>NW_027428460.1:4227987-4538896 GCF_047830755.1 Zonotrichia albicollis | reverse complement strand
CATGACCTAAACCTCTGTCAGATACACTTGTGAAGTGTGTCTGAATTTGCAGTGTGAGCCCAGCACATCCCTCTGGCAGGGAGAGATGGTCATGGACAGAAAGCAGTTCCTGTTCCCCATAACAAACATCTAACTGGCATATTAGAGACAAGATTAAAAGTTTTAAATAAAATTGATTCAGAAATACTGATGAATAAACTGGCTGCTGCAGCAAATAGCCTAACAAAATTGAAGCAGCCTTTATAGTAATCTCTATTGGCATTAAGAACTAGCCAGTGACAGATTTCAAAAGTACTGCCAAAGTAAAGAAGTATGAAGAGGCCGGAGACCAAGACCACAAATTGATAGTAGAAGCACTTAGTATAGTTCAAGATAATGTGTCTTTAGCTTTCAGTGGTATACAAGCACAGTTATAGATACAGGCAACAGCAGCTCTGATCATATAAGAAAAGAGTGAAAGTAATTTTCCAGCTGAAATTCGAAAAATTGAGTGAAATAATGCAATTGATTTTGAAAAGAAGTTTCAATCCTAGTAGACTATGATGAATTTCACCTATGATCCTGTTTCTAATGTGGCCACTGCCTTTGTGCTTACCATATTGTAATGCCACTGTTTATGTTATCCATCCCATCATTGCCCTAAGATTAAACCATGAAAAAACAATACTCTATCCTTCAGAACATAGAGTGTGGGCACGAAAAGATGAATGAAAAGTAGCAGAGAGTAAACTTAGAATCCTGCATTACTAGAGAACAAATGAGATTCATTTGTGAAAGCAATACTGCTAATGCCCAGAATGTGTTTAGACACTGAACAGAGTATTTGCCACTTTGAAATTCATCCAGTCACTGACCAGAAAACTGTGCTCGTATATACTGGAAAGGAGTATATGCTTGAGAACTGCTTGTGCTGCTGTACAAATTGATAGCAATGATGTTATTCTGTCTAGTAGAAACCATTCTAATCTCTGTATTTGTAATTTTGTTAAGATTATTGAGTGTGATTTTTCGTATTTGGTACCAGTAACATCCCACCAGCTGATTACAGCCAATTACACAGTGTATCACAGACTACCACCTACCCCTATTGGAGTGAACCTTACATTAGTAAAACAGTTAATTAAGCACCAAGACCCATTAGAAGTCTTGAAAGAAATCCAAGAAAGTAGAAAGAAAACCTTAATTACTGTCCAACATGATACAAAAGAGATAACCCAGAGTTCTACAAAAAATAAAATAAAATATAGATCATCAATGGTGAGATGTGATCTTTGAGTAGTCACCAACTGCAAATAGAATCTTTAATGATTTGTACCACCCTATTGTAGTTTTACTAATATTAGTTAAGATAAGCTTAAGATTATCTATTACATTGTTAATTTGAAACTAGAGAATACTACAACGAATGACTGTACTAACCTCTTTATCAAACGTACATAGTGAAGCATTAAAAGACGCTTATTGTCATGAGAGTTTTCATTAAGTAAAAGAATTTACTTATTTCCTAGGAAAGGGGGGAATGAGACAGAGTAGAGATCCATCCTGAATTAGGTGAAGTGTCTGACAACGGTGAAAAGTCAAACGGCCAAAGCTGAAGGAAAAACTTGCATGCCGAGACAGCAAGGAGACAGAGAAAGAAAAACAAAAAAGACCACGAAGTCAATTTGCCCCGACCTAGAAATTCCTTTGATAAAGAAGAACTCGTGCTAAGTGTCATGCAAGATGAATATGTATGAACTTATTGTGAAACTGTATGCATATGCATTTAAAAGGAAGATAAAAAGAAGTCTGAAATCTTCAAGAGTACGCATGCCCTTTTGGAGAAGCTTGCGTCCGACACGCGTCGTAATAAAAGCATACCGAGCTTTACAACTTTTATAAAGTTGTGAAGTTTCTTCTTTTCTCTGCAAAACAAGCCCTCCACGGTTCTCTACTGCTCAGCATTTGGGCGAGAGGTCCTGGCTCAGGCAAAACCCCAACCTAGCCAGTTCCCCACTCTTGCCATTGTCCCTGGAGCATCACAGAGCTATCGAGGCCTGCGGAGGGCAGTGACAGTGACCCATGCCCTGGCATGTCACAGCCCCCAGAGCCACACCTGCCAGGCCACAAGCCCCAGCCCTGGTCCCCACTGCGGCCTCAGTGGCTCCTGGGCATCCTCACCCTGAGTGCAAAGGCAGCCTCAGGAGCCCCCAGAGCACTCTGGATTCACGCTGCAGACACCCTAAAGCCAGCACTGAAAGGGACATGGATGGGGACTGCAGCTGGATCTTCCAGTGCTCAGCACTCCTGACTACTCTCTAAGTGAACCCAAACCTCCTTTGCAACACCTTGAGCACATTGACCCTGCTCGCCCCTCCTGGAATGTGGTGTTTTCACATCCTACACCAGCCCTTTGCAGGGAGTGACCAGCTCCCAGCTGCTCTGCTACCCTGGCCTTACTTTCTCTTTGCCAGCAATGAACTCAACAGATACACTCCTGAGAAACATAGCACAACATTTGCATCTCAGGAGCTCTTTGGCAAAAAAACTCCACTATTCCCTAGTTTTTGCACAGAGAAGGAGGTCCTGACAAAGCATAAGGCACAGGCAGGGCTCTGGCATACGAATTCCTGAGCCACAGGATTCTACCCGTTGTTGTTCCCAGCTACTTTGCTGATATTTTAGAGCCAGTTGTGGACAGGGGCTGCTGCTGACAGGGTAGGAAAATTTGGAGAAAAAAAAGGTGTAGGAGACAACCAAAAAAAACCAAGGGGGGAAACCCTTAGAAATACAGAGCACAACAGAAGTGTTTTGAGATGGTTCAATAGAAAATGCCACCAGCAGCGAGCAGAGCCCGAGGTTGCTCACTGCCACCCCAGGGGCTCCTCAGTCCCCTGCTGGTTTGTGTCTGATGCAGCCCTGCCTGGAAAGGGCTCCAAGCTCTGGTGCATTCTTAGCAGCACTGAAAGAAGAGGTGAAACAAAGAGCCATTTTCTGTCCTGCCTGCAAACTCTTCTGCTTCAGTGCCACTGCCAGAGATCATCCCTCTGTCAGCTTGGCACTGTGCTTGCTGCATCCTTGTCCCTGTCCCTTGCATCAGCTCCGGCACATCATCAGCACTCGCCGTCTCGCATCATGAACAGAGAGAGCTGTGTCAGAAGAGCAAGGAGTGTATTTTCTTGGCCTTTCTAACAGACACAAGAAGCATGAGTCCAAATAACTTTGTTGTTTGTTCCTGCCCTCCTTTTCGATAAGTCTTTTCTGCTTTAATGCAAAAGCCTCTTTTCCTACATGGATGGAATGATCTGGAATTGGCAGTTGCCTCAGGCTGTCAGGCACCATTGGAGTTCTCTCTTGTCTCGGATGAGGATTTGGTGAATTTTCCATTGGTCCCTTGGTGGTGTCAGCATGGGCTGAGCTCAGCGGCCGACTCCGCTGTCCCCAGGGGATGCATTGGGACGCCAAGCCCCTCAGGGCTGGAATTCGGGGTTGGGCGGGCTCGGAGCGCCCGGAGCCTGGGCCCGTGAGGAGCTGCTGCTGGCGCTGGCGGAGCTCAGCCCGCTGTGCCGAGCAGCCGCGGCCATGGAGACACAGGCGGGAGCTGTGGCCGAGGCCGGCAGGCGGCCCGGGCCGGCTCGCAGCTGCGAGGCCGCCGGCAGCCTGTGGCCTGAGGCCGGGGCCGTGGCGGGCGGTTTGCGGGCAGGGCTTTTCCGAGCCGGCCGCAATGTGCTGCCTCCCGTGTGGGCCCGGCTGCGGCAGAGGCCGGCGGGAGGGCGGCGGTGCCGGCAGCGGCGGGCAGAGGCCGCAGAGAGCAGCAGCCCGGCCGGGCCCGCTGCGGAGCAGCAGGGAGCTGCCGGGCAGCCCTCGGCCGTGTCTGTGCGCACAGGGCAGGAGCAGAGCCCGGAGCAGAGGCAGGAGCCGCGGCAGGAGCCGGCCGTAGCGGCAGCTCGCCGTGCCCGGGCCCGCAGCCGCAGCTCTCCCCTGCCGGCCACAGCAGCCGCTCGCCTCCGAGGCTGCGGCGCTTCCCGAAGACGAGGGGCCCGGCCCGAGCACGCCCTAGAGCCCCGCAGCGAGAGGAGCCGCCGGCGCCGCAAAGGGCAGCGCAGAGGGCGCAGGGTGAGGAGGACGACATGAGGCTCGCTCTGGGCCGCGCTGGGGCAGCTCTGCCCTGTCAGCCTTCGCCTTGAGCCGTTTGCTTCTTTTCCATGAGCCCTAATCGCCGTCCTTGGCCCAGGGCCCCCACAGCCCTTTCCAGGGCTGCAGGAAAAGCTGCCTCAGTTGCAGAATCACAGAATCACTGGCTTGGAAGACACTTTCAAGATGGTCGAGTCCAACCTATGGCCCAATACCTCAACTAAAGCAGGGCACCGAGTGCCACATCCAGTCTCTCAAAGGCTTGCAGGGATGGTGAGTCCACCGGCTCCCTGCAGGGGTCTGTCCCAGGAAAAACCAAGATAACACTGGGGCCTTCTGTCCCCCGACGCTTGGAGCTCTGGAAGTTTGTCTTTCTGCTTAGGCAAAGGCCATGGAAAAGGACTGGGAAAAGTAATCACAAATCGAGTCTGAAACAGATAAAACCTCTTGTTCGTTACACAGAAAACCTTAAAAATAGAAGATGTGATTAAGTGTTTGTCTAGCTTGCTACACAAAAAAACCCTCAAAAATAGAGGATGTGGTTAAGTGCCTGTTTGATTTATTTAACTTGCATAATTCTTTTTTTGCCTGCATAATCGCGTGGTAATCATAAGATCTTAAGTAAGTTTTATAAGAGAAAAGGCGAAGCTCTTCTACCAAATATGGAATCAGGTCAAAGGACACAACCGAGGAAGACTACCAAGACCTTCATCATCGACCACCAGGAGGTGAGAGAAGACCCCCTAGCAACAATCAACGCAAGCGCAGAGTACTTCAAAATGACACAGCAGTCCGGAAGCACTAAGAACTTAAAAAGGGGAACGCTGGGGATGAGGGTGCGGCAGTTGGTGGAGCGGAGACTCCCCTGCCGTCCAGCGCTGAAACTTTTGCTTATGCTGTATGCCTTGAATTAATAAATTCAAATTGGAAATTTCACTCCTCTTGAGTCTATTTATAACAGAGTCGCCTATAGAGCTCTAATTTGATATGTAATGAATACAGAAAAGATAGAAAAGAAAAAAAGGCAAAACCCAAATGGCATCAGCAAAGTCTTGGGCATGAACAAATAGCTGCAAAGGGTCTTCTCAGTGCTATTTCTTTGTATTTCTGGGAACCAGAGGAATCGTGCTTGAGCCTCTGGGGAGATGGGTTTGGGAGGTAAAAGTTCATGTCTTTTTTTCTCCTTGGGGCAGCTCCTGTTGCTAGCATCAGCTGAGCCTCTCTCCAGGCTAATGCCTGTTCTGATTGTTGCAGCAAAACAACTGATGGCAGACAGAAGACACTGATGCTTGCAGAGACGTGACTTTTTCCAGTGCCAGCTGGGAGTGGGAGTCAGAAGAAAAACTCCCGAAAGCACAACTCCATTGGAAGATTGTCTTCATTCCATAAAGAAGCTCTAGATCCACTTGAGAATTGTCAGTTGTTTGTTAAGGATGGGAAGTTCTCTTTCATGATTTTTTTTCATGTGGTTTGGAAGTGGATGAGGCTCTCGTTCATTCACAAACTCCAGACCAAAGTGCTTTTGGAAGATGCCCCACGTGGCAGTTTTTGCCCAGCCATGGTACTTGTGGATATAAGAAAGCAAGGCCAATGGTATTTGCAGCCAAAATCCGGCAAAGCTTGACTCAGCCAAAACATCCTGGGGAGTTAGAGGCCTCTAGCTGTTCCTAGAAATCAGCAGAGATCCAGCCAAATGGTTGTGTAGCACTAAGTGCAGTCTCTTTGCCTGGATCAGAGCCTTGCTCAGCTGAAGAAGCAGAAAGATCAGCAAGCAGCTCCCAAAGGCCCATCACATCCTTTTGATTTTGCTCATCTTGTGTAAGTTTGCAACTAAACATGTGTTTACAGTTGAGCTAATGAGAGAAACAAAAAAGTAAATAGAGGCTTTATGGTAGGGCCATGATATTCCACAAGAGGAATCACTGGTGTGCATTTCATTGGACCTCTCTAAATCCTATAAAAGTATTGTAGCCCTGATTTAAAATAGGCCGATATGAACCAACTTGGAGAGACAGAGACTAAAATGGCTTATGGGGGGTTTTTTTAAGAGTGAGAAAAACTACCTTAAAGGTGCTGTTTTATGACATTTTAGAATATACTACCTGAAAATTACCAACTGCAATAAATCAAGAGTTTAAAACGGCGTGTTTAGGTATATGAATAATTAAAACCACAAAAATGTGCAGATATGAATGCATGTTTTCATAAAAATCATGAAATTATAGACAATAAAACACATGCCCTGAACTGCAATGCAAAGGCAGGTAGAACTGTACTTGAATTAGCTCTTTTTAGATTTCTGGAGTTGTTCCTTGTGAAGAGGAGCGAGGTTATTGCTGAAGAAAAGTGGCACCAGCAGGACGGGGCAGCGAGCCGTGCTCCGTGCAGAGGCTGCCAGGGGCTGCCCGAAGAGCGCCCTGCTGCAGCCAGAGCCCTCCTGGCCGGGGGCCCGGGAGCAAAGGGCCAGGGCAGCCACCTCCTGCTCGTCCTGACCCTGCCACTGCTCCCTGTTGCTGCTGCTGCTGCTGCTGAGGGAAAGAGAAGACTCTCGTAAGGCCCCATGAACAAATGCACTTACACAGCCCTGGGGATGCCAGTGAAGGAAACCATGTGTCACATAATGCATGTGTGACCAGTGTCACCAAACACCACCAAAACATGGAATTGTTGCACCTCTCTAGGACAGGCAGAAATTTAAAGAATTAACTGGGGACTTGAGGGCAGAGGAGGCCGGAGGAGGAAAACAACTCTGAGGGAAAAAAACCCACCATATCTGGAGGGGAAAACATCTCCAACTGCTCAGAATTGGTCAAGGGAACATGTCTCTAATCCTCTCCTGAAAGGGATGCTTTTGATGAGCTTTGCACCTCCAATGGCCTTGGACCAGAACCAGGAAGACGCAATTATGTAAATGTTAGATAGATAGATAGATAGATAGATAGACAGATCTCATTTCTGAAATCTCTCTTTACTGTCCTGTCTGCTGCTACACACATCAGAACTTGGTAGCCAGTGCCCTGCTCAACTACAATCCTGAACTTGCTCTCCTGTTGCCTCAAAAAAACACACTCTTGGGGAATCTGGAGTGTGTGGGTCCTTATGGAATGCAATCAGACCCAGAGCATTGCTGGGAACTGCACTCTTTGTGCATCTGTGCTTGGGCAAGTTCTTCTCTTGGACTCGACCCCACTGATGGTGCTGAAGTGGCTGGAATCAGAAATGCAGTCCAGCCCCTCCCAGCTCCTCTAATCTCTGAGCACCAGCTGGAATGCAAGGGCATTGATTTCCTGGTCAGTTCCCAAACAAAACACACACTGATTCCCTGGGCTGCAAAAAGGCACAAGCACTACTAAGCTCAGAGTGATCTCTAAGGCCACACTGCCTGGCCTGGAACCACAACAGCTCCTTCTGCACCAAAGTCCCTGCACAGAATGATGTGTTCTCATGCAAAAACTGTATTCTCCAGAAGTGACACCTTGGAAATTAAAATTCTAGCAGACCCAGTCCCCGTGCTATAAAAGGGCAGAAAATAATGATGAAAAGAGCCTTAGTTGGGAGAAAAAGTAAATGAATAAGCCTCTTCCTCCAACCAAACAAAAAAAACTCAAGGAAAATAGGGGGTAAAGTCGCTTCCAAAAGTGGCTCAAATATTTAGATGCACTGAGGAGATGCTGAAGGTCCCTCACAAGACTTCTGTTGTCCAGGCTAAATCTCCCTCAGCACCTCCTCCCTGGCCTTGTGCTGCACCCCCTTGCCCAGCTCCCCTGTCCTTCTGTGCCCACGCTGCAGCTCCTCCATGACTTTCTGCTTCCCAGGGCCCACAGCTGCACACAGCACTCCAGCTGTGGCCACAGCGCTGCCCAGCACAGGCCACGCTCACTGCCTTGCTCCTGCTGCCCCACTGCTGCTGGCACAGCCACTGTGCCCTTGGCCTGCTTGGCCCCCTGGCCCCACGCTGCCTCATCTTCAGCTGCTCACGGCCGCCAGCCCTGCGTCCTTTGGGCCCACACAGCTCCCCAGCCACAAAGGTGCCCATTTCACTTCAGATCCAGCAGGCAGCATTGCAAGATGGCCTTCCTCTTCCAAGCAACACAGACAGCAGTCAAGGACTTGCAGCTTCACCCCCAGTCTGTCCTCCAATGCACTTGCCAAAGCTGCAGACTTCAGCGCAAAATGGATCAGTAGAAACTTGCCCCTTTATGATGTTTGCAGCTTCTCAAAAGCCAAAAGGCAGTTGGATCAACAGTGACTCTACTAGTGAAGAACGACTCAAGAAAACTGCAGAACACTTCGACAAGCCAAAGACGCCTTTCCAAAAAGGGAAAAAAAACCAACAACGCTTTTTGACCCTCCAGCACTACCACGTGTGCCCTTGGCCGTAACACTGCAGAAGCCCAGAGATGGAGCTTCCTTGAGCCAACAAGCCAGAAGCTGAGCTGGAGCCCCCAGCTCTGCACTGCCCCAACAGGACAGGTCAAAGGCCAATTTCTAGCTGTCACTGCCTGCAGGAAATAGCTACGTCCTGCCGGACTCCAGCACTCAGCATCCTTGGCCAGACACAGCAAGTACTGGCTGCTCAGACACTTGCACCTCTGCCTTGCACTAAAGTCAGCACCCCCCACAACGGGCACTTACTCTCTTGGAATGATGAGCAGGCCATGGTGCAACCATGGCTGGACAAAGGCGGTGGTCATCTTTCTCGTTTTCCTCCTCTCTGCCTTCTTCTGCAATAGTAGAGAGAGCCAGGGGAAAGACGGCTCTTGCTCTTGTCACCTGTGGCAAGAGAGAGTCATAGGGGACAGGCAGTTTCTTGGTGCTTATAACCCCATTTCTTCTCGCATCTACAGCCATATCTTCTAAGGAGAGTTCATCTACATTGTTAACAATGGCATTCTATGTCACTCCAATCTCTTCCTATGTGCAAAAAGAGTCAAATAGTAGATTGAGAAGGAAACACCATATACAGCAAAAAGCGCAGGAGCAAGATGGTGAATCATTATAGCGCTGCTATGCAAGTTTTCAGGATGTGCTGCAACACCAGAAGAAACAAGGCTTTTGTAAGTGTGCAAGTACCCACCGAAAAATGCCTCAAGCTCGAGGATGCTCCTGCACTGAGCAAGGCCTAGGGCTGCTCTGACACTCAGGCCTTCCATGCACCAAGGCAACCTTCTGATGTCACTATGACAGGGTGGCAACCATGCCCTGACATCACAAAGTAAACACTACATGTTGGTCTGTGAATTTATGCATAGCAATAACCAGCCTTTCCTACAGCAAACACAAAAGAGCCTGGGAAGTTCTTCTCTGTCACAAAGCAGAAAAAATTCCCCTCATGGGCCAAACCCTGTTTCTCAAGGGATCCAAGAGTAACTCCAAGAGTGCCTCAAGCACCTACCCCAGCTGAGCACTCAGATGGGACAAAAGCAAAGGAAACCAGACCAAGAAAATGGCCAAAAGCATTGCCCACCTGAGAAATGACCCACCCTTTAACATTTTAAAGATTTAGTAAACCCTTAGAAAGGACTGAATAAGGAAAGATTGCAACACTGGGAGTCTCTGTGACTAGCAGCCACATGCTCATCTACAAAAGGGATGCTCTGCCTTTTATACCCTTAGCCCCTCCCAATGTTTTGTCAGTCAACTCTTTCTCTGCTGTCCATTGGTGGAGATTACTTTCTTGCATCCTGACTGGAGGTCAGGTGTTGTTACACCCTGCCTGCTGGTCACAAGCCAGCCCTCCTCAAATGCCCTGACTGCCAAGGCTATTACAAGGGGGACAGGAAAGAGGACTATGGGAGGACATATTACAATAACAGCACTTTACATTTGAACATAGTATCTATCCACATAATAGCTATCTCTTAATTGTGAGAGCCAGCTATTACATTACTCACCTATAATGCACAGAACCAAGAGAGAAGGCACTGTTGGCATAACACCTGAAATCCTTCCTAACAAATCTCCCCACATATTTGCACATTTATTGGACATAGCCAGGACTTCTGTGGATGTACATCTCTGCCTTTCTTTCACTTTGGAAGAAGTCAAACTGGCAACTTGTGGGGAAACCAAGGGCTTTGTGGGAGCTGCATTGCTCTGCACACACCCAGGCCACCCGTGGCACAGAGCTTTGGTGACTAAAAGGATAAACTAGCTGGAAAAGGTTTTATTTTGACTTTCTTACCTGCTAACAGAAGTTGCCAAAATGAAAGTTTCCAAGCAGGGCCTGATCCCTGCTGCCAGCTCTGGGTTAGAAAGGAGGCATTACTTTATTTCAGTGCTGGGTGCACAGGGAGTAACTTCCCTAAGCCCTGCACACCCAGCAATCCCACCTACCAGTTTTTATCCAGGGAACTAAGACATATTCAATACTTTGCTGAAACTCATAGGCTAAACATTACCTCAAATTTATTGACATATTTCAATCACTTCTCAGAATTTGCTGACATCAGAATAGGAGTGTCCTGTAGGTCCCTGCTGGTCGTTGACACAGGTTCAGGAGGAGATCCATGCACAAAAGAACCTAAGACACAACTGAGCTTGCAAATTTATGCCATTAGTTGCAGTAGCAAATAATACATACCAACCCCTGGATTCCCAAAAAACCGCTGAGCAGGAGAAGGAGATGGAGCATGGCGCTCTGCAGCAGGGGCAGGTAGCAGGTAGGCAGTGCACTTCCAGGACCTCCCCTGGATCAAAACACTGTGCATCTCATCCTTCTCACCCTTCCAGCTCAGAACCAGGCCTTGTATCTCCTGCTCAGGAGTGGAATTTTCCCAGTTACAGCATTGGCTCACACATGCCTGGCGTGTGAGATGATGGCTCAGGATGACTCCATGACTCTCTGCCACCAAGGGCTCCATTATGCATTGTTCCCCTTTCAGAGCTTGATTGCCCACCGATTGACCAACACATTGTTTCTCTTTCTAGGGTCAAGGTCCCACCTGTTAAACAAGACATTTTTCTTCACTGTCTTGTCAACCTGCTCAAACATGGATCAAATACGGCAGGGCTTCGGGCACGATTCTGGTTCCTGACACAGTCATTTGGGAAATAGTCCCATTCCTCAAATTCTCCTTTGGTGGTCAAGAGCCTCATAAAACACTTTCTTCCCTTTGAATGCATTCCAGCTACCTTCTTAGCAGGAGCACTCTCCTTATTCTCAAGGCCAAGATAGCCACTTGCACACAGTAAGCACTGCAGTGGGGGAATACAGGCTTCAGCACTCCTGTAAAAGCTAAAGGAATTCAAAAGACTATGTGTTGGAGATTTTTTCAGAAATGGCTTAGAAGGCAGCTGTGAGGAGTAAAATTCTCACAGCTGGTTTCTGTAAACAGCAGAAGTTCTCAGGTTGTTTTTAATTACAAGTAGAAGTGACAAACATGAAGACCTTGAGAACCTTGCCTATCAGAGTTCTCAGGCAGCTTTCTCATAACAAGTAGATATTCTATCTTTGGCTGCTTTGGGAAAGCAAAAATAATTTTGAGAACCCAAATCTTGGTATTGGAAACATAAGGAGGAGTTGGTGTTTTACCTCTGACCTATTGTGAGCTCGGGTTTGCAATATGCAGGAACTTAATTAACACGGTTATAAAAAGTGATTGATTGAGTGAATAAACGGAGTCGATGCTGATCAACAAGGATGGGTCTTCTCCCTCCATCTTCAATAACTATGCCCTGTTTGTTAGACTTAATGCCTCTCCTTCCTATTCTGAGAATCAAACACAAGTGTTTCATCAATACACCCTGCAAGTGCTCTTGCTGAGTGAAGCCACATTGCTGTGTCAATAAAGCAGCTGGGACTCAGTTTCTTCATGCGGGGAAAGCCAATTCTTTATTCACATAACTCATTTTTATGCTGTTTTCACAGACTCGTGTTCAACTTCAACTGGCTGGTAGTTTCCTTGCCACACAATTTATTGCTTAGAAGGTGTATTAGTGTGTACATGTTAAGACTCTCTCTTTTTAAGACTCACTCGGGTGATTACATTTTTCTTTCATGGATGCTCATGGGACTGATTTATTTTTTATTAGAGATGCAAACAGTTTTCTTAGCACAATAGCTTGCTGTGCTAACTAAACTCATGACTATTCCCATTGGAAGTTAGCTGGCTGCACGTAGAAGACGTAACAGGCTAGCTGGGAATTTACTATAGCAAAGCCTGATTTTATAAGGCCTTTCTTTTCTAATAACCCTACCTGTGTGCAACACATTATGACTTCCTTTCAGAAGTTAATGAAGAAAACACAAATTGCCTACTGAAACCCTTCTGCCCCCTTCCAAATCAGTTCACCCCTCAAGCACAAGCCTCAGGCACATCCCTGATGTGCCTCTCTCCCAGCAGCTCAGAGTTGCATTGTACAGTGCTTGCTGTGCACCAGAAAGCACGAAGCAGGCTGGCCTGGTGGGCCTGAATATTTCTGCCAAACACACTGCATCTCACACCTTTGCTCTGGCTCAGTGCAGAACTGCAGGATTGCAGGCGCTTCCTCCCAGAGCTGCCTGAGGCTCTGGCTCCTGCAGATGTGCCCTGCCAAGCTGTCCCTGCCTCACGCTGGCCTCGCTTCGCTGGCACAAGTGCCGGGCCTGAAGGAGCTGCCCTGTGCTCCAGCCTGCCGAGCAGCCCGGCTCCCTGCCCCGGTGCCCAGAGTGCTGCACACACTCCTGGCCTTTGCCAGGAGTTGCAGGGCAGCCGGCAGAAGAGGAGGAATCCTCAGCCAGCCCAGCGGCCCGCGGCTGCCCTTGGCCTTTCTCTGCTCCTGGGCACACTCCAGACGGCCAATGCCTCCAGGCCGGGCTGTGCCCAGCACGGCTGTGCTTCCCCTCGGCAGCAGCCAGCTGCCACCTGGGCTCTGAGAGCGCAGAATTCGCCCGCTCCCGGGAAGAGGCAGCCAGGGCCCGGCTGCTGCCTCTTGCAGCTGCAGGGGCCTCCTTCCAGCCTGCCTCTGCCGGGGCTCAGGCTGCTCCAGCCTCTGCCGGGGCTCTGCTGGGGCTCCAGCCCGGGCAAGGCCGGGCCCGCTCTCACCTCACAGGCGCTGACAGCTCTGCACCACAGGAGACCTTCCCGAGCACCCTCTCTGATCTTTCTGCTTTCTCACTTGAGCAAGGCTCTCCTCTAGCCAAAGAGATTATTGCATTTAGGGGTACAAATCCAAGTGGCAGGAACCCCAATGCTCTCCAGTCACAGCTGAAGGCCTGCATCTGCACAAGATGTTTGGGCTGCCTCACTCTTCCTTTGGTTTTGCCTTCAAATGCCATTGCCCTTACTGCCTCAACTAGAAATACCGCAGCTGTGCCATAACCAGCCAGTGGCTCATATTCCAAAGGCAGTGCGGTCTGGAGAGGATGAATGATATGAAGTCCCCTCCTCACTTATGAAACCATACAAAAGAAGCCACATGTGTGACTTTGCACCAATAAAAAACAATTGGTAATTCAGAAGGAAATGTTGAATTTTCTGAAGGGGTCAGAAGGAGGAGAATCTTCCAAGTGAGTTGATGTTTCAGAAACTTTATTAATTACAACTCTCATCTATAATTCTATGCTACAAATCTCTTTAGCAACCCTACTCTACAATCCTACTCTAAATTGGTAACAGAGATAACATCTTGACATGATTGCTATGTTCTCGTCTCCTAGGGTTAGCGTTAGGGTTAGGGTTACGCTTAGGCTTCGACTTAGGCTTATGCATAGGCTTAGGTTTAGGTTTGGGTTTAGGCTTAGGCTTAGGCTTAGGCTTAGGTTTAGGCTTAGGTTTAGGCTTAGGGTTGGGTTTAGGGTAAGGGTTAGAGATAGGGATAGGGTTAGGGTTTGGGTTTGGGTTAGCATTTAAGGTTAGGGTTAGGGTTTAGGTTTAGGATTAGGACTATTCGTCTTCTTCACAGAGTTGATGAGTTGTGCCAGGATGAATGGTGGCTTGGCTGAAGTTACAAATGGATGCTGTCCACCGGAAAAAAAAATACAACAAAGAACAGTGAACCATTACTTTCCAAGCTCATTGCTTCAGAGACTCAATCAGGATACATCAAGTTCCTGGAAAGACCCAGAAAGAGGAGCAATGGGACCATCTGCTCCCCAGTCTTCCCCAGTGTGCAAGACCTTGCCATCACAGGCAAACCTGGCCCAGAATCCCACTCATCTTTTATTGTGATTTCTTCATCATGCTGGGATTTTTTCCCTGCCAATGCTCTAGAAATGGTGCTTTCTGTCCCTGGGTTATCTTCCTTTCAGGAAACTCCAATGACTCACACAGGCCCCTGCCTTTGAAAGATGGGCACTGTGCTAATTCCCACAGGGACAGAAAGCAGTGTCTGCCTTTCCATGCCCTGCCCCTTGTGTGCTGGATGGCACCTTCCTTCCCAGCAGGGCCAGCCCAGTGGCACTGGGCCCTGCAGTTCCCTCTCTGCCACACAACCTGGCAGTAACCCTGGCGCAGTTCCCGTCTGCTTGAGCGTGCCAGGCAGCAGATGGGGCTGGGACAAGTCCCTCCCAGCTGTCCCTGTTTGCGTGGCAGAAACCTCTAAGGGTGGGCTGGGGGGCACAAACCAGGGCCCCTCAGAGTGAGACCCCCACAGCCCCTCCTGCCCACAGCCAAATCTCTGACTGCTCAGCTGGGACTGGCTTCCTTGGGTTCCTCCACCACCATTTAATGTCCCTGTACCCTGCATTGCTCCACTTCAATTCTTTTGCCTTTAGATAAAACTGAACACTCCACCAAATCACAAAAGAGGGCAACAGAAATAGTCAGAGGACAGAGCACCTCTCCTGTCAGGAAATGCAGAGGGAGGTGGAGTTATTCAGTTTTGTGAAAAACAGGCCCCAGGGAGACTTTATTGCCACTTTCCAAGACTTCAGAGTGGCTTTGAAGAAAGTGGGGGACATCTTTTTTAACAGGGCCAGTTGCAATAGGATATGGACAAATATTTTTAAACACCAAAGGCATCTAATCAGAGGTCTAAGGAAGAACTTGTTTACTCGGAGCATGGTGCAACCCTGGCACAGCTTGCCCCAAGAGCTTGTAGGAGCCCCATCCCTGCAACCATTCCAGCTTTGGTGGCAAAGGGCTCCGAGCAACCTGATCTGTTTTAAGATGTCCCTGCTTATTGCAGGACACTTGCACCACAGGACATTTACAGGGCCCTGCCAGCCCAGCCCAGTCTAGGATTCCTCACTCTTTTCATTTGAAGAGCAGCAAGAGTGGAGGTGAGGAGGAAGGGGGCTCATCTGCTGCCTTGGACTTGAGTGGAGGAGGAGCCCATCCCACAGAGCCTGTTTCACCTGCAGCCCCTTCCCATTTTACCTGCAGGAGCTCCTTGGCAGACCAGCGCCGCTCCTCGTCTGTCTGCAGGCAGCAGCTCAGGAAGTCACGCAGCAAAGGCGAGAGGAGCTTGGGCTGCCGCAGCTGTGGAGTCCCTACTGTGGCTATCAGGTGTGTAGCCTGGAGAAAAAGGAGACACCAGGCTCCACCTCCTGCTTTCACATCTCTAAGGCTCTCCCAGATCCCTTTGTTTAACCTCTGTTCTTCAGTGGCAGTTTCTGCCCGGGCACAGACGCAGAGATGACTTTCCTTTACCAACCAAAAACCCAAACCCCGATGCAGCCACAGCTTTTCCACCATCCCGCAGATCTTGCCTTGGCAGCTGATTTCATTGCCTGACCTAGTTAGTCGGAACTACATCAGCAAAAGGACATTTGCATCTCTGAGGATTCATGCCAGCTTGAGAGGCTTTTTGGAAGAGGGACTTTGCTATACTAATTTCAAGGGTTAGTACATGAAAGGCATCTCTGCAGTGCTTACTGGTCCTTTAAGCGCATGTGCCCTAGAACAAAACTCATCAAGCTTTTTGTGCTGTTCTTGAAAACAATGGTAATTGGAAGAAAAGAAAGGAAATCCATCAGTTAATACCCAGGTAGGGAAACAAACATTTACAATCTCCTTTCAACACAGACACATTAAGATGCCTGCACAAATGTATTGGGATGAAAATGCCTGGTTGGGTACACAGAAGCCACCTGCAGCTCTGTCTCTCAGCAGTCTGAAAATTTCAGCTTCCCATTTTTGCAGCAAAAGAAAAATTGTCTAGGTCAGAAGAAGGAGAGGTTCCATCCCTATGGTCACTCTCCAGTCATTTGGCTACTCAAGACAATGCATAAATGGTAGGCTCATCCCAGAAAGCGCCAGGAAACAAACAGGAGGTTTTGGCAGGCTCTCCGCATCACCAGGCTCTGGCTTGGTGACGTGCAGAATGTTGCTTGGGCTAGCAGAGAAACAGGGTCTCTGAGTGTCCTGGGGTGACGTTATGATGCTTGTATATCCCCATTCATCTGTTCTGTGCCTTTAAGACCAGCTCTGAAGAGTGGAAGTTTTGTTTGGGTTGCTCTTAGCAGGCACACAGAGGAAAGAGGTACATAAGGCTGTTTTCTCACTTCCAGCTTCAGCTTGCTGCTTTTGCTTGCTCTCTTTTTCTGCTCTTGCTTCTGCTCTGTTTTCTGCCTCTGCTTATTAGCTAGTTCTAGCTAAACAGTCCACATTGCTTCCTGGACTGTTTCTCCTCTCCTGTTCCTATGACCATCTCGAACCTGCTCCGGACTGGGACCCGGGTACACCGAAGGTTTGGCTGCAGCAGCTGGCCCAGCGCCGGAGGGACTGAGAACAGAGCAACCACCCCCCGAAAGAGACTTTCTGATTTTGTCATCTTTCTCAGAGCGGTGTCATCGGGTATTGTTCATTTTGTGTGCTGGGGGGTGCGGGGCCAGTCAAATAAACAGGTTCTTTCCACCTCTCTCCGAGGAATTTTTTCCCGAACCGGTTGGGGGGAGGGGCCGTGTGGGTTTCGCTTTCTGGAGGGGCCCTCCTTTGCAGATTCTTTAACAAATTTGCCCTAAACTTGTACACTGAGTGTTTCAGCAGCACTGCACAAGAAGCAGAAGAGACTCTGTGCATTACACCCTCATGCCCATGTTTCCCAGTGAGAAGAAACTGCACACAGGGTTAGGTTCCTCTCTAAAGACCACGGTTTTAGAAACTTTGTTGGGTTTGGGTTTCCTTCCTTCATTTCTGGAAAGATAACAACACTTTTAAGATGCTTTTTTCCTGTTAATAAGGCCATCTACACAGACAAAAGAACTGGAACCACTAACCCAAAGGAAAGTGTTGCCTGAGAATAGAGTTTGTTTGGAGTTTGTTTGCATGTGGTAAGGCTTGATTTCCTCCACTGATGCAACCAAAAGTACAGCAGATGCTGATGTGTTGCAGGGACATTTGTAGGAGGGGACCTTGGTGGAAGTAGTTCCAGCAGATGGCAATGGGATTTTGTCCAATGGCATACAGGACATGGGACAGGTGAGAAAGACAGTGGGATCAGTGAGTATTTGCTCCTTACCGTGCCAGAACTTTCGCTCAAGTAAGGAGGTTCTTGTTCTATCATTTCAATTCCCACAATTCCAAAAGACCATATGTCCACTTTGGGGCCATATGGTTGACCTGTCACCACTTCAGGCGCCATCCACCAAGGAGTCCCGGTTAGCGAGCAGCGTCTGCTCTGCTCAGGGGTGAGCTGAGTAGCGAGGCCAAAATCAGCTGAGGAGAAAACAAAATAGTGGTTTTATCTGAATTCTGTGCAATTAGGAAAGCAAGCAAAAGAATTCCCCAGTAGAAGTTTGAAAACGTGCTGTTGAATCTCCTGGCATTGGTGACTTTAAAAATCCCCCCATTTTTTACACTGCCTCCAGCAGTGGCTTTTGTTCTTTGGAAACTTTAGACTTGTAACTCCCTCCCTCTGGAAGGGACACACACAGAGCAAGGCCACTCTTGACTGCTTGTGGCTCCTTCTACCTCTGTGCACGTTGCAACTGTGCCCTCAGCTCGCAGCAGGGGTCCTTGCACTGCCACCAGCAACATTTCTGGGGAGCTGGCAGTCACTCCAAGCAGCCCCACACCCACATCCCTGGAATGCTGCACCTGACCAAGAATATACTGACCCAGCTTGACAGAGCCGTCAGTTTTGAGAAGGATGTTGTCACTCTTCACGTCTCGATGGATCACATCATTGGAATGAAGAAAATCCAGTCCTTGCAGGCACTGAGGGAGAAAACAGAAACCGAAGGGCAAAAATGAGTGATGTAATTTCATCACACAAGAAAGGAAACAAAGAATCTAAAAGATTCCCTCACCAGGGGAATGGGAAGTAATGGCAGAACGGTAATGGCCACTGAGAGGAAGAGCTTGCTGCTCCAACACCTGCAGAGCAGGACCTTTCTGAGGAAAGGCACGTCAGCTTTTGAAAGAGCAACAGCACCTGCTGTTGTAGGCTGTCCCCTGCCAACCAGCCAGGATGACTCCTGCTGCAGTGCATGTGCTCAGAAGCAAAGAGCATTCTGGCTGCACTCCTATCCTTTTTAGCTGAGGACTGAGAGAAACTAGTCTCTCTCTTTTTTCTTTGCTGTTTGTTTCAAATCCTGCCACCAGCCCCTTTGCTTTAAAGGCAAGGAATGCAGTGAAGACAGACTCCAGGCAAACGTTTAGAGAGGCAAGGTGGAGAACAGCAAACACAAATACAAGAGACAGAGCGAGAATACAACAGCAGGAGATAAGAGTACTGGCACTGAGTACAGGGAGTGCAGGGGCACTGGCAGGCCTTTCACTTGAGATGCTTTTACTTGCCCATAGAATAGCAGCAACACAGAAACAAAGCTGGGCACAGGAAACCTCTCCTGTTCTGAGCCCCTGTTCCCAGACAATGCTGCCCAAGCCCTTGGAAACACAGCTGGGATTGCTGACCTCCCGACTGATGGCTGCCATCTCATCTTCAGACAGGCAGGTCTGGCTGATGATATCGGTCAGGACACCTCCATCCATGTACTCTATAACCAGCAAGAGTTCCTCGCCCAGAAGGTAGCTGAAAGAAGAAAACAAGGGGGTAGAGTTGAACATGCATGGCTATGTTGATTTTTTGCTTCCAGGTTTCTTATGTCCAGATGCCTTTGTGACAAGGACAGAATCAAAGGAATAGATATTCCCTCTTGGAGGTGCATTGTTTGCAATCTGTGCAGTCTCAAAGAGAAAGACACATCTGTGAAAAAGGAGATGTCTTAGATAGGCAGCAAATGAAAAGTGCAGTTTAGAAACAGCCCAGATAAAAAACATTTCAGGCATGGTGTTTCTGGAAATAAGCACCTAGTCTTCCTGGCATGCATAGCAATGGCAGGGAGGGACAACAATCCAATGGAAATCCACTTTAGGATGGTTCATCTGCACTTAAGAAACTTTAAAAAATCAATCCCAAATAAATGTGGAGGTAGTGAACTTTGAGGCTATTGAGTTAGGAAGATACAGCTGATGCAGGTATTGAATAATTTTGGAGTAAATATCAAATTAGGTGTGCCAGAGAAGACTCATGCAGACAAAATGCACTCTCTTCTCATCCATTGGAGATGAGTAGAGAAATATGAATAAATAAAAATTAACAGCTTTGCTTGCTGCCACTGACCAAAGTGGGTTTTTAACCTCTCATGTTTGCTTGATGTAAACACACATCCATGGGATAAGACCATGACCTCTCACCTGTCCAAATAATTCACAACATTGGGACTCCTATATCTCTTCATGATCATTATTTCATTAAAGGTTAGCTCCTTCCTCCTCACTCCTTGAAGATTTATTTTTTTTATTGCCACCTAAAATGACATTGAAAATCAGTAACTTGGGAGGTTGGTGGCATGAGACCACAAGGCACGTGGAGTGAGTGATTTTGCAATGACGCAGATGAGCTGTGCCAAACTGCCTTGTGATTAGGCACTGCAGTAATCAGGAACTGGCATTCCAACAGCCCATTTCTCTGCTCCCTTGGGTACCAGTTACAGGACACGTGGGGCCACTGACATTTTGCCTTGACCACTTGGTAACAGCAGTGTCTGAGTTATCACCCAGAAACCTCTGTCCACACTCTCTGCTGCTTTGTTTGGGACTCAGAAGAAGGAATCCATGCCTTAATACTCTGTGGATACATCTTGGGCTATGGGCAGGGCTTAGGGCTTTCAGGGCCGCCTTGCAGATCTCTCCCTATGTGCAGTTCCCAAGTGCAGCACTGCAGGTGGCTAAGGAACTACCAGTAACTTTCAGATGCATTTGCTGGCAGCCACAAATGAGAATCCAGGATTCTGAAGCTGTAGCCCCAAAGAGCAGTGAGGTGCTCACAGGCACCACCTTTGTTTTAGCAATGGAGAGCGAGCGAGCGCGTCCTTCTCTGAAAGGAACCACTGCCCTCCGTGCCTTCCTTCCGGCAGCTGAGGAGGACAAAGTCCCAAATGTGTTTTGTGGGCTGGCACCAGTTTATGCTTCTTGTGCCTTTTCAGCACAGCTCTGCCCAAAGCTCCAGCCACAGCTCACACCAGAGGGGAAAGCCCTCGAGTGCAGCAGAGTCTGCAGGGGCTGTTGACATTTACCTCTCTTCCTGTGGCAGTGTCGAGTGCTCTATAAACATCTCCATAACCCCTAGAAACAAAGCAGAAGCAGAGAAAGGAGAAGCTGTTTAGATCTTGCAGTGAAAGCCAGCCCACACAGGAGATCTCTGCTGGAAGTGTCAAAACCTGCAGGATGCAGGAGGGCTCTGCCAGAAGGCAGATGATGCATTTTTCTCTCAAGTGCATGGGCACTGGGCCTGTTCCTGAGGCACTGGGGTTCAATTTCTAAAGGGAGGTTAGTCTTTCCTCTTGGGTTTCACTGTCTGAATGGTGTGGTTCCTATCCTGACCAGAGAGTGTTTTCTTCTTCAAACCAGGGGAAAGAAGTGTTCCTGGGAACTGTTTTCTCACAGCTTTGATAGGGCGTAGGTTGCTCTTTCAGGCAAGCAAGTTTCTTCTCTTTTCATTAGTGTGCCAGTATGATTTTGAGACATACAAAAAATGCTAAAGACATTAACACAGAGCTGTCCCACACTTGAGAGACAAGGAGATCTTCCAGGTCCTGTTCCTTGATGTAGGCAAGACCTCGGTAGCAAGGCATTTCTGACAATGCCTTCTGACCCCTCTAACAAATTCTGAGCAGCATTGAGAGATGGGACAATCTATCCCCAGTGTGTGATCATCTTTACAGCTGGCCTGACTTCACGCTGGATAGACATTCCACCCCAAAAACACCTGGCCCATGGTTGTGCAGGAGTAACTGCTGTTGGACTCACCCGCTGCCAATATATTTCAGATGGAGGTACTTCATCAGGGGATTTTCAGTGGAGTTCACCATTCTCCCTGAGGGAAACAAAATGCAAGATGTTGACTTTAAAGCAGAGATCCCAGCTTCCAGGAGATACAAAAGGCAGCCCCAGCGCTTGGAGCTCTGAGCCCTTTGTGGTCAGCTGGGTAACAACGACCACAACCAGGCAGACAGCTCTGCAGCACAAGTGGCCAGCAGAGAGACTGATTTGTAGAGTCTTTTGAATAGTTCTCTTGACAGGAAACAAAGCACAGGGACGTGCAATCCCAGGAGAGGAGGAGATCTTCCCCACCTTTCAGCAGTTTGCAAAAGGAATGCCTTCCCATTTGTACACCAGAGCAGCTCAAGCTGTAACTGATCCCGAAGGGGCTTTCAGCATCAGGACCCTGACCTGTTTATGAGCAGGCTGAGCTCAAAGATGCCCCTCTCCCAGCTAAGGAAGGCTCCAGCCTCTGCAGTCCCTCCAGCCCTCAGGGACAGGGCAGCTGTCACAACAAGGCTGGCAAAGCCCAAGCATGAGCACTGACAGGCACTGATGGGAAGAAGCCAGAGTGAGCCTGAGCCCCGGACAAGCTGTTGCCCCCATTCAGGACACAACAGGATGGGCTTTGAGATCAGCCACACCGAGGGGTGGATCAGTGCCCTTTTTGTCCCAACAGGTGATGGCAGACACAGAATCCACTGGGCTCTTGTCTCAGTCCCACCAGGTCTTATCTGAGAGCACAGCACTGGCAGCTGTTACGGGCAAGAAGCAGATTCATTGGGTTGTGATGCAGAATCACAAAGGGCTTGATGTGTTTTCGTAGAGACTGATCTGAGCAGGGCTTGGGCCAATGGGTAGGATTCTAACAGTCATGGGAAAGAGTGGGAATCAGGTATGGAAAAGTGCCATGGATCCGAGGGATATACCATGGCTGGGCAGGAGGCTCTCTCCTGAGAAATGTCTGCAGTACACTTTTCTCTGATCACGCCACTTGGATGTGTCTCCTGGACACATCTTGATAAGCATAAAACTAGAAGATTAAATAAAGGTTGTTATCAAAGTATCTGTTTTTTCTTTGGGGGCACATGGAAAATACCTGGTGCTCTCTATTTGTCCTGTAACCTGATGTTCTTTCAAAGCAGTTCTTATTGACAAAAAGATAACATTCTCTTATTGATAAAAGTATAGAATTCTCATGAAAATAAACTGCAGATGTAGTAGTGGTAACAGTAAGAGTCATAAAAATGACATCAATAACACGTGGGGTAGAAGGGCTCCTTCAGGATGGAGAAAAACACAACAAAAAACCCCCACCAAAAATGAACAACACAAAAGCAATGCCACCCCCCCAAAAAAAAAAAAAAACAACCCAACCCAGAAGACAAAACTCCAAAGCCAGTCCATTTCTGTGAAGTTTTTTTGCTCTGATGACTGGTTGGAAGTCAGGCATCTAAGGAGAATTTAGGAAGCTAAAAATTCTGTTCAGTTTGGCCACTAGCACACAGGACTTGCCTAGATCATTTGCTAGGTCACAGCCTTCTGCAGATCAAGGAACAATCCCTGCTTCAGCCTTTAGCAGAGAGGGAAGCTCAGGCAAAGCCAAGCCAGTCCCAGGTGCCCTCAGACGCAGCAGGAACACCCAGAGCTCTCTCGCTGCCTCGGAGCACAGCACTGCCTCTGGGGAGTCCTAAATGGCCCTGTGACACCAAGCTCAGGAGGAGCCTTTGGTACAGCTCTGCTGGCACCTGCACACAACACACTGTCCCTCAGATAAGAAACACCCCAGACGTACCCAGCAGCTCCAGGTACTCCTCCTCAGTCTCCTGTTCCCAGGATCTGCCCGAGCCTGAGTTCCCAGGTTTCACAGAAGGGCTTCCTCGAGGTGATGCTGCTGCGGCAGCAGGTTCAGAGCCCATGATGTGCTGGACCTGGATCATTTCTGGTGGGCACTGCTCCTGTGCCTCACTCCTAACTTGGGGTCCTTCATTGCCAGACATTGGCTGGAAGTCTTCGCAGGCTACCTGGTGAGATGTCAACACTTGCACCTCAAGTCAAACAGAACAAAGCAGTCAGACACTACAGCTTGTCCTTGTCAGCCAGGAGTCATCGACTGTGAGGAAAGGCAAAGAACAGATTGACAGGGGATACAACAGCTTGTTTCAATCCTCCATCTGGGTCACCAAGTTCCACTGTAAAAACACCTCAAGAAAAAAGGAGAGCAGGAACAGGCCAGCAGGAATCAATTTGGATGACTGCTGGCCAAAAGGCCAAAGGACAAGTTTCACTGTCCAGGGCAGATGTTGAGATTCAGCAGACCAGGAAACGTCCTTCAGAGTGACTGTGATACACACACTACAGCAGCATGGCACTCCATGGCATCACCCCACTCCCTGTTGCTCTGCACTGGAAAGGCAAGAAGGGCAGAAACCACCAGACTGGTGACTGCAGTGGCTGCATCCCTCTTTCACTCACTTGGTTTTGCAGAGACTGACGGAAGCGATTAAGTTTCTCTCTGAAGATTTTCATTTCTTCCTCCAGCCGCTTATGCCTTGCCTTGATCATACTGTGAGCTGTCTGAAGCTCTGCATCCAGCTGTTCCTTCATGTTCTCTAACAAACAAAAGAGAGGACATTTCATGAGTGGAGTGGCTGCCACTCTTTCATTCACTTGGTTTTGTTGATCACCCCTCTGCTGATGGAGATTCTCCTCTTGAATTCTTCCCATGTCTTCCTGGTTCTTTCTCTTCACTGCCATGAGGGCACTCTGAGCTTCGGGCAGCTCTGCTTGTGGCTCTGCCTTGATGTTCTGTACACACAAAAGCAGAGCAAGTGACTGGGAGCTGCCATCAGGCTCAGCTTTTTTCCTCTTGCAGCCTCCAAATCACATTTATTCAGCCATTTCTTTCTGCTTCCCTCCCCACATCAGCCTCCATTGCAAACCTCCTGTCCCAGGGCTGACCTCTGCAGATTCCAAGGCTCTGTGCTTCCAGTGCCTGTGGGACTCCTGGCCTCCTCAGTCCCAAGAGCTCCGGTTTATGCCCCTCTTCCTGCCCTTCCCTCTGTGCCCTGGCCAGTCAGGCTTACCTGGCCATTCTCCTGTGGCTCTTCCACCTGCTGCCTGAGCTGCTCTTCCTGCCCTCGGGCAGGGAACAGCTCTCCGTGAGTTTGGCATGGCAGCTCAGATGAGGCAGTGTGCTCCTGCTCTTTCTCTAGAAGCACCTGCACAGAAAGCAAGAGAAGATGGGTTTCAACTTCCCACATGCCCTTTGTGGGCCAAGACTCAAAGGCTGCTGGGCTCACACGCTCCCAAAGCACTGTGCTGCTGCTCTCCTGGGTCGTTCTCTGCCCGAGGGGAGGCACAGATTTGAAAGTGACCCTGGCCCTACAATCAGGGGCCATCTGGGACTGAAGCTCCAACAGCCTCTCAGGCAGCTGACAGGGAAGGGGTGGCATTTCTCAAGGGTCTGGTGAGGGCCTCCCTCTGCTTCTGCCATGTCCTGTTTGTCTTTCAGTAGTGACTGACACCCCGCCCTGTCCCACAGCTCCATCCTGGCTCTGCAGGGGCTTCCTGGGTGAGCTCACTCCCTGTGAGAGACACTTCTGGAGTTCACGTTCTCTTCAGGCCTGCACCAGCATTCCTCCTTCCTGACATCCACACTCTTGTTAGAAAACTGGGTCATTCAGGAGATAAGGGTACATGCAAAGATCTCTGATGGAGGTCACAGAACCTCTGTGGCCACCTCAGTATACGGAGGACGACCAAGGTGTTTCTTGTCCCTCTTTTGTCAACAGAGAATTCTGACCAGCAACAACAGAGTTTCTCATGAGGCCCCATTAACGAATGCACTTACACAGCCCTGGGGATGCCAGTGAAGGAAACCATGTGTCATGTATGGCATGGCATGTATGACCAGAGTCACCAAACACCACCTAAACATGGAATTGTTCCACCTCTCTTGGAGAGGCAGAAGTTTAAAGAATTAATTGACTGGAGACTTCAGGGCACAAGAGGCTGGAGGAGGAAAACAGCACTGAGGGGAAAAAAACACCATCTCTGGAGGGGGAAATGTCTCTGCCTACTTAGAATGGGTTAAGGGAACATGTCTCCAATCCTCTCCAGAAAGGGATGATTTAGGTGACTTTTGCGCCTCCAACTGCCTTGGACCAGAGCCAGGAACATTCAATTATGTAAATGTCACATAATTAGATAGATAGATAGATAGATAGACAGATCGATAGATAGACAGACAGATCTTATTACTGAAATCTCCCTTTACTGTCCTCTCTGTTGCTACACTCATCAAAATTTGGTAGCCAGTGCCCCAGTCAGCTACAATCCTGAACTTGCTCTCCTGTTGCTTCAGTAACCCACACTCTTGGGGAATCTGGAGCATGTAGGTCCTTATGGATTGCAATCAGACCCAGAGCATTTCTGGGAACTGCACTCTTTGTGCATCTGTGCTTGGGCAAGTTCTTCTCTTGGACTCAACCACACTGATGGTGCTGAAGAGGCTGGAATCAGAAATGCAGCCCAGCCCCTCCCAGCTCCTCTAATCTCTGAACACCAGCTGGATGGTGCAAGGGCATTGATTTCCTGCTCAATTCCCAAACACAACACACACTGATTCCCTGGGCTGCCAAAAGACACGGGAGCCGTTAACCTGAAAGTGATGTGTTTCTGCCAGTGCTGGAAAAGGGCAGGAAAGATTGAGAAAAAGCTCCTTGGAGAAGGAGAAATTACACAAGGCTTCTCCTTCTAGCAAACAAACAAACAAACAAATAAACAAACAAAATATGAAAGTGTCTAAAGCACTTGGATGCAGTGAGGGGTTGTTTGGCAGGGAAACAGCCCTTGTGCTGAGCATTGGCTCTATGGATCCAAGGCAGGGATCTATGGAAGTCTGCCTGAAGGTCCCTCATAAGCCCCCATGGTCCAGGCTAAAGCTCCCTCAGCCCCTCCTCCCTGGCCTTGTGCTGCACCCCTTGCCCAGCTCCCCTGTCCTTCTGTGCCCTCGCTGCAGCCCCTCCATGACTTTCTGCTTCCCAGGGCCCACAGCAGCACACAGCACTCCAGCTGTGGCCGCAGCGCTGCCCAGCACAGGCCACGCTCACTGCCCTGCTCCTGCTGCCCCACTGCTGCTGGCACAGCCACCGTGCCCTTGGCCTTCTTGGCCCCCTGGCCCCACGCTGCCTCATCTTCAGCTGCTCACGGCCGCCAGCCCTGCGTCCTTTGGGCCCACGCAGCTCCCCAGCCACAAAGGTGCCCATTGCACTTCAGATACAGCAGGCACCATTGTAAGGTGTACACCCTGGGTTTAGCATTACAGGACAGCAGTCAAGGACTTGCAGCTTTGCTCCCATTCTAGGCTCCAATGCAGTTTTCAAAGCAAACTACACAATAGAAGGTATCAACAGACAGATGCAGTTTCTGGTTTTTGCCTCAGAAGAAAGATTCAGAACTACTCCCTTTGTTTCTTTTGCCACACTAGACAAGAATGGTCCCCCACAGCTTCATGGACAACACAGTCATCTCCTTGCAGTGTTGTGGTGTGTTGCAATATCCTGTTTTACCTTCTCCCTTCCCCCTCGCCCCTCGCTGAGTGTGCCCTGTCAATCAGGCCAACATACCAGCAAGGCGTCGTGTGATAGGTGTCCCTAGTCCCTTGAGACCCTGCCCCTTCACCTGGTTGGTGGCTCACCTGTCCCCTCCCCTTCCCCTGTCCTGAGCTTAAAATGTTAATGAGACCATGTGGCCTCCATTCTGTTAGCAGCAGTGGCTCGGTGCAGACATCTCTGTACCCATGGAATAAACATCTGGCAACCTTCTAGCAGAATCCACTCCCTTTCTCTCCACCATCACCAGAAGCTCTCTCTCCTGAGGTAACGGAGTCCTGACAAGCCTGAACTTGCCCCGCTGCACTCTCCGCCAGCCAAGGTATCTCTGGGGTAAAACACCGCAGTGCTGCCTTTGGCCCAGCAGCGAGGGTCAGAACTGGCCCAGGCACCATCTAACTGGTTATATTGGGATTCATATTCCAATATTGCAGCTTATCAAAGACCAAGAAACAGGCAGACTCAGAACACCTGTCTGCTCTGCTACTGGCTACTCTGCCTGAAGGGGCAAAAGAGCAACCTGGCAACAAAGGTAGCAAAATCCCTGACTTCAAGCAGCAACTCTACATCCCCAGTGTGTCTCTGAAATACTCCCAAGTAAGCACACCCAAGAAGTTTGTGGGGACAAAGCACCACCAAGAGCTTTTGTGGTCAGATCAACATTTTTTTGTGCCTGCAACAACTTGGCCAGTCTGTGCAGGGGGTCGGGTCTCTCCACGCCACAGTGCCCCCTGTGTATCCAACAAGGCTGAGCACAGTGTCTTTGACATGCTCCCTGCTCTGGGATCAGGGACCCTTCGTGCTTCAGGCTGGCCCCTATCAAAATGCCAGGAAGCTGGTCCCTAAACGTGACAGACCAAAGCCCATTGTCCAGCTGTCACAGGCTGGGGGCAATCACAAGGCCCTGGCAGGACTCCAGCACTCAGCATCCTCAGCCAGCAACAGCAAGTGCTGGCTGGTCAGAAACGTGCAGCTCTGCCCTGCACTAAAGACAGCAGCACACACAGCTGGCACTTACTGGCTCAGAATGTTCAGGCTGTGGTGTGAGCACTGATGGAGGCTGGCGCTCATCCACCTCATCTGCTTCCTCTTTGGTCTCCTCTCCATGAGCAGAGGGAGCCAGAGGAGAGACTGCTGTTGGTTCTGTGATCTGTGGACAGACAGCAGTGTGAGGGACAGAAAGTTACCTATAATTTATAACCTTATTTCTATTCAGCACTTTATTCTATTCAGCTCTATTTCTACAACCAGCTCTGCTAAGGACAAATCAGAAACTTTGGTAACAATGGGATTCTAAGTCACTGTGGCTAAATTTAAATGGGCTAATTCAACAGAATTGCTAATAGTTTTGAATTAGACATTATGCCCTGGCTACTATCAAGAAGCAACATTCTCTCTGCAAAATGAGCTTTTCATTCCTTGAAAGTTCTGAAATGGAAAATTAGGAAATAGCCAGCGATGCCTTTGTTATTGCTGCTGCAGACATGAAAATGGATTTTCTTTCAGCCTACCCAGCTGGCCCTCTACACTCTAGTGCCACAGGCCAAGCTCACAGCTTGCTCTACAATTCCTAAGCACCAGGAACATGAAATGTTCCTTTCTCACTCACCTCAGGATCAGCACCTCTGAATACACGCTTCAGGTGACCTGGAGTGGGCAAGGGAAAATGAACAAGTGCTGTGAGAAAACTGCTTGGGCTGCTGAATCGAACAGAAAAGGTCAACCCAAACAGAGAGTATTTTTCTTTATCAACATCCCTCCACATGACATAGTTCTTTCACACAGCCAGCAAGAGATCAGGACAATAATCTTGGTTGTGCCTACACTTCAGCCGATAGCCAGTAAATTAATACAAACATGATAAAGAAAATTCAAATTGTTCTTTATCACTCAATGCTTCTGTTCTGTCCAACAGATAAAGCAGCTTTTGTTCTCTTGTCTTTCAGGTACATTTTTCAAAAAAGAAGTTGCATGCACTAATTCCCATTAAGTTGCTGAAAACAGTCACCCAGAAAAGCTTTCCCCAAATTCCCCTGAGCTGTGGCAGTTCTATTGTGAAACAGCACAGCAGCAGCTCCAGGCTCAGGAGGAGACACTCACTGCTTTGGCGGTTGCACTTCACTGCAAAGGGAATCACTCTTTTAGCACTCAGTCAAGGGTCAAAACGGACAGTCAAATCCTTTCATGACAAAATTTAGAATAAAAGAAGCTTTCCTTGAGTTCTGGGGAGAACTACAAAGTCTTTAGAAGGCCTTCTGAGAAGGCCTCCCAGTCTGCATTTTGGAAGTTGTCCTGCTTGTCCCAGCAAACTGAGGAAATGACAGACTCAGCTGCCACAGACTTTCCTGTGGAGGGAACGGAAGCCCTGCAGGTTCCCCTGCAAATGCTGCCCCTGTGGCTACAGACACCCCCTTTTAGCTGAACCTCTTGACAGGAGCTTTACCAAACCAGAGGCATCCTAATGGTCTTTCTCTTTCAAAATCAACTCAGTCACTAAGAAAGAGCAAGAAGACATGCAAAAGCCGGGTTAGGTTACACCCTAGCCTAAATAGAGTTGAAACCTCTACTTACTTGCCAGGCTGGTAATGAAATAGGCGGAATAAACAGTGCCATACATGGTGCAAACTGCAGCAGCGAGTTGCTCAATCATTGTAGCACTGTACTTCAAGTTTACTCCAACCAAGACTGCTGTCAGTGTGCAGCTACACGCTGACAAAGGCCACAATCAGGAGGATGCTCCTGATCTGAGCAACCCCTAGGACTGCTCTGGCACTGAGGCCTCCCGTGCACCAAGGCAACCTTCTGATGTCACCACGACGATGTGGCAACCATGCCCTGATATCACAAAGCAAAGTATGACAAAGCAAAGCATCACAAAGCATGTTAGTCTGTGAATTTATGCAAAGCAATAACCAGCCTTTCCTACAGCAAACACAAAATGGCCTCGGAAGTTCTCCTCTGACACAAAGCAGCACAAACTCCCCCCATGGGCCAAACCCTGTTCTTCAGGGATCCAAGAGGAATTCCAAGAGTGCCCCAAGCCTGTACCCCAGCTGAGCACACAGATGGGACACCAGCAAAGGAAACCAGACCAAGAAAATGGCCCAAAGCATTGTACAGAACCAGGAGAGAAAGCACTATTGGCATAGCAGCTGAAGTAATTCCTAACAAATCACCCCATATATCTGCATGTTTATTGGATGTTCCCAGGGCTGCTGTGTATGTACATCTCTTCCTCTGCTTTGCCTTTCTTCCCCTTTGGCAGCAGTCGAACTGGCAGCATCTGCCCGCCAGCAGCAGCTGCTCCAAGCTGGGAACGCCGCTGGCGGTGCTGATTTCCAGAGGCTTCTGTGTGCCAGGGGAAGCCAAGGCAGGAGCGGTTGAACGGTGCTGGCGCTGCTGCTGCTCTGTGCCAGAGAGCCCCGGCTGGGCAGGGCACGGTGCCCACTGCGCTGCGGGCTCCTTCTCCTGCAACAGCTGGGCACACCTGGCAGCAAGGCATGACAACCTGTGGGCAAGCCAAGGGGTGTCTGGGGCTGCACTGCTCTGCACACACCCAGCACACTTGCAGCACACAATTTCAACCCTCAAACAGGTAAACCAAAGGGAAACAGCTGGAAAAGATTTCAGTTCGACCATTCTTTATGCTTCAATAGGAATGACCAAAATGAAAGTTACAGAGCAGGGCTGATCCATACTGCCAGCTCAGTGTGAGAAAAGAGGCATTACTTTATTTCAGTGCTGGGTGTGTGAGGAATCACTTCCCTAAACCATGCACACCCACGTGTTAGCATCCATGGAACTAAGACATTACTTTCATTACTTTTATTCATTACTTTGCTCAAACTCACAGGCTAAACATTCTCACAAAGTATTTGACATGTTTAAATCACTTCCCCAAAATTACTGACATTTAGAGTAGGGGTCTCTTGAGGGTCTCTGGTGGTCATGTGGTGAACATCCCGTTCCTCAAATTCTCCTCCTATAGTTAAGAGCCTTCTTCTTCTTCAATGCATTGCAGAACCTCCTCAGTAGGCCCACTGTCTTTATTCTCATGGCTAAGACATCCACTTGCACACATTAACCACTGGTGTGAGGGAAGGTACAACTAAGCACTGCCTGTTAAAGCTTAACAAATTCACAATTTGTTGCAGGTCAACACTTCCCCAACACCTCTTGTTCCTTCTCTGGGAATCAAACACAAGCACTTTGTGATCACTGTGCCCAAGGCGCCTCCAGCCCTCCTGTCACCCAGCAGCCCTTCCCTCCTCACAAACAGCAGGCCCAGCAGTGCCTTCCCTCACTGGCTCAGTCACAGCTGTGTCAGGAGTTCTCTGTCACACACTCCAGGACCATCCTGGACTGTTTGCTCTCCGCTGCACTCTGTTGCCAGCAGACATCTCCACCCTGTTCCGTGCCCCTTGCAGAACCCTGCACCTGCTGTCCATGGGCACCTGGAAGGGGAGGCACTCACGGCAGAGATGCACCAGCTGCCCTGGGCAGGAACCAAAACCCTCTGGGGGCACAGCTGCTGGCCTGGGTCTGGCACAGCTCTGCACGCCCCACTCCTCACGGGCTCTGGGCTGGAAATGCAATTGCACTTTCTGCCTCATGGAGAAACACCAGGGCTGCACAAACAACAGCCAGCAGGCCACATCCCAAAGGCACTGCAGCATGGAGCTGAGAAGGAAGAAGACCCTTCCCCAATTCATAACCATACCAAAACCACCATAATTGTGACTTTTAATCTTCTGAATATAGAGTTGATTCGCAGGGTTACAAGGGAATCTTCCAATGGAGTTGAAGGTTGGTAGAGTTTATATTCTGAGTCCTACTCAGACTGTTGATTTGAAAATTTATTTTAAAATATTTTTTAAAAGGCTGTGCAGTCATATGGTTTTGTTCTAATACCAAAATGGCTAGATGAAATGTACTGGCATTTTAATTACATCCAAACTGATTAGTCTGTAAAAGCTTTCCTGCAGAATAGCCACTAAACAAGAAATGAAAATCTGTGGACTGTTGACTTTGCAAATTTCTACTAAACTTATCAGACAATGAGGCATTTTTAGGTAGATCATAGAGCAAAGTAATTCCTATGGATAACTTGATTTGGATAAACTTGTTGATTTCAAATTAAAACTGCCAGCACATACTAAGTGGAAATCTGAACACTCACTTCTATGAGCTCTGAAGTATTAGATAGTCATTGTTTGCCATATTAACAAAAATAATCATTCTGGCTATTTTTTTTTACTTACAGTCAGCTATTCAACACTCTTTGTAACACCAGAAAGAGAGTTTGTAGCAATGTGAACCATGGGTTGGTGGAGCATTGCAGAAGGCTCCTATGCCAGCACTAAACGTTCACATTTACCATGGCATCCCTTCTTGCCTTTTATTCCAAGCTACAGCTCAGTTCCTGCAGTACAGATTCACACTTGTAGTCTGTATTTGCAGCTGGTTTTTACTTTCCTGTCGAGAAAATAATCATGTTTGGATCTCAAATCAAAATAAAACGAGGAGAGAGTCAGGTTCTGGATAGGCATAGCAAGAACTAAGAGATTCTTTTGCAAATATGTTGAAAAGCAGTTTTTAGATGCTGCAAAAACGGCAGATTAAATACTTGCACTCTAACTTGCAAGCTGAGGTTTGCCTGTTCTTTCTGGACTGATTTCTTGAGGCCACACACTGAACCTAATCAGTAAGAAAATCAAAACCAGAGGAGTAGTTTGGAGAATATTGTAAATTATTCTGTCATGATGCTTTTTGCCTGAAAATTCTGGCCGTCATCCGATTGGAGTAATTAGAGGAGATCGAAGCCATCACACTGTGCCTGTGCACACAATTCCTTCCCAGGAGTAATCCATGAAGCAATGCTGACAAATCCACACCAGCAGCTGCTGCCACACAGCCATGAAGCAGAGAATATGTATTTCTGCTACACTAGGACAGCTGAAGAATGCCTCTGCTGAGCTAATTTTAGAGACTGCTCACCAGAGGTGAGACCTTGTGGTCAGTCTCCAGTAAGTCAGGGCAGTTAATATTCTGCCTAAATGAAGTAAGTCCAGCAATACATAGACCATGGAGCCTGAGGAAAGCCAGCAGCTGTGGCAGATTTAATTTGTTTCCATATCTTTCTTTTTACTAATTTATTGCAGTCAATTATTTAAAGAATGGAAACTTTTGGCACACCATTGGCCGGAAGGTTGGTCAGTCTTCCATTCATGACTCCTCTGAAAGCATCACCCCAGTGTTTTTATCAGTAACTCTTCCATCATCATGGCTCACACAGCATTTCCTGCAGCTCTTGCTGAAGTCAGGGAAAGGCACCAGGAGAAGGGGGAGAAAGCTGTGTGCAGAGACTGTGTCAGCTACAGAGACATTTGTTTCCTCTGATTTGACTGAATGGCTGCAGGAACCTTGGTGGCACTGCTGGCGGGGTGGCCTTTAGCAGGGCTGGGCAGAGTTTGGGGCCCAGGATCCCTCCTCTCGGTGGGACACCAGGGTGAGCAGCCCCTGTCCCAGGCAGGAGCAGAGGTTCTGTGGCTCTGCCCTGGGCACAGGGACCTGCCACTGCCCTGAGCTCCGGCCGCGGCTCCTCTGGGCAGCTCCTGCTCTGCAGTGATGATGGGCGTAGCTGGGGTGGCTGCAATGGAGGGGGGCTTCCAGTGGGCTCTGTTGGTCTGCCACACTGGAGCCAGCAGAGCTTCTGGAAGGAGTCTCCTCTTGTGAGCTGCTGGAGCTGGAGCTGGCACTGGCCAGAGCCGCTGTGTTCATCCCTGACAGGCCCAGAGCACAGCAGCCTCTGGGCCTCCTTGCTGCACGATGGCAGTGAGGAGACCATGGACCAGAGGTTCAGTATGGATGATTCAGCTTCCTGATAAACTGTGCTAAGAAAACCCTGCATCCCTCCTGCCAGATCTAAGACACTCCAATAAAATCTGTTGGCACATTGGAAACTCAGAATTGTTTGCATTTTGAACAATTGTCTTATGAGTGCTTTTGATTGTTTTTGTCATTTTGTGTTGATTCCGTTGATCCTTCAGAGAAGCTTTCCTAATAATATAAAACATGGGGAATTGTGGAGACCCTGGGGGGCCATTCCCTGGTCTAGGGAGACACAAGAAGCTTCCCTCAAAAAGCTGTTAGACCCCATTGGCTCCTTCCCCTGTTCCTATGTCTGTTCCTGTGTTCCTGAGCCACACCTTCCCTATTCCCTGACTGGCCTCCTTATCTTTGTACTGCCCCGAGATCAGGGTCAGCCCCTGGGCCCCTGTGGAGACAAAGTGAGACCTTCTGTGTGTGGGTGCTGGGACCTGAACATCTCCCTGCACAGCTGAATAAAACATCTCTGGAGATCATGCAAAGGTCCTTTTTACTTCTTTACCCTGGACTGTGCTAGCAGCAATTCTGACTGCTACAGAGGAGAAGCTGCAGTACTGGCACCAAGATTTTGGCAACTTGACCATAGGCACAGAGGGCGTGCAGGATGCTGCTCTATGAATTCCTTAACCAGCCATCTCTGGTGCTGGCATATTCCCTCCAGCTTCTGGTGCAGCCAGGGCCACCTTTGGTCCAGCAGATGACATTGTTATTTGAAAAATTCGGTCCACAACTTGGGCAGGAGGCCATCCACAGGCTCTTGTCCTGCAGCCCCTGCTCAGCTGGGGACAGTGTTCCCTGTGGGGAAGATGGAGCAGCCATCACAGGGTCTGGGGGGCTGTTTTCAGCAAGGTGGCCAGGCTCTCTCTCTGCTGGACTCCAGCAATTGTCTGGGGGAGCTGATGGCACATGGTATGTAGTCCTGTTCATCCTACTCAGAAAACCTGACAGCTTCTATCATTCTTCTGCAGAGTGGGCACGCTGGATTTCTCTTTGCTCACTGCAGGATGCAGCCCAGGCAGAACTGGTGGTGACAGGGCAGAGAAAAATTCACATCCTTCTTAGTTCCCTGGCAGATGGGGCAGCTCCATTCTGTCCCCATGGCCATGTCTGTCTGTCCCAGCAGCAGGGAAGAGCTGAGGACCATGAGCTGCTCTCATTTGCAATCTCGCTTGGCCAGAGCCCAAGCTCCAGCCAGAGTGGTCCAGGCTCTGTCAGTGCCCAAATAGAAGCAGAAAGGGATGTTGTATCACAATTCATTCCTTGGTGAAGGAGGTCCACAGCAGCCTCAAGAGGCACCTCAGACACTCAGCAGTCAAGGCAGTAACATATGGACAGGACACAGATGGCAGTTCATGGCTGGGAGAGCATTCGTAGACATATCCAAGGACAAATTTCCCAGGAACTCTCCACAGCTCTGGGATCTGCCCATCAGCTCTGTCAGAAGCTTCAGCAGAACAAAGTCCTAAAAAGCAGCTTCCAGACACTTTTCCTACCATCCTTCCTGAGTAGCCGGGTTGCTTGCTGCAAAACACTCTTTTTCTCCTCTTCCCCAGTGTCCTGTGGACACTTGCAGCCAAAATAAAAAGCTCCTGGCCCTCTGTGTGAGGTGATAATACAGTTTTTATATTTCCATGCTGGGATGAAAGCAAGCTGTGCTGTGGGTCAGGAGCGGCCAGGACCCACTCGGCCTTCCTGCAGGCTGAGGTGGTCCCAGCAGACATCCTGCTGCTTTTTTGGGGAATGTGTGAGGGGGAGTGGAGGGGGTGACAGAGAGGCCGAGATCATAGAGTGGAAACTCAGCTCCAGAGAGCCAGTGCAGGCTCTTCCTGCTGAATGCCTGCTGGGGCTGGCAAAGAAGGAAAATGTCCCAATAACAGCCCCATGCAACTGTGTCTCAGGGACAGGTACAGGGAGGTGACAACAAACAGCAGCATGGCCCGGTCTCACAGCTCCTAGGAAGCAGTGACAGAGGGGCCTCATGTGCCAGAGGTTTCAGAAAGGCTGTCTTCTCAAATGGCCACTCTGAAACCCCTCTCTTTGTCTCTTCGGTTTGTGAATGCTTTTGACAGCCACAGCATCCTGGGGAAACGCGTTCCAGGATTTCATTAAGCACTCCTTGAAAAGCTTCTCCCATTGTTCAACTGAGCTGCCAGCCTGGTCATTTCAGAGGGTGCTGCCTTGGTGGAGAGAAAAAATCAATCTTCTGCCTTTCAGGGAGCTGAAGGAGAAGGGACTCCTCACCATCAAACACCTGGCTGGGTCCCATTCAGAGGTCCTGTTTGCAGACTTGGTGAGGTTTGCTTGGCAGTTACCAGCGAGGTGAGAACATTGTTCTCAATTGTCCCCCATACTTCATACACGGTGTGTAGAGTAGGTATGTGCTTGTTCATCTCCATGTGTGCTCAGGGTCTGCCTTCATTTCTGGTTTTAGACCTGAGATTTCTAATGTCTGTCAGCTGTCTGTAGGATCTGTGGGTACATGCAGCTGTATTTACTGGCAGGTTGGGTATCTGACACTGATCTTTGAGTGTGGAGCCTTTATAATGCAATGTGCAAATGCAGAAACTGAGGCACTAATGATATTATTTGCCAGAGTCCCAGTCTCTGCCCAAGCTGTAATTAAACACTGTAAATTATTCTCTAGATCTGAGCCTGTGTTTTCTGTTTCCTGGCTGAGTGCTTCAACTGCTGGTGTTGCTTTTTTGAACAGGAGCACCTGACTCTTTTATCTTTATCAGTTGTGCCTTTATGATTTGAAAGCAGCTTTTGCTTTAATTTTCTTAAAGGGCCTAAAATCAAAGCTGTGGACATTTTAGAAGGGTTAAGTAGAACACTTAATGAAATTTTTATTTTAGCCCTGCAGTGAGCAGGTCTGAGGCCAGAAATTGGTGCCAGAATAAGTGCCTCTCTGTGCTTGTGCTCTCCTGCTCTTCCTCTACTTGTATGTTCCTCTGGACACAGTGGGATGTGTTGTCATTTCCTGGGACTACTGTTGAAGGCAACTGGTTTTCTTTCCAAGGTGATTCCTATGTTTCCCCTCATGGCTTCCCCAGGTGACCAACCTCCGTTCCAAGGTGTCCTACTCTGCCAATGTCACTCTGGGAGAGCTCTTTGTGACCTTGAAGAAGGACATGGACTCTGAGGTGGATGAGGTTGCTCGGGTCCTTCTCCAGATGGTGTCCAACTCCCCAGAATTTGTTCAGAAAGCAGCCAGTCAGACCCTGGGGATCATGGTGGAGAAGGTGACTCCTGCACGAGCAATGACTGCTCTCATGGACATGGGAGTCAAGCAGGTTCTTCTTCTTTTAGTGATGTTCTTCACCTTCGTGTGTGTGGGAGGGAGAAGGGATGAGACAGAGAATGGGAATGGTGGAAGGGAAGGGTCCTGTATCCTGCAACTTCTGTGAACTCAGTGACTTGATTCTCCAACCAACCTCACTTCTTTTCTCTTGTCACCTATTTCTGCCCTCCTGCAGCCCATTAGTTCTCAGAATCACAGAACTGTAGAATATGGGGAATTGGATGGGTCCATCAAGACCACCGAGTCCAACTCCTGGCCTTGCACAGAACAGCCCAAGGGTCACACCAAGTGCCTGAGATTGTTGTCCAAATGCTCCTTCAGCCCTGTCAGGCTTGGTGCTGTGACCACTGCCCTGGGGAGCCTGTTCCAGTGCCCAGCCACCCTCTGGGTGAAAAACCCTTTTTCCTGATATTCAATCTAAAGCTCCTCTGACTCAGCTTCCTGCTGCTTCCTGGAGTTCTCCCAGTCTGTCAGATTTTCCCATATGTGGTGATCAGTGGGGAAGGGAAGGTGCCTGCAAAGGCCAAGGATAGAGCCTTGTGCTTTTGTGGGCAGAGGGACAATTGCAATGGCAGCTGTGAGCAGTGTTTGGTATTTCACAGCTCTAACCACAGAGGCCCTGGGAAAACCATGTCTCCTCATGATACCATTAACTTGAGAAATGAGGAGGGTCCTTGCTGGGGCGTGGAGCACATGGGGGACAATCTGCTGGGTGTGGCACAGCCTGCACTGCAGGTGCAGCTCCTGCCAAAGGAGCCTTGCATGACTGTCCTGGCCTTAGAGCTCTACTTGCTATCCAAACTGATGTTTCATGTTAGCCTTGAGATGATGAATCACTTTACAGGCACCTCCACATGCTGACTGCCATGGGACAGTTGGAGCAAATGCTGCCTTAATGTTGGTGCTGGGCCTGATAGTTCCCAAGAGACACTCTCTAGAACAGGACAGCCTGGCTAAACTGCCTGCCACCCTTTCCTCAGCTTTGGAATAGGGTAAAACATTCCAATGGATCCGTTGCCAAGCCCCATAGAAGATACAGGCTGCAGTGCTGGATATTCTGCAACTTCACTGCCCACAATGCATTTTCCCTGCATTTGTTGTTTTCCAAACGTCTGCAGATTTGGGGATAAATGGATAGAAAGAGCCTCAGTCCTGCTGCAGTCCTGTGTACTGGGTGCCCTCTGATTGGTCAGCATGAATTGTTCTTAATTTTGAAATTATTCATATGTCATCTATTTCTTTAATCTTTGTGAAGGTCCGCCCGAAATGAACGGGTGACAAATGATTTTTGGGTGCAAAAATAACCAACATAGGCACAGGGGTTTTACAGTAACAAATCAACAAGATGCAATTTATTGATGGTAACCACAGCTAAATATGCGTTAGGTTAGAGGATCCGGGAAAGAGAAGGGTAGGACAAGGGAAGAAGGGAGGAAAGAAACTTAGGGAATGGGATATAGCTACCAAGACATGATGCCTTCGGGGTCCCGCCGCCGATGCTCGCTGGTACACGTCTTGGGGAGACTCAAAGAGTCAGTCGAACCGAACCCCAGATATACTGTTCTTGGTTGGGGGAAGGGTGGCCGAAATTATGTTTCCATGGAGGGGAAAAGTCCATTGTTTTCATGGCCGAATGCTCCCAGGTACGTTTACTCTGGGCAGGTTCTCCCCCTTCCCTGAGTTGGGAGGGGGTACAGTCCCAGTCTCTGGAAGGAGGTTGCCAGGGGGGTGCCATGGGGGTGCCAATAGGGTGCCAATAGGGTGCCAGAGGGGTTCTTGGTTCTTTGATGAGGGGATTCGCATCTCTGTTGTTCCGTCACGGTGGTTGAAGACAGGCAAGAGGGGTCTTCTCTTGGAGGGGGGGAGCCACCCCAGAGCTCAGTCCAGCCAGGCCTGAAGTTTGGAAGAAAGTCCAGTTCCATTGTTCAGAACAGGGCAGCATGCCCCTTCGAGTACAGCATGGCATGTTCTGCAGACACCATCTGTAAACACACTAAATACGCATGAGACTTTCTTTCCCAACTGGCTCAACAGTTTTTAACCCTTCGGTGGTCCTTTTCTCATGACAATTGTGAGGCAAAAACTGAACGATTTCCAGATGGACTTCCACAATCTTTCTCTGAGTAAATACTGTGAAAGAAACTGAGTATCAGACAGTGCAGGGAGACTGAATTCTCCCTCTTCCGTGCAGGCAGGCCTTGTGTACAATGCTAACTTTGGGTTTCCCTGAGCACAGAACCTTGTGCAGGTGTCTGAAGGGGCAGGGAGAGCCCAGGCTCCTTCCCCCAGCAAGGGCAGGGAGCAGCTCTGGCCAAGGCCGGCGCTGCTGCTGCTCCTTGTCCCTGTGCCCAGGGTTTGCTCTCTCCTCCCCAGCAGCCGCCCCGCCCCGTGCGCGAGTGTGCGGCCCAACTGCTCCTGTCCCTGATGGAGAGAATTGGAGTCACCCAGCTCGCAGGCACCCCCAGGGCTGAGAGGCTGCCACACGTGGCAGGGAAGCTTGCTCAGGACTGCCACAAGGACACAAGGTAATGATCTTCATTTCACCTCCCAAAACAGGAAAACCATTTTGTGTCTGGCTATAAAGGTGAAACCACACAAGAGTGGAAACTAAAGGGAATATGAAGTTACCTCACGGTGTGAATAAGGGTCATAGAATCATGGAATATGCTGAGTTGGAAGGGACCCATCAGGGTCATCGAGTCCATCTCCTGGTGATGTGCAGGACACCCCAAGAGTCACTCCATGTGCTTGAGAGCATTGTCCAAACTCTTCTTGAGCTCTGTCAGCCTTGGCACTGTGACCACTGCTCTGGGCTGCCTGGGCAAATGGCTGTACTGGGAAACCTGAGGTTGGCCAGCAAAAAGGAACATTGCCAACTTTTTCCTGTGGCTTGAAGGATTCTTTACGGAGATCAAAAGATCTCAGATCAGCCAGTCCAACAGTTTTCATTGGCCTTAGGCACCCAACACAAAGCCAAAGTGTTGGCTAATGTTCATCACTGAAGGATCCCAAACATGCATTTCTCATTAACTTCAGACTATCCTAGAAATATTTCAGGGGTCTTTAGCCAACATATTCAGTCTTACTAAACCCATTCTGCAGATTTCTAGTATACTGTTATCTGTGGCTCAGTGAATTCCACATTTCTTCTTGAAGAAAACCTGTGGTTTCCTAGTGGCAAAATCAACCCAAACCACCAAAATCCCTTTCCTTTGGTGATGAAATTCCCATGAATAGCTGCCAAGAACACCAGAGCAACTAGCTGCCCCTCTGCATACACATAGTATAGAATAATCAAGAGGATGCATGAGGTGTTTTGTCTTGGCTTCCCTGCCAGTTAAAGAAAGGCAAATTATTGTGCAATGGCAGCAAGACACTGCTAATGGGCTCTGACAACAAAGCAGATGTGTTTTGCTTGTTCCTTGGGATCCTTTGATGCCACAGAAGCACACCCCCAGTTTCAGAGTGAAATGGTATTTTTCTGTTGCCCCACATTCTCCTCTTGCCTCTTGTGTTCAGCTGACAGCACTGTGCAGTGTCAAGTGAGGTAAATCTCCCTCTTTGCTGAGTAGGCAATGCCTTCTCCTGCAAGGTTTGCACCTGATGAGTTTAAGGTATCAGCCTCTTCTGTTAACACTCTTCCTGTGTTTGTTCACTTTTCTTTCACTTCCTTCCTTCCTTCCTTCCTTCCTTCCTTCCTGCCTTCCTGCCTTCCTGCCTTCCTGTCTTCTTTAGGCCATATGGACAGGAGATGGTGAAGATGTTGCTCAATCATCAACAATTTGAAATGCTTTTGGAACAATCTCTTTCCCCCCGTGACCTGGAAGATATTCTGACAAGAATTAAGAAGAAAGTAAGTGCTTGGCAGGAGAAATGTCTCCTTTGTGCAATTATTGCCACTGCTATTATGAGATCAAACATACCCAATCTGTCTTTAGCTCATTCCTCTTCTGCTGAATCATTTTGCTCCTGGGAATGAGCTGTTAATCCTCAGCCTGTTCAACTGCAGACCACAAAGGAACTGATATTATCAGGGAAAAAGTGGGGTTTTGAATAATTTAAATATCGGTCGCAAAGAGGAAAGGGAAAGAGGAGAAAATGGGTTTATATTTAAGCGTAAGCCCCCACTATGCTCTCCCTACTCTGCCCCTAGTAAAGCAATTAAGTGAGAATTGTGCTTCTGAAGATAACAGAGTCTTTACAAAGGACACTGGAAGTAGCAGTACCAAGAAAATTCCCAAATTTACAAAAGATGTCCAGGTCAATCCTAGTTACTACAATGACTGTCTGTCTTTTGGAAATACTGCCCTGCTATCAAGCCCTGTGGAGCTGGAAGAAGCTTGGTGAATTCAGCAGCATCCAGTGGAAAATCCATTGTTTGCTTGATGGGGAGGATTTTATTTTTTTAAGCAACATTACAGAAGGGAGCCTGCCTTTGTGCAGGCACAGGGAGAGTTGAACCAAATCAACTTCCAACACAATGGGCCAACCCCCAAAGAGTCCAGTTTGTTCTGCTGCTTCCTTCACGAACACTCGTTGCCTGCCAGTTTGCATTATTTCCATTTATGCTCAAGACTAAGGAATTTGGGATTTTAGATTGCTGCGCAGTCTGGTAGCACCCATAACCTGCCTTGGGCTATTGAAAACAGGGAGTTGGCATTACTGAATCTCTGGTCTGTTTCCATCTGTAAGTTAGGAAATGTTTCCCTAAGCCTTGGTAGCAGTGATCCTGGTTCTAACTTGTGTTTTCAACAGGGAATTTCCTGTTTTATATTCTAAAGATTGATGGGGTTTCTCTATGTCGTTATAGGGGATGGAAAACCAGAAGGCTGAAGGCCCATCTGTCAAGGAGCCGGTGAAGGAGAGGAACGATGGCTCAAAGGAGCCCCAGGCCACATTGTCTGCTAGCAAACGGTACTGAGCACTTTTCTTAGATGTGACAAAGCACATGACAAGCTTTACATGCCTCTTCCTCAGGAAAAACTTTCTGGCAGAGATGACCAATGCCACAGATTGTTTTCTTTCCCTACAAATGCTCTAGGATAAAAAATGTCTTGTTCTGCATTGTGCTGAACACAACTTCTCTGGAGGGGTTTCCACAAAAATGGAGAGACAGACAGACACCCATTGGTTGCAGCTCAGACGATCCAGTGCAGTGGGAAGGGCAGGGCTGTGGAGGCTGGGAGAGGGCCAAGTTTCTGTTGCCTGACTTGGCACAAGTAAATTCAAACAGGGCTTTTCTTTCATCTGAGTGGAGTCTTTTTCAGATGGGTGTTTTGATGAGAAATCTCAGTCTGGAAGCAAGATGCCATTCCACAAATGCAGTTCTCATCCGTATGGTTTGGCCTGGCTGAATCATGGTTTTCTTGCCCTCAAACAGTACCAAGTTTGAGTCGTAAGGCAAGGCAATTCCTGAACAACTTCAGTCAACAGGTGTCTGAATGTGGACTTTTGTCTTGATATTCCTGTCCTTCATGTAATTTGCTTGATGGACAGCATGTTTGGTTTATGTCCCCCTGTGCTGCAATCAGCATTTAAGACAGGAATTTGCTCCTTGCTGTCTCTTCATGACAGCTGCAGAGCCACTTGTACCTGTTCTGCTCTGATAGCAGAGGGGATTTATTTAGCTCTGTCCTGCTCAGCAGTGGCAGGAAAGTGACCACATGCCTCAGTAGCACAGCTGGCATCTTCCTGTGCTCATGGAAGAGACAGGTTGATCAGGAGAATCGTTCCCAGTGGGGTTGTGAAGCTGTGCATCTGGTCTCTAGGGAAGCAAATGAAATGTGAGCGTAGTTCTGGGATGTCTGGCTTTTGTTTTTATCTCTGTTACTGATTTTCTGAATCCTTCAAATGTGGCCCTGTTTATCTGTTCAGATGCATCTGAGCTACTTTTCCAGATTGTTATGCCTGGTTGTAGAGACACTTCTCCAGAGTGATGGGTTCCCTTATTCTAAGCCACACACGTCCCATATGAGGAGGCATTTAAACTTGGAAGTAGTGTCTCTCTTGCTCCACAAAGCAATGTGACCTGTGTGCCCTGGCAGCCATCTGAAGATAGATCAGATGCATCTCATCCTTGGTTTTCCTGAGTGAGCAGTGGTGAGAATGTCACTTGCCAATTGTCTCCTGTAATGATTGTCATGACGTCCATGTTGTTCTTCAGACCCTCATGACTTTCCAGCTTGAAATCACATAACTAGGAAAGCTGCTCAAGATGTTTTGCTCACAATTTACTGAAGGTATTGTCTGTGGCTGCAGTTCTCTCCATAGACAGCAGTAGGCACAACTTTGCCAGGCATTGTCCTGGAGAGGAATGTTAGAAGATCAGAGAAAAGAATGAGAAACAATTCTTATCTTCACTTGCTGCACCTGTTTTTGTGAACATGTGGAATGTGTCATAGAGATTTATTTACCAAAGGGTGATTTCTTAATTGGCCACTGGTGATGGTGTTTTGGATTCAATTGACCAATCAGGTCTGTCTGTATCAGACTGTCTGTACAGGCAATGAGTTTCTGTATAGTATAGTATAGTATAGTATAGTATAGTATAGTATAGTATAGTATAGTATAGTATAGTATAGTATAGTATAATACAGTGATTGAGCAGCCTTCTGGAATCATGGAGTCAATGCTAATTATTTCCTCTATGGGGATGCCATGCTATGATAATTATAACCAACAGGTCCTCATTTGGTTTTATTTCCCAGGGTGAAATCTCCCTCTGATGGACACCTCCTACACTCTGCAAAAGCCCAGGTCACGTCACCTCCAGCTGTGGAAGAAACAGAGCTGCTCCAGCAGCTTTACCATCTCCTGGAAGCCAAGGGGTTTCAGACATGGATGGAAGGAGTGGAACTCCTCCAAGACCTGTGCAAAATCAGCCCCCAGCTCATCTCCACTAACATTGCCCAAGTATGTAGGGTGTCTTCACTGCTCTTTTCCTTTAGCTCCTTTCCTAAGCCTGTAGCAGCAAAGTTAATTCAATGTGTCTTGGCACTCTGTCCTGGCTGTTTGGGACACGCTGGTCCCTCTCACCCAGAAAAAATTTAATTCACGTCCAGGCTTCAGGACAAGTTATTTCAGTCCAGCTGTATTTGTCTGGCAGGTGCCTATTGCTGCTGTTCATCAGATGATGGCAGAATTTTCTGCTGGTGTAACTGCTGCTCTCTCCTACTCCCAGCTGGGTGAAGTGAAGGGAATCCAGACCCTGAAAGCATAAAAATTGTTCTCTAGAACAAAAATGGGTTTGCACGGGGAAGAGAAGTATCAGGCTGGGTTGGTTTAAACCCAGTTGTTTTTCTTTAAGAATACTTCTATATACTCCATCTTGTCTTACACAGGCACAGCTCTGGCTACTCATTTCCATCCTTGTTCCTATTCCTCTTGGTAAAGACAGTGCTCTCCCTTCTTGGGGGGTCTTTTTTTCTCTTTGGAAAAGGAGGAAAACAGCTAAGGACTCATCTCTGCCTTCTCCTCCCAGTAGCTGCTTTTTCCCTTTTTCCAGGAAAAGGTGCCTGATAATGGGGCTGTCAAGGGACTGAACCGGCTCTAATGAGAGCTGTACAATACATTACATTTCAGAAGTCCACCTGTTACTTAGAGAAATGGTCCGGATCCTGGAAGAGTTGATCAGAGCCCTGCACTTCTCCAGACACTGGCTCAGAAAAAAACAAAAGAAAACTTAGATCTCCTCCAGCCACAGTTTTAGCAAAATCATAATTGGCCTCAGTACTTGAGGCAACTGTATAGAAAACTGGGCATTGTAAACATCTGCTTCCATTCAAAGCAAAGGTACTCTTTAGCATTAATAAATGGAATTAATTTAATGATTTATAGATGGAGAGAAATACTATAGGAACTATTCTGTCCCCAGCCAAACCTCTTAAAAACAGAAGAAAATCTTTCAACCAGCATGAGGTTGCACCACCATTCCAGTGAGTGGCCCCCAGGAAAACAGTGAAATTGTGCAATTGAGTGCTGACCTGACAGAAAGGATCACTTTCATCTTTGACATTGCTGACTGCTACAGCCACTCTTCAAACAAGGACATTTAAATCCAACTTTCACGTTGCTTGCTCTCTTCACAGATTTTTGATTATTTTGTCCTGAGAATATCTGACAGCCACAAGAAGGTGAAGCAGAGGGCACTGGACGCGCTGGCTGAAATCACAGGAGCCCTGAAAGATGCCTTGAACCCGGTGATCATTGGTTTGGTGGAGGGAATAACAAAGAACCTGAACTCACAGGATCCCTGGGTTCGTGGGGCAGCTGTGAAAGCACTGGAAGAATCCATTGCTCATTTGGGTAAGGCTGAACCCTGGCAGGGACTCTCCTCAGCTTCGTCTCTGTCTCTCCTGCACAAGAGAGCGCTGAGTGCCTTGACAGCTGCTCTTGTCTGTGGAACACTGCAGCTGACACCCACCAGAGGCTGTGCAGGTGCAGTCCTTGTGCACCATCCCCAACAGGCTGGAATGGGATCAGCATTTCCCAACAGTGCCAGGAGCCCTTGGCTCTGTACAGCTTGTCTGAAGAGCAAGTCCTGGACTGCAGCTTTGCTACAGTTCAGAGGCAAAGGGAGTTGTGGAGTTTGCTTGGGCCCCGTCTGACTTCCCAAATGAACAGCTTTGCTGTTGGCATGAAGCCCCAGCTGCTCTGTGATCTCAGGAACTGCCTGACTCAGTGCCTTTCTGTGACCCAAGTATGGGGCTCTTCCTTTTTGCTCTGGGATGCAAAATCTTTTCACTGCTTCCATGAACTCACGAGGTCCCTGATGTGAAATGTTTTAACACAGCTCCCGCTGCAGCAGAAAAGTTTGGATTTACTAATGCAAAAGCAGAGCTTTTCTTTTGGAATTTAAAACCCTGCCAAGCAGGCTGGAAGGAAAGAAGAAAAGGATTCAAAATCCGCAGAAATGTACTTCATTTTATAAAATGGGGTTGGCCCTGCCCTATCCCTCCCCACTGTCCTTTCACCGGTGACCTGAGCAAAGTGAGCAGAAACATGTGTTTCACTTGTAGATAAAGTGTCACTGCTGAAAGAGTTCAGCTACCAATGGAATCACCTGAGAGGCCAAGCCCTGCTGGATGTCACCGAGCCTATCACAGGTATGGCCTCCCCTTCTGAGCCCAGAGCTCTTCCCAGGGAGCATTTACAGGGAATGCCTGTGAGCAGACAGCAGAGCAGCTCCTCCAAACCAGGAGGGGCTGAGCTTGTCCCTGCTGCCCCATAGCCAAGGCAGGTGGGTTTGGCAGGTTTTCCCTGGCTGCTGCAGAGCTGGGCAGCATCTGAGATGGGGCAGCGCTCGGCCTGGGGCTGAGCTCTCACTGGGGCACCTCAGAACCACCTCCAGCAAAGGGAGGGCTAAAAATGCCCCAGCTGGCTCCTCTCTGGGAATCTCAGGGACATCTGTGATCTTTGAGGGGAAATGGTGGCAAATGCTGTTTCAGGGCATCAGTTTGTTTTGTCCTCACAGAATTCTTGTTTCTCTCTTGGAAAGTTTTGAGGCTGAACCGTGCAGGGCCTGGGGGTCACAGCTTAGGCCAGAACTCAACAGAGGTATCAGAGGCACGGGTTAAGTGCAAGGCAGCCTCTGGGGCACAGGGACAGAAGCAGAGTGCTGAGGCTCCCTGCCTGTGCTGTCACAGTGGCCTTGGACTGAGCCTTTCAGGGTGTGCAAACAGTGTCTGCCTGGGCCAGCGCTGTCCAAAATGCTACAAATGCAGCTGATAATTGATTCCTCAGAGGAGCTTGCTATGTCAGCAAGAGCCAAGGAATGGAAAAATATAATATTAATATATAGCAGAGAAGAGGATTGATAGCCTTGCTTTAACTGGGGCTAAATCCACTGCTTATTATGCCAACATCTTTGAATGCATGGTTTAATACACTTTGTGTCGTCATTAGGAATCTCAAAAGGGCATGTTCAGCAATTGGGAATGTCAAAGGCCCTTTAAAGAGCATTTGAATAAAGTAGATCTCCAGCAATAGGGAGTTTGGTTTAGCAGTTCTTTTTATCTCTTTTTCAAATAAAGGAATTAACCATAAATTAGGGCTTCTTTAGAAAGAGATGTTCTCTCTGAGATTTAGTAGGAACAGACAGCTGTTCCTCACGTTCTGTAGTTACCAATGTCTTTAATTACATTTAAACTCAAATGAATTCCCATTTTAAAATGGATACCATAACCCTTTCCTGCTTAGTAGAATTGGTTTTTGGTACTTGCATGAGCTCTTTCAATGTTGATGACTGCTGATGGATTAACAGCATAGAGAAAATGAAGTCTCTTCCACCACAGAATATTAAATGGCTGCTAGATAACATTTTGTCTGATCAGAAAATAAGAATGGTCTCCAGAGAATTTCAGGTTTTTTTCTCTCAGCCAAATCTGCCATGCAAGAAGCCAGTTGTTAGTAAATATTTGTCTGTGTTTGATATAGTTCAGTTCAGAAAATGGGCAGAGAGATTTCAGAGACAATATGAGAAAATATTCATGTTTTGGTTACATTTCACTCCCCTGCGTAGCATTTTTCTTTCTCTATGGCCCTATTTGAGTGGACATTATAAGAAAAAAATGCCATTAACTTTGGGAGGGGAAGTGGCATTAAAATGTGGAGATGCCCAAATGCCAGGGCAATGGGGTCTGGGTAATTATCTAAGACGCCCTGAGGTTTGAAGCAGCTCTTTGTTGGAAGCCCCAAAAGCCTTCTGCCAAAGACCCCAGCTGGTCACTGATGTTTCTCATCCAGCTGTCAGGCAGCAGCCATCTCTGGTGGGCTGGAGTTTTGAGGTGTGTTCTAATCCTGCCCTTTGCTGTGGCCATTGAGCACAGGGAAGAGCCAGATTAGGCATCTGGCACTTGGCATCAAAGTTACAAAACTTGAATCATCCCTTTTATTAGAAATCTCTCCATTTCCTCTCTATGGTGCATTTCCAAATCTTCAGTGTTGGTTTAGACAACTTCTTAATGGAAATCAAATTGGACATTTCATTCATTGTTCATGCAGAGATTGTGAAATAATTTAGTAAAGGTAGGAAGTCTGCTACAAGGACAAGGGCTATGGTTGGAGCAATTAGTGCTGAGGGATGGGTGGTTCTGTTTCCAGGATGCTCAGCTGCTTTGCCCATTTCTGGACCAAGGGGCTCTGGGTGCTATTCTGCTGCTCTTGGCCAGAGAGGCTGGCAAGAAGCAGAAGCAGAGGCAGATCCTTGTTTGCAGTGAGGCTGGTGGGTAAGGAGCTGTGTCTCTGTCCTGGCAGTGCTTGTGCAGGGGGTTCATGCCAGGAGCCCTGAAGTCGCCCAGCGCAACGCCCTGCCCGTGCTCTGGTCCTGCCTGGGGAACAAGGCGCTGCCTGTGCGGAGCGCCAACGTCCGCACCGTGGCCACCAAGCTCGCCTCTGCCCTCTGCAAGGTGATGGGCACCCAGCTGAAGGAATGTGCTGCCAGCAAGCCTCCACGTGTGCGGGAAAACCTCTCCAAAATGTTGGGCTGGTGAAGGCGAGATGTTCTCCAGAAAGCTGAGGAAGCGCTGAGTTGGACACCTCTGGATTTGCCTTTTGAGCTGTGCCAAAAATGACAAAATCCTAAGGAAGGGCGTGCATCTGCCCCTGCTCTCTCCATTGCCCTTCCTACTCATGGCATGGGGGGCCTGAAGCAGCTCCAGATGGAGGACAAGGTGAAGGCAATCATGGCTCAGCCTCACACAGAGGTGAGGGGGGAGCTGGGCCAATCTCTGCTGGGAGGAAGGGTCTTGTGGCAGCCCAGAGAGGCTGTGCACATTGCCAGGGAACAGCTGTGCCCTGCATGTGCCCCTGCAATGAGCTGTGCTGCTGCCAGTGCCCCTGGAGCTGTGGGGCTGCTGAGCTGTGGGGCAGGCAGAGGAGCAGGAGGGTGCATGTGCAGCTGAGCCATTCCTGGGGAGCACAGGGCTCTGGGCTCCCTGCTGTCCCAGCGCAGCCCAGAGGCCAGGCTGTGCCTGTGCCAGCTCTGGGCAAGTGGCTCAGGGTTTGCCCTGGCCTGCCTCAGTGTCTGCCAGCAGGAGCATGTTTCCCTGTGCAGCTGTTTAGAAGTTTGCAGGAAAGGTGTCCCATGAAATATGGAGCTTCAGCTGCTTTAGGTTTGCATGGAGGCCTCTGTTAAACTTTGTGTCTCCGCTTTGCAGATCTGACTGGTTACAGTCTTACCGAGAAGTTTTCTCCGGACACTTCCAATGTTCCCTCACCCACAAAGTCCTCGCCTCCCATCCAGAAGAGCTCTCTTTCCTCCAAGCTCAGGAAGAAGCTGCCGCCTGTATGAAAAGTGTTTGAAGAATAGGATTGATGCATTAGGCTTGATAGTTACAGCTGTACATATGTTCTGATCTTTAGATGTAGTTTTCAATTAATGTCTTTTGATTCTGTCTTTAAGTTTTGATGACATATTTTTATTTGTATATATTTTATTTTGATGATGAAAAAAGTAAATAAACAAATAAAATTTAAATAAACCAAGAGGAGAATGTGAGACCAGGACCTGCTAGCCTAGAGATTATGGGAGTGCAGCTCACTCAGTGTGCCAGTGTCTCACCACATCCTTTCCTCATTGGGCCTCTCCTCTTCCTCTTTGGCCATCTTTTCTTTGTGTCATTTGTGCTGCTCTTTGTTACTTGGCATTACAACAGGGCCACCATTGACCTGTTTGGGGGACAGTGGATCCAAAAGACCCTGTATAGTCAAAGATTTTCTACCTAGGTGTGTTCTGTGCTCACCAAAGGCCTGAGCAAAGAAACCAAGAGAAGTGTGCCCAAATCCCAAAGCTTTGCTCCTTTGCAATCTCCCACAGATCTGGCTCACAGGTGTCTTCAATCACAATTTCATAGGTAAGAAGAGGTCATGTATTTCACTGGGAAATGATGCACTGCTTTGGCAATCACCCGTATGTATATTTACCCAGGACAGTAGTGCAGCTGTGTTATTTGCACCTTGTTTGCAGAAGATCATTTGGGATGTCCTTTTTGTATCTCATGCAGAAAAGGAGCTCTTAATAATACCACACTACTTAAACCAGATTGTGATGTAGCTCTGTAGTGGTTCACAATGAAGCAGACTGCCTGCGGTGTCACTGCCAGCCCTGCTGAGCCTGTGAGGGACTGTAGTGTATCCCATGCCTGTTTTACCTCCAGGCAAAGCTTGGTTTTCCTTATTAGTGTGGAGTAAATACAAGAGTAATAAAATGGACAATTAAACTGGCCACTTTGGAGGATATGCTCATGCTTTTGCATGTCAGTCCTGCATCTCATGCTCCCAAGGCTTGTTATTCATCATGAAATATTTTAACAAAAAACCTCAGCTCTCATGTTACATCTGAATAAAATTGCATCTGCTGTCAGGAACAAGACAAGAGCCTTCCGACACTCACTTGCAGCTGTCCTGGATTGCTGCAGCCCTTTGTGAAAAGCTGCTGCAGACAGAGTGTTTGGAGTTGGTTTGGGCCTTTATGAAAGATCTGTGGAGCAGTGTGCAGGGCTCTCCTGGCAGGAAACTGTTTGTCCAAGCCCAGGGACACGGTGCCGGCAGGAGCGGAGCGGCCCCGCTCCCAGCCCGAGAGTCTGTGGGCTGAGCCATGCCGGGGAGAAAAGGCAGCGAGGGGCTCCAGCCCAGCTGCTTCACTGCCCTGCCCGCTCCATGGAGCTCTGCCATGGGAGAAAGCCAATGCTGGACGAGCCCCCGAGCTTCCATCAGCTGCTGGAACTGCTCCGTGACAGTTCCTGTTCTTCCGAGAGAGACCCCGGCGCCTTCTTGTAACGCGTGTCATGGGGGGATTCTGTTTGTTAATAAACTGTTGGGGGTTTTCCACTTCCATCTATTAGGAATAATTTCCTATTGCTGGAAAGGGATTGTTGGAACACTTCAGAGGAGACAACTTATTGCACAATATCCTGTTTGAAGTTGTCTCAAACTGTGTGAGACAGATGGCTTCACACAGGAGCATCCCCAAGGCTGCTGAGGGGAAGGCACAGAGGAAGACAAACCCAGTATTTCTGAAGGAACTCTTTGATGCCAAACCAACCTGAGTTGTCAAACAGCAGACCTGACATTTCGAGACATGGGCCAAAGGGGAAACCTTTCAGTGTGTTTGGTCCAGGCTGGGTTATGCTTGAGGCAAAGGTGTGTCAGTGTGTTGGATAATACTCTTTTCTTGACCTAGAGATGGGGCAACTGAGAGGTGTTTTAAAAACTTTTATTCCATTTTCAGTCTCATGAGAAGGGTTAGACAATACAGATTTTGTAATTCATGCCATCACAATCAGAAGCCAACTACTTCCTAATTATAATACATTATAAGCGTTTCTTGGTCTATCAGCCTTTTGCCATGCCATGTTGTAGACGCCTTAAAGCCAATTATTTAAATCTACCCCTCATGGGTCCCACTACAATGCATCTTTCATAGCTCTGTTTTTCCAAAGTCTTATTTGCAAGGCCATCTTTTGAAACTTTTTGCTAGCTCCATTTCTCTCTCAACAATATCTGTCCTATTCCATGGCATTTTTAAGTTAGTATTTCTTGTCTCAAGATTTATATACAGATTCCTACTGTGTGGGCCTTCTACTAGGCCCTAAAAACTTTCTACAAACCCATTTCCCACATCAGTGCACTTGGCTCCTTCTCTCCTCATTGTGCCTGGCAAGCACAAGAGCCCAGAGCTCCTGTAGAACCCATCACAGCACTCACTGGGAGCAAACTTGTGTCCAGTCCTAGCCTGGAGCTGTGGTGCCCAGCATTCCACCACAATGCAATGAGGAACTGTTCCTGCTCTTTCAGAAGGAGCTAAGGAGCTTTGTCCTTCAGATCAATTGTCTGCAGGCTCCTGCAGTTCCTGGTGCTGCTCCCTTGCCAGAGGCATCCCAGGCCTGGGGGCACATCTGGGCTGCTGTGTCTGGCTCTGGGGCTCCCTGTTCTGGGCAGTGAGGAGGAGCTGCAGAGGCTCTGCAGGACTGACAGGATGGGCTTTGGGGCTGGCAGGAGAAGCTGAGGGACCTGGGCTGCTGGAGCTCCTGAAGAGGAGGCCCAGGGCTCGTCCTGTGACTGCTCTATGGGTGGCTTCAGAGAATCCCAGAATCAGCAAGGTTGGAAAAGACCATGGAGATCATCAAGTCCACCCTGTGCCCTGACACTGCCTTGTCTCCCCTGGGCCTCCTCTTCTCCAGGATAAACAACCCCAGCTCCCTCAGCTGCTCCTCAAAGCTCTTGTCTCAGCAACCTTAATGCCCTTCTCTGGACATGCTCCAGCCCCTCCATGTCCTGCCTAAATTGGGGGCCCAGAACTGCAAACAGCACTCGAGGTGCTGCCCAACCAGTGTCCAGCACAGGGGAAGAATCCCTGCTCTGCTCCTGCTGGCCACACCATTCCTGATCCAGGCCAGGACCCATTGGTCCTCTTGGCCACCTGGGCACACTGCTGGCTCATGTCCAGCCTGCTGTCCATCAGTCCCTGCAGGTCCCTTTCTGCCTGGCTGCTGTCCAGCCATTCTGGCGCCTTGTTGAGGGAGGGAGGCAGGGAGGGAACGGGTCCAGATCCAGTCCTTCCTAAAATGTGGTGTTTGCTGGCACTGCCAGTTCCCAGATTTTGATATTTCCCTATTCTGGCACAGCCCAAGTGCAGCAACTTGCTGGCAAAGAAAGTCAAAACCAAGCAAAGACCTGGTACCTACAGCAACCCGATCTCGGGTTTGCTGACACCACCAGTACCCAAACCGGGAATGTTTCAGATGCCTGCACAGCCTTATTCCAGCAGTTTGCTGGCACAGAAAATTAGCATCTGGAAATTTCTCAGTGCCAGCAAAATCTAAATGCTGCAATTTTCTGCCAAAGAAAGCCAGAACCCAGCAGCTTCCTGGTGCTGCCACCAGCACCACCCAGGTCTGGTGTTTGCTGCGCAAGTGCTCAGATCTGGAAATTTCCCAGTGCTGGCACAACCCAAGTCCACCAATTTTCTGGCACAGAAAGCCAAAATCCAGCAATTTCCTGATGCCAATACAGGTGCCCAGACCTGGTGTTTGCTGCCACTGCCAGTGCCAGTGCTCAGATCTGGATATTTCCCTGTTCTGGCAGAGCCAAGTCCAGCAATTTTCTGGTAAAGAAAGCCACATTCTGGCAATTCCTTGTTACTGCCATTGGCAATGGCTAGATCTGGTGTTTGCTGGCACCACCAGTGCCCAGATGCGGGAATTTCCCAGTGCCAGCACAGCCCAAGTCTTGTAATTTTCTGGCAAAGAAAGCCAAAACGTTGCAAATAGCTGGTACTTAGAGCAACCCAATCTTGTGTTTGCTCAAACCACAAGTGCCCAGATCCAGAATTTTTCAGGTTCCTGCACAGCATAATTCCAGCAATATGCTGGCACTGAAAGTTCACATTTGGCAATTTCCTGGTGCTGGCACGTTCCCCACCCAGATCTGGTGTGCACTGGCACTGCCAGTGCCCACATCTGGCAATTTCCCTCTTCTGGCACCGCCCATATCCAGCAATTTGCTGGCAAAGAAAGCTAAAACCTGGCAATTTCCCCTTGCCAGCACTGCCCCATGTGGAGTTTGCTGGCAGCAGGATCCCAGGAAAGAAGGAAGGAAAGTAGGAAGACAAAGAGGAAGGCATCCAGATGCAGTCCTGCCTGGAGCTTGGAGCCTGAAATGGGCTGTTTGCTGGCACTGCCAGTGCCCAGATCTGGAAATTTCCCTATTCTGGCACAGCCCAAGTGCAGCAATTTGCTGGCTGGCACAGAAATCCAAAACCTGTGGCAGCTTCCTCCTACTGGGTCTGGCTCCACCCACATCTTATGTTTCATGTAACCAGAACCTAGATTTGGAAATTTCTCAGTGCCAGCAGAGCCCAAATTTGGCAGATTTCTATCACTGGCAACGACACCACCCAGATCTGGTGTTTGCTGGCAGTGCCAGTGCCCAGATCTGAAAACTTCCTGGTGCTGGCACAGCCCAAGTCCAGTGATTTGCTAGCATAGAAAGCCAAAGTTTGTAAATCTGCAGGTTCTGGCTCCAGCACCATCCAGATCTGGTGTTTGCTGGGACCACCAGTGCCCAGATTTGGAAATTTCCCAGTGCCTTCACAGCCCAGGTCTAGCAATTTGGTTTTAGCTAGCTTAGGTAGAGAAGTTCCTCGGACTGTGACTTTCCTTTTTCTTGGAACTGTTTAAACCTGCTCTGGACTGAAAACCCAGACAAACACCGGCAGCAGCTCACCCCTGTGGCCCACCCAGCTCTGGGACGCTGCATTCCAGCACCAGAGGGACTTAGAAGAGACCGAGTGAGCCAACTACAACCCACAAAAAGGACTTTCTGAATTTGCCATCTCTTCAGCACTGTCAGAGGTTTTATTTAATATTATTCTTTTTCCATGCTTGCGAATACTTTACTTGTTGAATAAACTGGGGTTTTTTTCAGTTTTCTCGAGTCTTTTCCTGAACTAGTAGGGGGAGAGGCCGCTTGAACTTGCTTTCTAGATGGACCCCTTTTGGAGATTTCCTCCCAAAATTTGCCCTAAACCAGCACAAACAGTCACAATGAAAATTGCACCAGTGGCATAATTTCCTGATGGAAAATCTTGTGACAGAAGCTTGACCTTGTTCTCAATGAGAAGTTCTTGGGAAGAGCAGACAGGAGAAGATTCCTGGAAAACTGAAACAGCTTTCCAGAAAGGAAATGAAAATGAAGGAAACAATCCAAGATGTCTTCCTCTGTTAATTTCTATGCTGCCCTTTTCCATGTTGCAACCCAGTAATTCCAGATGCACCTCACCTCTAAGATTGGTGACTTAGGGATTTTTAGACACTCTAAAATACCATGAGCCACACACAGCTTTCCTTCCCCTGTTTTTACAGGAAAGCAACCCTGGATATGTAAGTGCAGTGCTGGGCTCAGGTAGGAATCCTACCCCAAGGGAAGGTGGCCTGAAGGTGTTTGACCCTCAGCAAGGACAATGCCCAGCAGCGAGCGAGGGGATCGCTGTGCCAGTGCGCAGGAGTCAGGGCTCTGCATGTGGGCTCAAGGCTGCAAAGTTCCCGTGTTTGGGCAGACGCAGGGACTGTCCCCGGGGCGCGCGGGGCTCGAACGTGGGGCTCGTGGGGCGAGCGGGGAATGGACACGGGGACGAACGGCCCCGGTGCTTCAGTTGCAGCAGCGGCAGCGGCGGCAGCAGCAGCGGCAGCAGCAGCGGCAGCAGCAGCGGCGAGAGCAGCAAAACAGATATTTTAAAACACTCATTCTCCTATTTTTCCTTCTCTTTGTCCCTTTAATTCTCTTTCTCTCCCTTTCCCGCTGTCGGGCACCCTTCTCTCAGAGTCCCTTGCCCGGCGTCCCTCTCCTCTCCCCGCCTCCCTCTCCCCTGCAGGGCCGGGCCATGCCCCCGGCCCGCCCCCGGCCCCCGGCGGGGCTGCCCCGTGCTCGGACCCGGCTGTCCCGCCGCGGTCTCGCCTCCGCCCGGCTCTGGCCGTACTGGCGGTGGCGCTGCTGGGCGGGCGTCAGTGCCTGGTGCGAGGGCGGCATCGCCGCCCTTCGGCTCCGCCTGGCCCGAGCCCGGCCCCGGACGCGACGCAGGGTCCACTCCCGGCCCCGGCCCCGCCTCCTCCCGGGGCCCGCGGAGGACACACGCGGTGCGGCCGCTTCCGCCGCCTCCGCTGCGGCTTCCCCGGCCCGAGCTCCGCCGCTCGGCAGCGCGGCCGCCGGCCCCGAGCCTCCCGTGCCGCGTTCCCGGGAACGAACGCCTGGGCATGGCCGGCCCGGGGCGGGTGAGGGGCGCTCGGGGGCCGTTGCTGGCCCCGGGCCGAGCGTTGACCGCCGCGTCCCGCCCGCAGGGAAGGCGCAGGAGGCCCGGCAGGAGCGGCACCGGCTGCGTTCGGTGCTGGGGCGCCAGAGAGCCTCGCGAGTGCCCAAGCTGGCCACTGTGGAGGAGGAGGAAAAAGGCCCTGGAGCTGCTCCAGCAGAGGAGAATGAAGAGGCGGTGCCGTTCCATCCACCGCAGGAGGGTGAGTGGCAGAGCTGGGCTGCAGGACTGGAGCCTCCAGCCAACTTGGCCCCATCCCATCCCATCCCATCCCATCCCATCCCATCCCATCCCATCCCATCCATCCCATCCCATCCCATCCCATCCCATCCCATCCCATCCCATCCCATCCCATCCCATCCCATCCCATCCCATCCCATCCCATCCCATCCCATCCCATCCCATCCCCTGGGGAAATGCCCGTGGACAGGATGGAAAAGGGGCCGGGCAGACATCCCACAGGGACCGTGCTCCATCCCCTGGAGCCTCCCATGGCTCTCCCTGCCTGGGGAACGCAGGGCTGGGCCGTGCTCTCCGGCCTCTTCCACAGCCCCTCAGCTCTGGCTGCGCTCGCTCTTTGCCAGATGCACCCCTGGAGCGCACACAGGAGCAGGAACGCACCCGTGGCCTCTTCCAAAGAACAGCGCAGGTACCTGCAGCCACCCCCACCTGGGCTGGGCCTGCTGTCCCTGCTCAGCCCAGCACCATGTGTGTGGAGCACTCCGTGCAACATCCCCGGCTTCTTGCCCTTCTGCTACAGATGGTTGCCAAATTCATGAAGAGGATTCGAGAAGAAGAGACCAGCATCATGGGCACCGTGGTCAGAGTGTACCCTCCCATCTTCAAAACCAACACCAGTGCTGCCCTGCTGGATATGCTTGTGGAGGAGGGTCCTTCCAGTCCAAAGCAAGTAAGCAGCCTGTGGCCTGGTGTCCATCCTCCCAGCAATTGCTTGGCCTCCCAAGCCATGCCTGCTGCTCACTGGAAGCCTTGAGGTCATGGCAGTGTGGTGGCAAGGGAAGCACTTCTCTGGGGCAGCTGGGCACATGACTCCCTCTGGCAGCCTTCCAAGTCTCGCCTGCCTTCTGCAGGTGCCCGCCATGGTCAGGTACATCCACCAGTGGTTCATGGCCAATGAGTTTCCTGAGTACAACCTGCACAGGCCCCTTCTGGATCTGACAGAGGCACAGCCTGCTGATGTGGTGATGGCTCTCCTGCGTGTGGCCCCATCATGTGACAGGTACAGGGCCCATGTGCTCAGCAGCCCATCACGCTGTACAGCCTGTCCCAGTGGTCTGACACACAGAGAATTCCAGGGCCCTCTGGCTCCTCCCTTTGCCAGTCCCCAGCGTGCTGCCGTGCTCCCTCCCTGCTCCTCAGGGGCCAATCCCCACGGGGCTGGGCTGCCTGCGTGCTGAGGGCCAGTGGGCAGAGGCTGAGCTGGCAGCCAGCTCAGCTCCCCACTACTGCCCAGGCCATAGTACTGTGTCTGACACCCCCCTGAGACAGAGCTCTGACCCCACAGAGCTGCTTTGACCATGTGGAAGACCATCATGTGCTCGTGCAGGACTGCAGAGACGGCCATGCTCGTACTCCTTGATGTGCTGGCCAACTGGCCAGAGCACAGCACGTGCACCTCCGATGGGGACCACACGGCTGTCCTTGCCCTGGCTGTGAGTTTCTGCAACTGGCCTTTGCTCAGCCCAAGCTCACCTCTCCACGAGCTCCCCATCCTCCTTCCACCACAGTGTCTCGCTGCCTCTCCCTGCTGGGCTGAAACCTGGCCCAGGGGCAGCTTCAGAGCCACCAGGCCCCGTGCTCCCCCTGCATCTCCACTGGCCTCTCCCTGCCACGCTCAGACACCTTGGCACTGAGCTCGGGCTGCTCTGTCCTTTACAGGCAACTGTGGTGATGTGGAAGATCCTTCAGATGCCCTGTGTCCCACATGTGGTGACCATGCATTTCCCCCATCTCTTTGTGTATCTGCTCTTCCAAGTGCTCTTCAGCACCTTGGATATGCCAGAGGCAGCCGATACCTTCTGGAAGGGATGTCAGCAGCAACACTGCCTTGCCACCAGCCCCAACAGGTGCTCCATCCCAGTCCTCCTGTCCTTGCCATGTGCCCAGGGCAGGACCCAATGCTCCCAGTGTGACCTGGGCTTTTCTCTGCACACAGCTTTGCAGAGCAGACCCTGAAGGCCCTGCTTTGCCGACTGCACTATGAGGATGTGGTGGTGGCAATGAAAGACAAGCATGGCTGGGACACGCTGCTCTGTGCTGACACCCACCACTGTGCTGTGGGCATGCTGGCCAGGTGAGACCCCCTGCTCCCCAGCTGCCCCTGGCATTTGTGCTCTGTGCCCGGGGTGCCCCACACAGTGGGGCCCCGTGGTCGTGGGCCACAAGGCCTTGTCACCAAGGGACGGCCAAGGAGACTGCAAAAGGCTGGGAGAGGGGCGTGCCCAAGAGCAGCCACCTCCCAGAGGGCCCGGCTCCCCCTTGCTGGGTGCTGGAGAAAGGCCAGACCTCTGTGAGTCAGTCCTGGGAGAGCTTTAGCCCTGCTTCCTCAGGTTTTTGCTTCCTGTTTCCTCCTATCAGAGAAATGCACCGTGCATCCGAAGCCTTGTGTTCCGTGACTGCATTCCACCTGCTCGGGCTGCTCAGCAAAGACACGCCATGCTGGGATTTGGCTGCCATGGCGTTCCTTGTGGAGGTGAGGCTGAAGGCCAGCGCTGCCTGGCTGAGCTGCCTCCCAGCTCTGTGCCCTCTCGTGGCCGCAGCTGCCTGGGACGGTGCCCACACCCTGTGCTGCTGCCTGTGCCCGGCCCTGTGCAACTCCCCTGTCACCGGCCTTGTGCCTTTCAGACTCTGGACTGCCTGGACTTGAGTGAATGCCGTGACAGCATCCTGGAGGTCATGTCCAAGAAGCTGCAGAGCGAGTGCAGGGAGATGCGTCGCTTGGCCCTCAGAGGCCTCCTGGTGCTCGGCACCAGTGTCTCGGTGAGAAGAGGGCAGCGGCTGAAGCCATGCTGCCAGCGTGGGGCTGGGCAAGGCAGTCACTTGGCCTTGCCTGGGCTTGGGGCACAGCTGAGGCAGCTGCTCCCAGCTCTCCTGCCTCCCGCTCCAGCTGCTCCAGTGCTTTGGCACAGGCCTTCGGCCTCTGAGCCCTGTGGCAGCAGGATGGCGTTTCACACACTTGTGTTCCACACAGGCTGCAATAAGAATGTGGAGCTTGGATGAAAGGCTGGTGGAGCTGCTGCAGGAAAATGACAGCAACATGCTTAGGATGACCGTGGTTCTCCTCAGCCGTTTGTTCCTGTGCAATGGTGCCCTGCTAGCCACCCCCATCGCCCTGCAGCTGGCTGGGGCGCTCCTGCCACTCTTTGACAACGTAAGGCTCTGTGCCTCCAGCCATGGCCACCGGCTGCTGCCTGCAAACTTTGTGCCCTGTGCATTTTCAGGCCTGTGCTCAGATGGGTGTGAAGCAGCCGATGCTGAGGTCTCTTTTTCTTTCTTTCGTACAGGATGATAGCCAGGTGCAGGTGTGCTCCATGTTCATCTTCCGAGAGATGCTGTATTTTTGGCCAGAAGAGGAAAAAAAGGCCCTGAAGTCACCTGTGCACCAGAGCCTGCTCCCACTGTTCTTCCACTGCCATGACGAGAACCAGCGTGTGGCAGAGGTGAGGACTCAGCAGCTGCTGCTGGCCCCCTGGCTGGGGGGCTTGGCTGCCTCCTGCTCTGGGACCTCGCGAGCTGCAGCCTCCTCCTGGCCTTGGTACAGGGACCTGTGCAGGTCCTGGGCGCTGGGCTCTGGTGCCATCTCCAGGTCTCTGATGCTCTCCAGGACTCCTGGGAAACGCTGCATTGTTCAGCCACATTCCTGCACAGGAAGGATCTCCAACACATGCTGCAGCTGGATCAGACCTGGAGGTTTGGCAAGGCCCTGGTAAGGACGGCCTGCAAGCACCAGCCTCAGGCTGGAGAAGCCCCCTGACCGAGCTGCTCAGCGAGTGCGGCCGGCAGCTGCGCCCCTGCCCAGCGCTGCAGCCCGGGCCGCCAGCCTGTGCCCAACATGCCGCTGCCTTCCCTGGGCCATGCGGGCTCTGCTCCAGGCTCCCGTGGGCCCGAGCCGGCGGGGCTGCAGGGCGGCAACGCGTCTCCCCGGGCAGCAGCCGGCCCTCTGCCCCTCCCCTCGGGAGCCCCTGGCCAGCGGCTGCTGGCCGCGCCTCAGGGCTGTGCGGGCAGGGGAGGCCGGGGCTGGGCGCAGGCAGCGCCCGGCCCAGGGGCTGAGCCCACGCTAACCCTTCCCTCCTGCCGCTCTCTGCAGCTGGCGGAGGACAGGAGCCGAGCGGCCGAGCACCTGCGCCGGGCCCTGCGCTACGTGGAGAGCCCACAGGAGCCCCTGCGAGAGGCGGCCATCAGGTTCATGGGTGAGCCACGAGCCCGGGCTGCCCCTCCCCGGTTCGGCCCGGCCCGCCGCAGCATAGCCCCGGCCCCGCCTGCTGCCCCGGCAGCGCCAGCCGGGCCCGGCGCCGTGGAGCCCCGCCTGGCCCGGGCATTGCTGCTGCCGCCCTCTGGCAGCCGTGCCCTGGGGCGGCAGCGTGCAGCAAGGGCCGGGCTGAGCCCTGCCGGGCCAGCAGCCCGTGTGGCCACAGCGCCGGCAGCGCCGCTGGCAGGGAGCTGTGCCGCTGGGGCCGTGACAGGCTCTGTGTTCACAGGCATGGCCGGGCGGCGCCTGAGGGGGCAGCAGCAAGAGCTGCAGCTGATCTGCACTGGTGAGTGAGGGCAACGGGCTGCCAGCAGAGGCTGCCGGGGGAGAGCTGGAAGCCCTGCCCCGGCTGCGGAGGGCTCTGCTCCCGTGGGCAGAGCTTTCAGGGCCGTGTGGGCCATTGGTGGCCAGCAGCTTCTGGCTGATCCCCTTGCTCCCTGCTCCCTCCTGGCCATGGCAAGAGCCGGCTGGGATGGCCCTGACAGGGGGCTCTCCTGGGCTCTCTGCAGATCCGGCTCTGACTGTGCTTCTGTTCCTCTCTCTTGCAGCGCTGGAACGCCTGACGAAGGACAGGAGCAGTGCCGTGTCACAGCTGGCACTTAAAACACTGCATGTCCTCCTGGCAATACAGCGTCAGCGATATTCCACCATCCAGAGGCTGCAAGATCAGCTGCGCAGGGCATGGAGGACTCGGCCTCGCCTGTCGGGGCTCGGCTGCCTGCTCTGCCGGAAGACTTAGGAGGAGAGCTGATCCTGGAGGCTGTCTTTGCTGGGGCAACCTGCGCCAGGGGTAATTTTCCTTTTCTTTAAGATTTTTCTTTTCTTCATTTCCCAGCTAGGTTCTGGGCTTTGGCCTAGCTCTGTCCCCTGCTGATTGTGAAGTGTGCCATCAGCTGCAGGGCTTTCTGGACTAAAACTATCATCAAGTCACTTGGACTTGCTCTTTTTGGCTTCTAAAAGCTGGACCCAATTTCGGGGTGAATTTGGAGACCTCATCTATGGGTGGATGGAGCACCTAGGATTTTCCCAATTGCTGGGAATGGTTCTGCAGGTCCCTGGAGTATCCAGGTCCCTGGTAAGTTCCAGCTCCACACATGCCATGGCAATCAGAAACAAAGGAACCCAGCCCTTTTTGTGCTGCCTGTGTCACTGCACCGGGGTCATGGGATGGGAACACACAGCCCTTGTGCTGGAGCTGAGCTGCTCTGCCCAGCACTGGTGGCCGCCATCCAAGCTGGTTTTGCTCGTCCTGGTTCCCTGACAGCTGGGGCCCTGGGCAGAGCCCTGAGGGCCTGGTCTGCCCCCAGGGAAGGAGAAGGAGCCCCTGGAGAAGCTGTAGCGGGTGGGGATGCTGCTGCTGCTGCTGCTGCTGCTGGAGACGACGAGGGTGACATCAAGGATGACAAGCTCTTCCTCAGCTGGCCACTGGAGGCTGAAGGTGATAGACTTTGATTCTGGCACATTTTTCAAAGCCAAACTCCACAGGGAATTTGCAGATGAATCCCCACCCGGGGAAATTTGGCCAGATTTGGGCATGGCCCAGCCTGGCTGGGAACCAAAGGTTCTCCCTTTGCTGGGGCAGATGCAACTCATTCTTCAGGCACTGCCCAGCTGCTTTTGGCAGGGCTGGGAGGATGGGCTGGGGTGGGTACGAAATGGGAGTGGGCTCCTGGCCCTGCCAACAGCCCCCAGCACCCACCGTGCCCCGGGCTGGGGCTGGGGCTGGGGCTGGGGCTGGGGCTGGGGCTGGGGCAGCCAGCCCGACACAAACCAACCCCATGGTGGGAGCAGAGGTGGGGCTCCAGAACCTGAGCACAGCTGCTTTGCTGTGCAGGCAAGGAAGGGCTTGGGCTGCTCCACAGCCCTTGTTTGCTTTGGAGTCACCGTGATTTTGGGGGGCAGTGCAGGGGGGAAGAGAGAAAGTGTAGGCTTCCCTCAGCCATGGCTGGGCTTTTCCCTGGCATGCAGGGATTGGGCCTTCCTCAAGACCCTGACAGAAATAAGAGTTTTTACCTTTTTTCTTGTTTTCCCTTTTTGCATCTGACCTCTTTTCAATAATGTGTTGTTTGTTTTTCCAGAGGAAGTGTTCGAGGTGGTCCAGTGTGGATGGGGAAGTGCTTGGGAGCAGCTGTGTCGTGGATGGGCCGTGCCCTTGGAGAAGGCTGAGGCCATGGTTTGGGAGCAGCTTTTCTTCCAGCCATGGGTGGCATGAAGTGAGTCCCTGTGTGCTTGCCAGGGTGGGATCAGAGCTTTAGGGAGCTGGCAGCGAGCACAGGAGCATCCTGCTCTGGGCAGCTGCTGAGGGCTGGATGTGCCGTGGCTGGCTGCAGGCTGGGCACATGTCCTGCCCTCCTGCTCTGCTGTCAAAGGCAGCAGGGATGGGCAGCTCTGGGCACAGCTCTGGGCACAGCCAGCATGGCCTGGGTACCGCAGGCCTTGGCACAAGGGCACAGGAGCCCTCAGCTGACGGGCGGTTTCTGCTTTCTCTCCTTGCAGCCAGGCTCTGCGGGTGCTGAGGCTGCTCTGGGCTCTGCCAGGGCTCTGCTGGGCTCAGCCCTGGGCCCAGCTGGGCTGGCTCTGCCCTCACATTGCTCTGACAGCTCTGCATCAGACGAGCCCGTTGCGAGCACAGCGCCTGAGCTTTCTGCTTTGGCAGGTGAGTGAGACTCTGCTGCAGGCCCAGAGATTGCAGCTGGGGACACACATCCAACTGGCAAGGACCCAAACTCTCCCCAGTCCCAAGTGAATGCCGGGATCTGTACAGGGTGTTTTGTCAGTCCTGTTCTTCCTTCTTGATTGGCTGGAATTGTGCAATTGCACTTTCTTCCTCCTCTGGCTGTGCCATGAGTGGGCCAAAGCTGGTGACTGGGCCGTGCTCCTGAGGCAGTGCAGTCTGGAGCTGGTGGATGGAGAATTGCCCTTCTGCACTGCCAAACCAGAGCAAAAAGCTGTCAGTGGGACTTTGTGACTCTAAGAAATCCCTGTAAGTTTCAAGGGGAATGTGCAGCTCATTGGCAGGCTGAGTAGGAAGGTCATCTTCTAAGGGATTTGGGGTTTGACAGAGTTTCCATTCCCAGTCCTGCTTGGAGCTGGAAGGGCACAAAGCAATTTCCTCTTGCTTCAACCACAATTTCAAATACCAGTGTTGGAAACAAAGCCCAAAATCTTTTAAGAGGTTGCTGAGGTCACAAAGATGGATCCATGCCATCAGCACATTTACAATGCAAATAACTGAGTTCTCTTTTTCAAAAGATCATTTACTTCTTAATGCAAAGAATGCATTTGCAAAAAACCTTTGCATTTATGTTTTGGTTTTTTCACTAATATTATGTTATGTTTTTTCACTAACACTTAGATTTTATTCTTACCTTTACAATTAACCTATTTTTTTCCTTTTTTCTCCTTTCAGAAGAAAACATGTCCTATCAAAGCAATGTCCTTTGCTCCTGATTCTCGTGTGGAGCAGCTCCCTTCCTGCTGGCTGAGCTGCTCAGGCAGAGCCCGGCAGCTCCTGGCCCTGCAGGGCTGAGGCTTTTCCCCGTTGCTGGGCACAGACTGATGGAGCAGCACTGCTGAACTCGGGCACACAGAGGGACCAGCAGCAGCTGCCTTTGGCCACCTGAGGCTCCAAGGCCCAAACTCTGAGCAGCCAGGGCTGAAAGAGACTGGCAAGATCTGATCCCTGACTCTGGGCCAGGGCTGCACAAATGACCCCACAGCAGCAGCAGCAGCAGCAGCAGCAGCAGCAGATGGAGCTGACTTTGAGCACAGCCCCTGCCCCTCTTCCCTCCCGTGTGCAGCGGTGTCACAGCAGCCTGAGGCACCTGGGAGCCCCCAGTGCCAGCAGGGACTGGAGATGGCAGCCCTGGGCTCCTGGAGGCTGTGCAAGGAACAGAGCTGGGCACTCCCTGTCCATGGGGAGCTTCCAGATGGAAAAGGCTGCTGTGCCCAGGCAGCTCCAAGGGCACAGAAAGGAGGCTCTGGAGCACTGGATCTGTGCCAGTGCCACAGTCCTGGGCAGCAGCCAGCGAGCCCTGGGGGAACAGAGGGCACAGCAAGAGGGACAGAACCAGGCAAGGGCAGAGACTGGAGAGAGCCAGGCCCGGGAGCAGGAACAGCTGCTCCATTGCACTCTTGGAGAAAGCTCTTGGCTGGTTCAAAGTGCTGAAAGGCGTGAAGGGCAGAGAGGAGGCCACAGCAAACAATGCTGCTGTTTGCACAGCCTCCCCTCTCCGTGTCCCAGAAGGAATTGCATGGACTGTGTTCTTCTCTCCGAGTCGTCTCGTTCAGCATGAGCAGTTCAGCACCAGGAGCTGAAGGAGCTGAAGCCTCAGGCCACAGGAGCTGGGCAAGAGGGAACTTTTGGAGCAAAGTAATGCTGCTAAAATAGACCCAGCTGAATGCAGTGGATAGAATCATGGAATCACAGAATCCTTTCTGTTGGAAAAGCCCTCTGAGCTCACCCAGTGCAGCTGCTCACCCAGCAGTGCCAACCCCAGCAATGAACCACGTCCCTGAAGTGCCAAGGCCTGGACACCAGCCCTGAGTGAGGCCTGGACAGCAGGCCCTGAGCCAAAGGTGGCCTCTGGATGAACCTTCCCAGCAAAGGTTATCTTTGTATCTGCTCCCTGATGAAATATGCATGGTCATTAGCACTGAGATAGATGTAGCCACTCATTAGTGAAACATGTATAGAGCTTTGTGTATTTAGAAGCCAGACAAGGCCATGAAATCTGACATCTGGCCTTGTTTGGGGCTCAAGGATAAAAGTCAGCTCCCTTGGTTCCTCCTTGAGCCCTGGCCAGGCTTTGGGAGGGACTCAAGAGGAGGATGAAAGCAGATGTGGCCACACTAGCAGTGCTGTCAGTTTGTTCATTCAGCACTGTCAGAGCTGGGCCCTCTCCCAGCGGGGTTGGAGCCTCACCTGGGGCTGGAGGCACCTGCAGGAATTCCCAGTGCCCAGGAGTGGCTCTGCAGCCCTTGGCTGTGACAGCTTCCCCAGCTACTGTGTGGGTCTGGGGGATGGTAAAGGCTGAGGGTAAATGCTGCTGGATCTTTGTTAATCACTGCAGGCAATCTTTGGTGGGGATGGTTGGGTGCATTGCTGAGCTGCTCCTTTGGTGATTCTTTGCTGATCTGAACTGCAGGAAATGACACTGATTCCTTCAGCTGGAGTTTGAAGGAATTTGGTACTGACCCTGCCCACTGGTTAAACAAAACTGGCACAGTCTGGCCAGATGACAACAAAATGTTGCTTGTTCAATGTAAATGTGAGGAATCAGTCCCCTCAGAAATTCCCAGCTAGGAAGCCCTTCCCTGGAGTTCCCTGGCTCTGGAGTGGGCTGAGGTCAGAGCCCCGTGTGAGCAGTGGGGCAGTTGGGTAAAAGAAGCTGCACCCCTGGATGGCTTCAAATGCATCCAAAAATTTCAAATGGAAAAGGAAAAGACCTTGTGGGTTTGGGCAGACAAAGATGAATTTGTTGAGAGTACATAGGAAACAGCACCTTCAGAAGGAACAATTATTGTTGGAATGCTCCCACATTGAGCAACAGAAGAAGGTTTTAATCTTGACCTGATATGCATTTGTACAAGTGAAATATTGATATAATAAGTATCTATATACATATTTATAGTGTAATAAGACATACATATAATATATCTATATATACATATATATATAATTCATATATATATTAATATATTCACATAGATAAGTGGGTATATATGTGTATACACATATATGTAAAACAATAGGTATATATTGTTTATATTGTTTAACACATCCTGCCAGACCAGATCTCCCTGTTTGCCCCAAGGGCCCCTTTGGAACATGCTCTGATCCACGGGGCTCTGTGTGAAGGCTGCTGTGACACTGAGGGACTTGCACAGGAATTCCATCCAGGAGCCTGGGTGCCCCTCAGGGACTGGGACCCGGCCACTTCCAGCCAGAGGGGAAAGGGCCCCCCAAGCCTTGTTAGCCACAGACAGCATGGTAAAGCTGAACAGCAAAGGGCCTGGGGGCATTATTCTGGAATTAAAAAGGTGCCAGCTCCATGGACAACAGAATTCTTGTTCCTAATTGGAATGAGATTGAGAAAAAAGAATGAAGAATGGTGTCACTAAAGTACTACTGGTGTCTGTAAGGTGTACCTTGATAGTCAGCCAGAATCTTTGTCTGCCACAAACACCTCTACTGTTTCACCAAGGGATTGGTCATCAAAATGTAACGATGAGTTATGATGGATTGCTGATCTTCCTTTGTAATTCTTTGCTAATGATAATGTGCTTTGCTGAGTTTATCCTTTTGTAATTCTTGGCAGGTGCGCATGATATAAATGACACAATTCCTTAAGTTGGTGTCTGTGTCTTTGGCAGTGACCCTGCCCACTGGTGAAACAGGGCCCCCTCTTGCCTAAGTGTTCCCTGGGAAGGCAAAAGCCCTCACTCCAAAATTCCCCCCTTCCTCCCTGTTCCCCCCATCACACCCTGAGCATGATGTGCTCTGGTCTGGGCTATGCCTGGGGTCAGCTGGGGTCCCCTGTCCTGGCTGTGTCCCCTGCCCAGCTCCCCCGCAGCCCCAGCCCCTCCCCAGCGTGGCTGACGAGGGGCAGGACAGGCCTTGGCTGTGCTGCAGCTCAGCAAGAACAAAACCATCTCTGCATGCTCAGCCCTGTGCTCAGCACCCGGCCCAGCAGTGTCTCAGTGCCAGGGGCTGTGCCCTCAGTCCCTGCCAGGGGTTTCCATGGCAACTGCCAGGCCAGGTGACCCAGGTGTCCTCCCAGGGCCAGTTGCCTTGGAAACAGTGCCCAGCCCTGCCCCTTTCTGTCTGGCTGACCTGGCCTTTGGCCCTGGCAGTGCCGCTGGCTGCTGGTTCCTGGTGCCTGAGCGGCCAGCGCGGCACAGGGCAGGTGGCCATGGCACAGCCCCCAGCAAGGGATCCCCTCTGGCTCTGGGCACTGACACCAGCCCTGAGCAAGGGCCCAGGGCAGCTTTCCATGGCCACCAACCATCACAACGGCTCTGGGCACTGGTTGCCATGGCACCAAACCAAGGAACGGGTCCCCGTGGCCATTGCCATGGCACCTGGTGGCACCAAGGAGTGTCACTGCAATTGTACCTGGAACAGCCCTGGCAGCGCTTTGTCCCAGGGTTGCCATGGCAGCTGAGGGCAGCATGGCTGGGGCTCTGCAAGGGCCCTGGGGCAGACGGGAAGGAACAGCAGAGCAGGGGCTGATCCATCCCCAGCACGCTGCACAGCCCAGGGCAGCGTCCCAGAGCGTCCTCATGGAGCTGCCAACAACATCCCCCCTCTGCAGCCCTGGCCTCTCCCCCAGCTCACACAGGTGCCCCATCCTTGCAGGCACAGACACGGCAGCACTGGCTCAGCAGCCCCTGTTTGCATTGCACACAGCAGGGGGAGCACTCCCATGCTGTTGGTGTGGGGACATGAACCTGAGGGAGCACAAATGCCATCAGCCCCTGGGGCCAGCAAGGGCTGGGGGATGGCAGGGAAACCACCCAGGTTTGTCCTGGCCTCTGCAGTCAGCCAGAAAGTTTGTTCCCATCAGCTGGGAGTGCCCTGTGAGTGCCATCCTGTGGGTGCCCTGTGATGGCACTCAGGATGATCTGTTCCATAACCTTGCTGGGCACCCAGGTCAGGCTGACAGGCCTGGAGGTCCCCAGATCCTCCTTCCAGCCCTTCTTGGGGATGGGCTCACACTGGCACCTCCAGTCCTCTGCGAGCTCCCTGCTGAGCCAGGACTGATGGTAAATGATGGAGCGCAGCCTGGGGAGCTCATCCACAGCTCCCTCATTGGCCTAGGATGGATCCTGTCTGATCCCATTCACCTGTGAGCATCTGAGTGGCTCAGCAGGTCACCCACTGCTTCCTCCTGGATTCCAGGGCCTGTTCTGCTCCCTGTGCCCATCTACCAGCTCAGGAGAACACTTGTCCTGAGGATATCCTCTCCTAATATTGAAAATTGAAACAAACTAGGGGTAAAGTAGCTCAGCCTTTTCCTTATCTTTTGTTACTATATTCTCCACTGCATCCAATAAAGAGTAGATGTTCTCCTATTCCTCCTCCTTTTTGCTATTTTTTTTTTATTAAAACATTTTTATTCTTTTTGCAGAACCCTCCAGGTTAAGTTTTAATAGAGTTTTCAACTCTCAGCTTTTCTTTCTGTATGACCCAGCAACATCCTTAAAGACTTCCTGAGTTGCTGGTCGTTTTTACACTCCTGAGTCTCCAGAAAAGCTCCATGGGCAGCCAGGCCAGTCATTTTCCTCACTAGCTCATCTTTTGCCACACTGGGACAGGCTGCTTCTTCCCCCTTATGATTACTTTCTTGAAATGTGTCCATCCTTCCAGGACCCCTTTGTTTTTAAGGGCTGTTTCCCTTAAAGCAATCAGTACCTGATTAGGTACTCCCCAAATCTGCAGCCTAACCAGGCCAAAGTCTGCCCTTCCTATTTCCAGGGCAGAAGTTTTGTTGCTGCCCCTCCCTCCTTCACAGAACATTGAACACTTTATTATTTCATGGTCACTCTGCCCCAGGCAGCCTCTGAGCCCCACATCTGCCACCAGCCCTTCTCTGTTTGTGAACAGCAGCAGACAGAGCTTTCCTTGGCAGTGGGAGTGTTACCAAAAATTTAGTAAAACAGAAAATTCCTTAACCCCAATGTAGCATTAAGAAGCAGCATTCTTTATTCAGCTGGATGCACGGGGGGAGCTCCTCCCAAAGCTGTGCATGCTGAGTACAGGAGAGTTTCTCTTTATTTTCTGTATTTTGCATACATATTCATTGATTGTCCTGGACTAAAAATACATATGATAATCATTTCCCCAAAATTATTAATATATTTCCCCTCCCATTTACCCATGCATTCTCCTGTCCTGGGGGTCTCCCTGGTGGTCCCTGGTGGTCATGAACCCCAATGTTCCTGTGGGCCTGGCTGAGCTGGCAAGACAGTGAGGCTGCTGAACTTCCAGTTCCCTTCTCACACAATGGGTACTGTGTGGTTTCCACTGTCCTGGGGTTGTGGAGAACAAGCTCCAGGTGTGAGCTCACCTGGTGAAGACAATTTATCATCTGGTACCATGTGGTCACAGAGTGGGCTATGACATCACAGAGTGGGTTAGGTGAGGTCATCGAGCAGCCATGGCATCATAGTCTGCCTCTGTGACATCAGAGATCCAGCTGTGACATCACAGGGCAGAGGTCTGACATCACAGTACAGACTGTGGCATCACAGACTCTGGTGTGACATCAGAGACCAGCTGTGTGACATTGGATGTCGGATCTCAAGATTTCAGTCCTGAGATGCTGAGCCTCCGAGACCAGCTTGGGGGTCTCGGGAGTCCTGGAATGTTGCCAGAAGTGTCTGGTGGCAGGACTTTAACCCTGCACAGGAGACGACAAGGATGAGGGCTTCACTGGGTGAATGGTGAAGGGATTAGTTAATTAGAGAGTGAGACACAAGGTTTAAGATTTATGTACAGGGGGGTTTAGAGGAGTAAGATGGAGGAATTGGGGTGTGTCCTGTCCTTCTTCTTCTCTCTCTTCTCCTCCATCTTCTTTGGCCACGGTGGCACCTTTCTATTGGTTATTACTAAGAGTACACCGAGTTATAAGAATAGATGGTATTGGGGAAAAATGATAAATATTGTACACGTAGCAAAGGGTATAAAGATACGTGGCTGCCCGGAGGGCAGACACAGTGTGCCCATGGCTGACTGCTGAGCAGATCTCTGCTGGCTGAAAGAACATCTTTTAGATAAACAATTAATAAACATAAAACCAGAAAGAAGAACTGAAGCCTCTTCTCGTCCTTCGATACGCGGGCTGCCCCAAGGCCACCTCCGGGCTCTCCAGGCCCCTCAAACAGCCGAGATAAACCGGACAATTGGAGAATGCTCTGTGACATCACAGAACAGGGTGTGACAACCCAGAGGGGCTGTGTGACATCCCAGGGGGTCTGTGTGACATCCCAACAGGGCTGTGTCAGGTCACTGGGTTGGTCACTCTGCCCCAGCCCCCCCTCACAGTTTCTCCCAACAAGTCCAATGCTGTTCATGCCCAGCAGGGTCCCTGTCCCCCGGGATCCCCCCGGCCCACCTGGAGCCACAGCCTCCACCAAAGGATGTTCCACAGGATCCACCCCAGAGCCTGACAGGGGACAAGGGGCCAGGGCTGTGCGATCCGGACAGCAAGGACGGGGATTATCCAGGTCACTGTGGCCTGGGTTGGGTTGCCCAGGGCAGGAAAGATGTCTGGCAGCTGGAGCAGGCTCTGGGAAGGGCCTCCAAGGTGGGGCTGGAGCCCTTGGACTGTGAGCAGAGGCTGAGGGAGCTGGGCTGGTCCAGCCCAGAGCAGGGAAGGCTGAGGGGCTCCTCATGCCAGCCTGGCAGTGCCAGCAAGGAGGGGATGGAGAACACAGAGTCAGGCTCTTCATGGGGGGGGGGGGGGTGCTGGTGGGAGACAAAAGCCAATGGGTGGAAGGGGAAAGAGGGGAGATCAGCCAGGGCATGAGCAGATGAAATGTCAGGCTGCTTTCAGCATTTCCTCAACACCAAGAGCAGCCTGACCTCCCTTCTCCATCCACCACTGATAGATTTGCAAATCAGGAATTGTTTGAGCTGTTCTGTCCTCAGTCCAGGACAAGAATCCTGATACAAGGACTTAATTGTGTTTATATCTATCACAGAACTACATTAGTCAAAAATTAATTTTAGTATGCAAATCAGTTGTGAACAGTGGACTCATCAGACATGCTGGGACATTGCACATAGCTCAGGGAAGAGTTTGTAATTGTGTGATTGTTATTTTAATGGTGTAATTTTTGTTAAGTTATATCCTGTTCAACTGTGGTCTGTTGGCTAGGTCCAGTGTGGGCTGGAGGGAGCTCAGATTTGCACAAGGCTGCTCTCAGTGCCAGCCTTGGATGGGGAAAATGGTGGGGTGGGGTAAGGTACAGAGTCTGATTGACTGTCAGCCATGAAAGCTCTTGATTTTCATACCCAGTCAAACTGCATGAGGAGGTACTAGGATTCAATGTCAATTGGAGATTGCACATTTCAATGAATTACTAGTAAAAACAAATTACAGGACATAAAAATATTTTCTTGCTGTTTTTCTAAATTCAGGGTATTCACATTGAATTGGCTTCTGAAATCTGACTAATTAACCTCACATTTGAACACTTAAATCAAATTATTCCCAGAAGCTTAGCTTGTTTAGCTGTTCTGAATGTTAATGAGCCCTGGGGCACTGAATTCCTGCACTCAAGAGCTGAAGGCTGAACAAGCTTCTGGAGCAGGAAAATTCAGCAGCAGCCTCCAAGGTGCTGAGGATGTCAGCAGCCCCCACTGAGGCCATCCCTGCCCAGAGACCGTGGGGGAATGGGCAGACAAGGAGAGCGTCCCTGGGGCTGGGGCAGCACAACTCAGAGGCACCAGCAGCTCCAGCTGGGAAATGGAGTGTGGAATGTGGCTGGGAAAGCCCTGCCTGGGCTGGGCCAAGCAGGACACACAAGCCCTGACTTCCATCCAGTAGAAAACCCTGTCAAGGAGATATTTAAAAGGAATTACAATTGTTTGTGTCCTCTGACTTGGACTCCCTGGAAAAACACCAACAAGAGATTCTCAGGAGCTCAAAACAACCAAACAGTCTTTACTGATAACTTTAGAAAATCAGAGAATTTTTGGCAAAAGATTTAATATGACATTCAATCAACACAGAACACTTCTTAAAGCACTGACTTGGCCCATTCAACTTCACAAACTCTAAGCTATTTGAATTTTACATTACTCAAATTTGCAAAAGGACTGAAATAGAAGAAAAGGACAGAAAGAGAGAGAGGCAAAAAGGATACAGAGGAGCATACACAGAGGTACCACCTCCTGGATTCCAGCAGTGTTTAGATGGAAATTCCAAGAGGTAGGGTCAAGATGTGTGCTTGCCTTGAGGTCAGCCTTCAATACCCCTTGGTCTCCCTGGGCCCTTCCCCCAGCTGGGACTGTGGGTCATTTGGTCCCTCAGGAGCTGGGCTGGGGCTGCAGAGGTGGCTGTGGAGCATTGCCTGTGCTGTGCCAGGGACTGGCAGCCACTGCTGGGCTGGGATAGAGGCTCTGGGGGGACTGGGGTTCCAGGGCAGGGCAGGGCTGGGGTTCCAGGGCAGGGGAGGGCTGGACCTGCCCCTTCCTCCCCTGTTGGAATAAGATCCCAATATTACCAGGTAGATTGTGCCTGGGCTCATCTGACCCCTGCTCCTGGGCCAGAGGCGGCAACTGTGGTGTTTCACCTCAGAGACACTTTTGGCTGGCTGGATGGTGCAGCTGAGCGCCGAAACAAGTCCAGGCTTGTAGAAACTCAGTTTGCCTCAGGTGGGAAGGCTTCAGGCTAAGGTGAGGAGGAAAAGGAGACAGATTCTGCCAGAGGGTTAATATCAAGAGTTTATTCCGTGGTCAAAGACATCTGAATCTTGGGTAACAGCTCCAACAGAATCCCGACTGCATGGCCTGAGTGACTTTTTAAGTTCCAGGGGGAGGGGAAGGGAAGGGACAGGTGAGCCACCAACCAGGTGGGAGGGGCAGGGTCTCAGGGAACGATGACACCCAGACAGACCAATGACCTCTGGGCACAGGGGCATCTTTTGAACCTGACCAACCACATGATGGCCTTGCTGGAATGTTAAGACTGATTGACAGCCCAGCAGGAGGCGAGGGGGAAAGGGAAGGGGAAGAGAGATATTGCCATGCGCGTGGGCGTACACAGCCCTGGATCCGGCTAGCTGGTGAGGGGCGAAGGCCGGTGCCCCTGTGCATCTGAAGCCAGCCCCCCTCGGCGTCTTGGCCTCGGGCTGAGCTGGGTGATAGCTCGGAACGGCGCGGTGAGAGACGAATTAGGAGGCGACCACTTGCTGGGGGTAAACTGTCGGTTTATTACAGAAGCACCAACGAGGAGGAGAACCACCCAGCAAAAAAATGGCCCCGAACAGGGGGCGGGAGAGGGTTTTTAAGGAAAAGGAGGGAAAAAGGCAGGGAAACCCGGCTAACCAATAGTAATACATATTTGGAGGTGCGAAACATAATTGATATACCAAAGTAACCAACTGTTATGAATCATAGGAGGGGCTCTGGGGCTACAGCCAACCATAACTCCCAGAGAAAAGAAAATTCTCGAAACCTGGGAGGAGAAGGGGGTGATTGACTGGGCCCAAGGAGGAGACAACTTTCACTTATAAGGGAAACCAGGGGAGGAGCAATTACATATCGGCAACTAAGAACAGTGAGGTTTCCATAGCAACCTAACTGACAGGGTAGCAGCGGCGGGAACTAACAGGGAAGGAAGAAACCATTTAATACAGAAAATGGGGGAGCAAACTAACAAACTTAAGAACACACTACAGCATTGCCACACCTGGGAAGGGGCTTGGAAGTTTAAAACAGGAAATTGCAACACACTGCAACACTCCCCACACATGAAATGTCTTGAGTCAAGAAACTCCTCCACTCTGTCACAATAGGGAATACTGGAGGTGAAATCCCAATTCTGGCCATGGGCACCTAGATAAGAAGGACAGTTCTTTTCCTTAGGAATGAAACCCCGGTTCTCAGTAAATTTCTGGTTTGATTGTTTAGATTCTGTTTGGTTTTGTTGTTGCTTTGTTTCCTTGTTGTGCCTGAAGTGTCCAGTCAGGAGCAGAGTGACTCTTGCCAAGGAACTTTGTGCTGCTGTCCCTTAATATTAAATTTGGGTTTTGCTGCTCCCTTGCTGGGGATTTTCCAGCGCACTCAAGGCCTCGTTGGTAGCAGGGTGAAGGAGCACTGGCCCTGGCTCTGGCTGCCGGGGGGTCCCTGTCCCCCTGTGCCACCCCCAGGGCCCCGGCCCCCGTCCCCGTGTCAGGCTCTGGGGTCGATCTCGTGGAACATCCTCTGGGGGAGGCTGCAGGGCCGGGGGTGGGGGGACCCGGTGGGACAGGGGACCCTGCTGTGCATGAGCAGGGTTGGACTGCTCTGGGGGGAGCTGTGAGGGGGGCCAGGGCAGAGTGACCTCCCCAGGGACCTCACACAGCCCCTGTGATGTCAAATTGTCCCAGTGATGTCACACAGCCCCCTGTGGTGTCACACAACCCTTGTGACATCACACAGCCCCTGTGATGTCCCAGAGCCAACTCTGAGACGCCACTCTATGATGTGATACAGCTGCTCTGTGACGTCACAGAAGTCTCTGTGATGTCAGAAAGTCACTCTATGATTTCACAATCTCTACTGTGAATGCACAGCCTACTCTATGATGTTACACAGCCATCCAGTGTTGTCACAGCCCACTCCCTGATGTCACAGAGCCACCTTCTATGATGGCAGGATCTGCTCTATGGCCTCACACCCTACTCTATGATGTCACAGCCAGCTCTGTGATGTAACAACCCCCCTCAGTGATGTCACAAAACCCTCTCTGTGATGTCATACTGACACTCTGTAAGGTCACAGCACATACTTTGACCTCACTGCCAGCTCTATGATGTCATGCAGCCATGCCGTGATCTCACAACTTGTTCTGTGATGTCACACAGTCCCGTCTATAACGCTGTAGCTGCTCAGTGACCTCACACAACAAACTCTGTGATGTCACAGCCCAGTCTGTGACCTCACACAGCCCACTCTGTGCTGTCTCACAGCCCCTGGCTGACATCCCAGCTGCTCTGTGGCTCTGTGACACAGCCACAGAGGTGCTGCTGTGACACAGCCCCCTCTGGGCCATCCCACAGCCCCTGCCAGTGCTGAGCCCCTGTGAGCTCTGTCTGTGCCCTGCTGGTGTCCCTGAGGGGCCCTGGCAGTGCCCCAGCCCTGCTGGGCTGTGCACAGGAGCTGCTCCTGGCCAGAGCTGTCTCTCTGCAGCGCTGCCCTTGCCAGGAGCTGCCTCTGGGCCAGGAGCCCTGCCCAGCTCAGCAGCACAGACACAGCACAGGGACTTTAATGATCCTCTGGGGCTTTGGTGCTCTTTGCATCAGACTCAGTCCCTCACAGTGTGCCCAAAAACTTCTCAAAAACTCAAAAATAAATTGAAACACAGAAGTTTTCTTGAAGGGTTAATGGGTCCCATTGAAGGACAGGACCGAGAAAGTGTCTGCAGGTTCCAAGTAGAGCAGAACACTGGTGGCAGTGATGACAGGTAGGGACAAGCAAGGGAAAGGCGTCTCTGGTGCTGAGCAAACCTGAGTCTCTGTCCCTGCAGGCTGTCAGCATCCCCCAGCTGCCCCACCTGGCTGGGCCCTTCCTTTGCTGACAGCTCTGCCTCCTGTCTGCCTCTGCCTGCCCACACAAAGCCTTGGGCTGCTCCAGGCTCCTGCTGGGGACGTGCTGCACCACAGCCCTGCCCTGCCAGGGAAATTTCTTTCTGCTGGTGTTGAGTGTGGGCCTCTCCAGCTGCCCTTGGTGCCATTATTTCCTTCTCATGCATATATCCTCCAGGAAGAAAAGCTCCAGCCTGACATCCCCATTTAATCCTTCCCAGGCTATTCCCTTTCAGTCCTCAGTCTCTACTCCACTGACTCCAGAGCCATCAGCCTCTCCCTGCTGGTTATGTGTTGAGGCCTCCAAACCCCATTCTGGGAGATTTTTGAGTCCTATCCAAGGTCTGTGAAAAGGGAAAAATAGCATTCGAAGTTATTTTAAAATAAATCCTACAGTGACAGAAAACAGGTCAGTATCTTTAAACTGAATGGGGACAAATTAACATTTGTTAGAAGAAGGAAATATTTTACAATTATAAAAGTGGCAGGAAACTGCAGCTGTTTTTCCAGAGAAGTGGATTCCCCATCCCAGGAATTGTCGAAGAGCAGGAGATTTGTGCAGCCTTTCCCATTGAAACCCTCTCATCCCCAGTGACAGAATTCCTGTAGTGTGGGTTCTCTGATGTGCTGGGTGCCCTCACAAGGCTTCTGGCGAGGATGTCTGCTGAGGGCAGCCAGGCTGCTGCAGGGGCAGTGACCTCACAGCCATCACCATGGCAGCCCTGTCCCCTGGGCCTGGCTCTGCCCTTTCCTCTGCCCCTGCATTGGCTCTGGTGGCATGAAGAGTTTTGTCATTAATATCTTGTCCCCGAGGTGCTGGGGCTAATGGCTTCCCAGTCAGGCTCCTGGAGCAGAAGTGGCTTTTCAGAGCCCAGCCAGGAATGAGCCCTGAGGCAGCAGCTCTGCAGTGGTGGCCACCAGGCCGGGCTGCCAAGGGAGGCTTCTGGCCATGGCCTGCAAGCAGCTGCTGCTGCCAAGGTGCCTTTGGTGCCTCAGGCTCTCCCTGGCACAGCTCCCAGCACGGCACTCTGCCCTTGTGCCCGAGCCCTTCCCTGTGCTGGGGCTGGCCTGGGGCTTTTCCTGCAGCGGGACCTGCCCTGCTCATGGCACAGGAAAGGCAGTTCCTGCTGGAGCAGGAGGCTCTGCCTGCAATGGGCTCCAACAACTCCAGCAAGGCCCTGTTTGCAAAGCCCCCAGTGGGAAATGAAGGAGGGGAGTCACACTGCTTTAGGGGTGAATAATGCTGAAACTGGCCTGACTTTTCCATCCCAAAGTTCAACATCATCAGAGGGAGCTGAAGCTGTGGCAGAGCTGGAAAAATCCCCAGAGAAAGGAACAACCAAGTGACACCACTGAGAGCTTCTGCAGAGCTGCTGAGCTGGCCCAGCCTGGGCATATCTGACTGACAGGGCAGCACCTCAGACGGGAAAAGTCCCATCCCAAATTTTAATGGCAGCATCTCCTGACATTTCCCTTCTTGAGGGGTGTGGGGATTCCTCCCAGTGGTGGGGACACCCTCAAGGTCACTGCTCCAGGCTGAGCCAAAGGGATTTGCCCATGGTAATTGGTCTGGGGGAGTGACATCAATTTCTGCTTAATTACAGGTTTTGCTTAACACAGTTGCTGTGAAATAATTCCTAGTGCTCTGTATAATATATTTTACATCTCTTAAATCCTAGCATAAATATTTCTGATTTAGGCAATTTTGTCTAATCATTGCCATAATAGAGAATACATATTTATAAAAATATATCTGCCCATGACAGGAACCCTGTGAGTGTCTGGGACATCCTGGCTCTTTGGCAGCCTGGGGACTCCTGGGATGTCACTGTGGAGCCCCTGTGAGTGCCTGTGACAGATGGGTGCCTTTGCAGCACAAGGTCCCCTGGGATGTCACCATGGAATGGCTGTGACTGCCTCTGACCACATGGCTCTTTACCATCCCCAGAAAGCCCTGGGAGGTCTCCATGGGGCCCCTGTCTGTGCCTGTGACATTCCAGCTCTCGAACAGCCAGGAGACTCTTGGAAAGTCCCCACGGAACCCCTCTGAGGGCCTGTGACAAATCTGATCCTTAGCAGGCAACCACCACCAGCCCCCTGTTGCTATGGTCAGTATCCATGGCAACCATCACCAGCCCTGTTGCTATGGTCAGTTTCCATGGCAACCATCACCAGACGCCTGTGGCTATGGTCAGTATCCATGGCAGCTCCATGGAGACCCCATGCCGGTGTGGTTGCCATGGACACCAGCTCAGGCCTGCAGCCAGACCCTGTTGCCATGGCAACCATTGGCAGCCCCATCCCCAGGCTCATGGGATCCCAGAACCACAGAATTGGCTGAGCTGGGAGGGAGCCATCAGGATCCTCCAGTCCAACTGCTGGCCCTGCACAGGACACCCCAACAATGCCAGCCTGGGCCTGGCAGCGCTGTCCAAATGCTGCTGGAGCTCAGAGAGCCCTGGAGCTGGGACCCTTCCCTGGGGAGCCTGGGCAGGGCCCCAGCAGCCTCTGGGCAAAAACCTTTTCCTGACATCCAGCCTGAGCCTGCCCCGACTCAGCTGCAGCCATTCCCTCCACTCCTGTCCCTGGGCACCAGAGGGAAGAGGTTCCCACAGCCCCAGCCAGGGACCCGCTCCCAAGGCTGTTGCCATGGCCACCAGGGCTGGGACCTGCTGGGATGCTCGGTTTCCGGGGCCCAGGGTTCAGGAATGGGATTCCCCAATTTCCTGCCCCCGCTAAAACTGCGCTGCCCTTGCTGCCCTCCCAACTCCCATGGAAAGCACAAAAGGCAAAGATCCCAGGCTGGGATAATTACTGGGAACAGCAATGAGATAAGGAACCAACATAAACAAATTGTTATTGATAACAGAAGGGATTAGAAAAACTGTTTACTGTTTATATCAGAGAAAACTAATATATCAACAACAGACTCTTCCTGGCCATGCATTTCCCCTGCCTGAAAAGGACACACTTCTCCTCAGGGAGAGAGAGAGAGTCCCTTTCCTGCCCCTGGCAATGACCTGAGATGCGAGTGAATGTAATGACACGGCCATGGCCAGCCCCTCATGTTCTTCCATCCCACATCATGTCTTTGGCAAGGGCAGGAAAAGGGACAGGTGTCTTCCCAGCATAGACCACAGAGAAACTGGATCACCAGGGATCTTCCCAATGTGGGCCCTCTAATGGGGGATGAAGCTGGAGTGATGCATGAAGCTGTTCCTGCATTTGTGGCATTTGCAGGGCTTCCCTTACTGGTGGCGCTGTTGGTGTCTGGTCAAGTTAGAGCTGGTGGTGAAGCTTTTCCCACACTGGGGACATTCGTAGGGCCTCTCCCCAGTGTGGATGCGCCGGTGCTTGATGAGGTGGGAGTTTTGCTTGAAGCCCTTCCCACACTCAGGGCAGCTGAAGGGCCTCTCCCCAGTGTGAATCCGCTGGTGCTGGAGGAGATTGGAGCTGGTCTGAAACCTGTTCTGACACTGGGGACACTCGTAGGGCCTCTCCCGAGTGTGGATGCGTTGGTGGGTCACAAGGTTGGATCTGTATCTGAAGCCCTTCCCACACTCCCCACACTCATAGGGCCGTTCCCCAGTGTGGATGTGTTGATGGATGATCAGGTGGGATCGCCGCCAGAAGCTCTTCCCACACTGCAAGCACTTGTGGGGCTTCTCCCCATCATGAAGCTGCTCATGGGCCACCAGCTCTGAGCTCTGGCTGAAGCTCTGTCCACCTTCCTGGCTCAGGGTGGCTCTTTCTTCTTCAGGGCACCCTGGGCTGGGTTTGGAGCCCCTCCTCATGGGGGATGTCTGAAGTTTTTCTCCCCTGTTGGATTCCTGTGCGCTAGAATCACTCAAAACGGCCTCTTTCACGAGGTTCTGCCATGCAGATTTTTCCTCCCTGGTCTCCATCCTCAGTTCCTTCCCTGGGGAAGGAAGGAAAAGGAGAGGATGGGATTTGCCTTCATGCCAGAGGGAAGGGGAAGGAGATCCCTCCAGTACATCCCTGGCAGGACGGGGTTGGCAGCAGGGTTGTCCTGCAGCTGGGGGCTGTGCTGGGCTGGGAGATGGGGCAGAAGAGAGGGGGAAAGGGGCACTGACTTCCTCCTCACCTATCTGGGTGTCCCGGGGCTCCTTCCTCTTTCTCACAGCCCCTTTTTCCATCCAATCAAGATTTGGGAATGGGAAATCCCGTTCTGGGAAGAAAACAAAGGGTGCGCACATTGTCTTTTATACTGGTTTGAAGGCAAACCTGGGGAGGGTCTAAACCAGAATTACAATTTAAAAGAAAATTAAGATCAAGGCAATGATACAGAAACACTGTCTTAGACTGACAGAGTCAGGATATAACCTGACACCCTGTTGTTCAGGGTGATGGCAGCAGTCCCAGTAAATGGTGGTTGCAGTCCTGTTGGAGTGATGAAGGTGATTCTGTCGAAGCAGTGATCCTGTAGAAGGGTCTGGTCTTCCTGTGGAGGTCCAGTGGTGGTTTTGGAGCTCTTGTCCTCTGGCAATCCAGTAGGCAAGCTGCTCCTGGTGTAGCAAAGTGTCAGCTTATATCCAGGTAGGAATGCTTAGATCCTCCCCCTGGGTGGAGCATCCCACAATGGGATGATGGAATTTTATCAGTCCTGCAGTGACACTCAATGGCCCATTAGCAGAAGATATCTCCCCTGCAGGGCTTTATCAGGGCTTAGTCATGGAAGAGATAAAGAACAATGCCCTACCTGTTTATAGCAGTTGCTGAAGGTGGGGATTGAAAACATGCAGTTGGTTACATCTTGCATGGCAGCCTGAAACAGTGGGGTAATCCCTGCTCAGGGGGTGAACACCACCCCCCTTACCCAAACTGGCTCAGCTGTAAAACCCACACCCTGGGAACACACACACGAGACAATGTCACACTTGCCCTGCCCCAGGGAAGGGCTCTTTTTCTGTCATTCCCTTCCTGTCCCCCCTTTTCTATCCCATTTACTGTTCAATAAAATTCGTTTTGGGTTTGGTCTCATTATCACCTTAATTGGGGCAGAGGAATCTCTCTAACACTTTTCTTAACCAGACTCACCAGACTGTGAAATTATTTTGGCACAGTGACTTTAGGCACTGTTCTCTGATCCCACGTGCCTTTGACAACAGCATGGTTCCCTCCTCTGAGGAGGTTGTGGTTCTCTCTGGAGGAACTCTTTGAAACTGAGCTGCAGCTTCCTCTGAGTGACTTATGGGAGAACCGATGAGGTAAATCGCCTTTGTGGGCCCAGAGTGTAAAGAAAATATTTTGTTGTCCTTCTATTACAGCGACCTGATGAAGGTCTTCAGGGTGAGAGAAGTGGACGAGAATCTTGGTTCATGATCAGAAGGCTGGATTTTATGATATATGGTATATAATACATTATAACTATACTAAAAGCAATAAAGAGAAAAGTTGCAGAGGCTTGCTAAGCTAAGAATAGAAAGAAAAGGATGAATAACAAAGTTCTGTGTCCAGCAGAAAGCAAGGACCAACTCTCCCGTGAGTGGTCAGCAAATCCAAACACTCACAGAAGACCAATCACAGATGCTCCTGTTTTCCACATCAGCAGATAATTATTGTTTGCATTTTTCTTCTGGGGCCCCAGCTTCCCAGAAAGGACTAATCCTAAAAGAGAGCATTTTATGAAAAAATGTCTGCGACATCCTTCCTTGAAAAGTTTTTTAAAATCACAGGAGGAAAGGGAGCAAATGATACCAGCAAGACTGACAAGGTTCATTCACCATATGGTGGGGAACACAAGGCTGCTAAAAGTCCTACAAGAATCTCAGCTCAAGTAGCTAAATTCCCAAATAACTCCTGAATTCCCAGGCTTGAGTGCTTTGCGAAATGTGAGAATCATTTTTCTCTTCATCCCTGTCGCCTTTGTGACAGCTACAAAGAGTTTACTTTCCTTTTAATGATATCTGTATTGGGCTGAATTTACACTTTTATCAGAATGTGCTAGCAGCTGAGCTGGAGCTGTGCAGGAACCAGTGGAACTTGGAATTGCCACAAAATTGCTTGTACTGTCAGTTTATTAATGTTTGGGATTTGTTTGCATTTTCATCACATCTGACTTGCGGGAAAATCAAATAATCATCAAAGTGATTTATGCAGAGTCAAGTTTGATTTCTGCCAAATTAGTTGTCTAGTGACCAGGGGATGCTTGAGGGGTCTCTGTGCCTCTCGCCCTGGGGGATGCTTGGCAGGGGTTTGGGGGGGTTGTCCCCGTCCCTGTCACCCCAGGCCATTCCCCAGGGATTGTCCCTGTCCCTGTCACCCCAGGCCATTCCCCAGGGGGTCTCCATCATTCTCACCCAGGAAATGCCTGGGGGGTTTCCCTCCCTCTCACCATTGTGCCAGGGGGTGCTCGGGGCAGTCTCTGTCCCTCTCAGCCCAGGGGATGCTCGGGGGTCTCTGTCCCCTCACCCTGGGGGATGCTCGGGGGGTCTCCATCCCTCTGGCCTCAGGCAATGCCTGTGCAGGGCTGGGGACCAGGGGCTCTGTGTCCCTCTCACCGCTGAGGCTGCTCGGGGCTGGGGGGGCTCTCCCACCTTCTCACACCTGGGGAGGCTGGGGGGGTCTCTGTCCCTCTCAGCCCTGCTGTGACCCCACCCAAACATCATCGGGGTCAGAGGGACAGAGACACCCCCAAAGCCCCAGAGGGGCTGAACCTGGGATTTGGTTTGGGGCTGAGGATTTAGGAAGGGGCTGGAATTGGGGCTGGGATTGGAGTTGGGGCTGAGATTTGGATTACAGCTGGGATTGGGGTTCAGGCTAGACATGGGATTGGCTTTAGGGCTGGGGTTGGGATTGGGTCTAGGGCTAGACAAGTCTGGCACGGGGATGTGATTAAATACAGAATTGTGAGTGTGTCTATACGTGGAGTGAGATTGAGACCAGGATCAGGGTCAGGTTTGGGACTGAGCTCACCCAGAGCGGGACAGAGGGGATGTCACTGCAGGATGTCCCTGGCATCATCCCAGCCCTCCTCAGGCACCTCCAAACATGGGGAGCAGCTGGGTGCCCCAAGATCCAGGTGCTCCCACGCTGCCCCTCAATACCAGGCAAGCATTCCCTGAGGGCAGCCCTGACTGTGACCACTGGGGCTCTGGGATCAGCCCTCACATCCCTGTGGGAGCTGCAGCAGACAGGATGAGAGATTCCCCTGCCCTGTTTTTCCTGTAGAAGGGTGAAGCCCAGCTGCCCTTTCCTTCTGGTGCCTCCTCCTCTCCTCAGCTGAGGATGTCAAACTCCCCAGGAGCAGGAAAATCCCCATTCCCTCTTTCCTTGTGGCTGCAGCCTGGAACATCCACCCAGAATGATGGACTTTCTGACAGCCCTGCTGAATGACACTGGCAAGAGGTTTGTGAGAAGGGGAAGAAATTGTATTTTGATAGTAAATAAAAGGTGCAAAATTATTCCTTTCTGTTAATATTCCTTTTCAGTTAGTTCTGGTCTGTTTTCAGAGTGCCACCTTCTCAGCTGATTGTGTTTGTGCCCTTCTTTCTCTCCTGCCTCTCTTCCCCTGCTCTGTTTCTCTCTCAGTGTCTCCCTTGACCCAGGGCAGCTCACACCAAAGACCGTGCCCGGATTTAATTCCCAATTCAGGAGCTACAGCTGCCATGGGTGAAGTTCTGAAGGCTGGCAGTGAAATGCCACTGTAAGATCTTGCTCCACTTGGGTTTTGGCTCCTTCTTGACAGCTTTGCCCTCAAGGGCAGGAACATCTTTTAATAGCTGAGAACTGGAATTCCAGACCCTGGCAGTGTGTGCCGTGGATCCCAGAGGGGCATTCCCGAGGCTCCCAGGGTGCTGCTCCTGCCGTGCCTCCCAAGGAGCTTCTCTCCCAAGGGGAGAAGATCCAGCAGCTCTATGGGCTCCCAGAGCACACAGCAAAGGTGGCTTTGATGGACATTTTCCAGCACCTTCCCCTCTGGAAGCAGAGGGAGGGAGGAAATAGAAGCAAGTCCTGGAAGGACTGGGGTGGGAAGGGACCCTGCCCATGGGTTACGACCCCGCGAGGGAGAGACGCCTCTGCCGCAGTGAAGGAGCGAAAGAGAGCGTGGGAACGCAACCGACGATTATTGAACGTGGACTGAACGGAACAAGAAATGGGGAGGAGAAAGGGAGAGAAAGAAATCGGGAAGAGGACTCACAGAACAGAAAGAAACTGGAAAAGGCTCCCGCCCGGACTCCGCAGCTCCCAGGGACACCGGCAGGGCGAAGCGCCTTTCACAACTCCAGCCAATCAGAAGAGGCGCTAAACAATTTCCAGCCAACCAGAGCCTTTTCCGCTGATGACTCACCGGTTGCCAGGCGGGCCCGCAGAGCCCGGCGGCCCCGGAGCGGAATTTGGGGCTCGGGCCGGGGGGACGGATCCGCCCCGGGGGGGTCCCCGAGCCCCCTGCCCAGCCCTGGGGCCGATCGGGGGCTCCCCCCCCCAGCAGCCGGTGCTGCGGGGCGGCGGGGCAGAGCGGTGGGAAAGGGGGGGTCCGGGCTGGGAGCGGAGGAAATGCGGGAGGAAGAGGAGGGAGAGGAGGAGCAGGAGCAGGAGAATCGCGGCGCTCGCAGCGCCCGCACGCTGAGCCTGCAGCACCCCCTGCCCCGGGAGCATCGCCCCCAGCCCCGAACCGCAGGGGAGGGCGGAGGCCGAGCTCGCCCTGGCTCCAGCCAGGGGTCTCTGGGAGGATTTTTTGGAGAGTGTTCGGAGCCGGCCGATCCCGGACTCGAGCCCCGGATATCTCCGGGCTCCCTAAGAGGAGCTTTTTCGAGGGGAGAGGAGCCGCGATCGCCCCTCGGGAGGGTCCCAGGGGGTCCACTTGGGGATGGCCCGGTACCGACGGGGCAGGGCATTGGTTTTGGGGATCCCTGTGAGAGCCGGGGCTGTGGAACGGGGGACCCCCGGGGCGGGGAGAGGGGAAGGGGCGATACCGGAGCTGGGGGACCCCCGGCAGCCAGGAGATGAGGCGGGGACGGGACCCCCTGACCCTGACAGGGGTGTCCTGGGGTGACTTCATGATGGTCGTACCCCATCGGTCTGTTCTGCCCAGAATGAGTTCTGCAGCTTTAATGCTGGGTCTGAGAGTGAAGGGGAGGAGGAAGAATCTGCAGTTTGTTTTCAGAAACTGCACTCACTCCTCTACATTCCAGCTCCTGGATGGACAGACAGCAGGACAGAGCTCTCCTTTGCTTTTAGTCAGTTTTTAGGACTCTGAGGCAGAGAAGTTCCCTGGACTTTGATTTTTCTTTTTCTTTGGAGCCGTTTAAACCTGCTCTGGACTGAAAAACCAGAACACCACCGGCAGCTCCCACCTGAGGCCCACCGGGACGGGCCTGGGCTGAGGCATTTCCAGTGCTGGACGGACTGATAAGAGACTGATAATAGACTGATGATAGACTGATAAGACACTGATAAGGCACTAATAAGACGCTGAGTGCGCGGAGCTACAACCCAAGGAGGGACTTAAGGAGTTTGTCATCTATTGTCATCTATTTTGGAGCAGCAGTAGGTTTTATTGCTTAATATTGTTCAATTTTTGTGCTGGTGAATGCTTTTCCTGTAAAATAAAGTTTTTTTATACTTTTCTCCCCGGAAATATTTTCCCAGACTGGCTGAGGGTGGGGCTGCTGAATCGGCATTCTAGAGGAAACTCCTTTTGGAGGGTTTCAATCAAATTTGCCCTAAACCAGGACAGGTTGGTGGAAAGATGGGGGAACCCCAAGTGGCTGGATTGAGGGTAGGCTGGAGAGGGGGGCCTTGGGACCCAGAACCTCCCAGAATCCAAAAGCAGGACCCTGGAGAGGGGGAATCCCCAGGACCCATGGAATCCCCACCAGCCCTGAGATGGGGGACCAACCATAACCCAAGAGGGATGAGACTGGAAATGGGAAACTCCTGGTGGCTTGTTTTTATTCACTCTTGATTTTTGGACATCAGGTGTCTTCTAGAAATGGACCTGGATGAGAGGAATCCCCAACACAAGGCATTCACACCTTGTTTTCCCCCAAACCTTCCTGCTGTGACATCCCCCCTGTCCCGCTCTGGGTGAGCTCAATCCCAAACCTGACCCTGATCCTGGTCTCAGACTCACTCCATGTTTAGACACACTCACAGTTCTCTATTTAATGACATCCTAGTCCCAAAATCATCTATTCCCAGGCCAAATCCCAACACCAGCCCTAAAGTTAATCCCATGTCTAGCCTTAACCTCAATCCCAGCTCTAATCCATATCTCAGCCCCTTCAAGATCTCCAAGCCCAGCCCCAATTCCAGCCCCTTCCTAAATCCTCAGCCCCAAACCAAATCCCAGGTTCAGCCCTTCTGGGGGTTTGGGGGTGTCTCTGTCCCTCTGACCCCGATGATGTTTGGGTGGGGTCACAGCAGGGCTGAGAGGGACAGAGACCCCCCCGGCCTCCCCAGGTGTGAGAAGGTGGGAGAGCCCCCCCAGCCCCGAGCAGCCTCAGCGGTGAGAGGGACACAGAGCCCCTAGTCCCCAGCCCTGCACAGGCATTGTCTGAGGCCAGAGGGATGGAGACCCCCTGAGTGCCCCCAGGGTGAGGGGACAGAGACCCCCGAGCATCCCCTGGGCTGAGAGGGACAGAGACTGCCCCGAGCAGCCCCCGGCACAGGGGTGAGGGGGAGGGAAACCCCCTGGGGAATGGCCTGGGGTGACAGGGACAGGAAATCCCCTCCCAAACCCCTCCCAAGCATCCCCCAGTGTGAGAGGCACAGAGACCCCTTGAGCATCCTCTGGGCACTGGACAAAATAAACTTGGCAGAAATCAAACTTGACTCTGCAAAATCACTTTGAAGAATGTATGCTCTTCCCAATAGTAACTTGGGATGAAAGCGCAAACAAATCCCAAATATAAATAAACTGACAATCCAAGCAGTGATGTGGCAATTCCAATATTTATTGCTTCTTGCACAGCTCCAGCTCAGCTGCTGGCCAGTTCCGATAACAGAAAAGTGGAAATTTGGCCCAATACAGATTATTAAAAGGAATGGAAAGTTCTGTGTAGCAGTCACAAAGGTGACAGGGATAAAGAGAAAAATGATTGTCACATTTGAATAATGCCCACAAGCCTGGGAATTCAGGACTTATTCGGAAGTTTATCTACTTGAGCTGGGCTTCTTCTGGGACTTTCAGCCGCCTTGTATTCCTCACCGTGGGGTGAATGAACCTTGTCAGTCTCACTGGTAAAATTTGCTCCGTTTCCTCCTGTGATTTTAACAACTTTATAAAGAAAGACAGCAAATTATTTTCTTTACAGTGGCCACCGATAAAAGCCATTTTCCTCATAATTTCTTCCATAAAGAAATAAAATTTTATAAGCTCCATAAGCTCCCCAGGAGGAAGGGGGGATTGTGTCCAAGTTTCCAAGAGTTCTTCCAGAGAGAACCACAACCTCGTCAGTGGAGGGAGCCATGCTGTTGTCAAAGGCACTTGGGGTCAGAGAACAGTGCCCTGAATTCACTGTGCGCAAATATTATGGCAATTTGGTTAAGACAATTGTTAGAGAGATGCCACTGCCCCAATTAAAGTACTAACGTGACGAAATCCAAAACGGATTTTATTGAACAGTAAATGTGAGGTAGAGAGATGGAAAGAAGGATAAAAGATGAGTGACAAGGGACAGAGACCTCACGTGGAGCAGGGCGAGTGTGACATTGTCCCTGTGTGTGTGGCCTTCCCAGGGTGGGGGTTTTACACCTGAGCCAGTTTGGGTAAGGGGGGTGGTGTTCACCCCCTGAGCAGGGATTACCCCACTGTTTCAGGTTGCCATGCAAGATGTAACCAAATGCATGTTTTTAATCCCCATCTTCATCAACTGCTATAAAAAGGCAGGGCAGTGTTCTTTATCTCTTCCATGACTCAACCCTGATAATGCCCTCCAGGGGAGATATCTTATGTGAATGGGCCATTGAGTGTCACTGCAGGACTGATAAAATTCCATCATCCCATTGTGGGATGCTCCGCCCAGGGGGAGGAACCAAGCATTCCTGCCTGGATATAAACTGAGCCTTGCTACAACCGGGAGCAGCTTGCCTACTGGACTCCCAGAGGACAAGAGCTCCATAACCACCACTGGATCTTCAGAGGAAGACTAGATCCTTCTACAGGATCACTGCTCTGACAGAACCACGTTCATCTCTCCAACAGGACTGCAGCCACCATTTATTGGGACGGCTGCCACAACCCTGACCAACAGGGTGTCAGGTTATATCCTGACTCTGTCAGTTTAAGGCAGAGTTTCTATATTGTTGCCTGGATCTTCATTTTCTTTTAAATTGTAATTCTGGTTTAGACCCTCCCCAGGTTTCCCTTAAACCCAGTGAAAACCTAAATGTACTCATTCCTTGTTTTCTTCCCAGAACAGGATTCCCCATCCCCAAACCTTTGCCAGATGGAAAAGGAGGCTGTGAGGAAAAAGAAGGATCCCCAGGACACCCAGGCAGGTGAGGAGGAAGTCAGTGCCCCATTCCCCCTCTCTCCGGCTCCATCTCCCAGCCCAGCATGGCCCCCGGCTGCAGGACAACCCTGCTGCCAACACCATCGTGCTGGGGATGCTCTGAGGGAATCTCCTTCCCCTCCCCTGTGGCATGGAGGCAAATCCCATCCTCTCCTTGTCTTTCCTCTCCCAGACAAGAAGCTGAGGATGGAAACCAGGGAGGACAAATCCCCAAAGAAGAACTTTGTGAAAGAGGCCGTGATGAGTGACTCCAGGGCACTGGAATTCAATGGGGAGGAAAATCCCCAGAGATTCCATAGGAAGAGGGGCTCCAAACCCAGTCTGAGGTGCTCTGAGGAGGAAAGACCCTCCCTTAGACAAGAAGGTGGTCAGAGCTTCAGCCAGAGCTCAGAGCTGGTAGTCCATGAGCAGCTTCATGATGGGGAGAAGTGCTACAAGTGCTTGGAATGTGGGAAGAGCTTCAGGCAGAGGAGCACCCTGATCCGCCATCAAAGCATCCACACCGGGGAATGGCCCTACGAGTGTGGGGAGTGTGGGAAGGGCTTCAGCTACAGGTCAGAACTCATCAGGCACCAACGCATCCACACTGGGGAGAGGCCCTACGAGTGTTCCCAGTGTCAGATGAGGTTTCACACCAGCTCCAATCTCCTCCTGCATGAGCGGATTCACACAGAGGAGAGGCCCTTCCGCTGCCCTGAGTGTGGGAAAGGCTTCAAGCGCAACTCCCACCTCATCATCCACCGGCGCATCCACACCGGGGAGAGGCCCTACGAGTGTCCCCAGTGTGGGAAGAGCTTCACCCAGAGTTCTCACTTGACCAGTCACCAACGGAGGCACTGGAAAGGGAAGGCCTCCAATGCCCCAAGTGCAGGAGAATATTATGCACTGCCCCAACTCCAATCATTGGAGTATCCATGTTGGGAAGAGCCCTGATGATCCATGTTCCCATGATCCATGCTGGGAAGACACCTTTACCTTTTCCTGTCCCTGCCAATGACATGATGTGGGATGGAAAAACAGGAAGGTCTGGCCATGGCCCTGTCATTACATTCACTCCCACATCAGGTCATTGCCGGGGCAGGAAATGGACTCTCTCTCTCCCTGAGGAGAAGGGTGAAATTTCCAGGAAGGGGAAATTGTGGCCAGGAAGACCCAGAAAGTTGTGTTGTAGTTTTTCCTGTATACAGTCCCTTCTGTTATCAATATTGTTTCTGTTTTAGTTTGTTCCTTATTGAGACAGAGTATCCATCCTGAACTAGGTGAAGTGTCTAGGAGAGGTGAAGGGTCTGTGGAGCTAAAGCTGAAGGAGAGGCCGCATTCCAGAGACAGCAAGGAGACAGAGAAAGAAAAACAGAAAACCGCGAGGTCAATCTGCCCCCGACCTAGGAATTCCTTCGATAAAGAAGAATTAGTGCTAAATGTCGCGTGGAATGAATATGTATGAACTTAATTTGAAACTGTATGCATATGCATTTGGAAGGGGGGATAAAAAGGGGACTCGGAGTCTCCAGGGGCACGCATGCCCTTTTGGGGAGTCTTGCGTCCGGCGCGCGTCGTAATAAAGCATACCGGGCTTTACAACTTTTACAAGTTGTGAGGTTTCTTCTTTTCTCCGCAAAACATTTTGGCGAGCCAAGGCAGGAGTTCTCTGTCCCCGCGGGGGCAGGGGGGATAGACGGACCTCCATGGCGCGCCCCAGGATTTTTTCCTGGTGGGGCTCCGCTTGTCTCAACTTGCCACCTGCGAGGACAGACAACGACCCGCTGGCCTGCGGAGGAGAATACGGTATGTATGGGGCCCCGGGGCGGGGAGGAAGGAGAGAAAGGGAGTAAACCACCCAGAGACGTCTGGGTTCATGGGTTCAGCTGATAGAGCAGCTGTATTAGAGACGGGGTTCAGCTGATAGAGCAGCTGTATTAGAGGCCGGGTTCGTCGTTCTGATAGAGCAGACCGCTAGCGGCTTTGGGGGTAAGCCGGGTGAACCCGTGTATGTGTGTATTGAGGATTCATAGTTCTGATAGAGCAGAACTGGTGAGCCCGTGTGTTTTGTTTGTGTATGTGTGTGATGTCCGGACACTGTATTGCTGTATGGTTAATGTGTGTGGCCAGTGCACTGTGTTTGTGATCATGCAGGTGATAAGTGTATGGTGTATAAAAGAGAGTAAATCTACAGTGCCCTACAGTGCAGGGGGTCAGTACTCCCCGTGTTTGAAGCAGCCGAGTGAGGCCAGAGGCGCCGGCTGCAGCAGGCTGCGGGGGCAAGGAGAGAAGTGCCCTGTGGAGAAGCGAGTGGAGGAATGTCAGTGATGGTATTTATCGTGTTTGAATGTAGTGATTTGTGTAGATTTGGTACATTTTAACCGTGAGTATGAGCTCAGAGAGTTCCCTTGCCTTGGATGTTTGGACTTGATCTCTAGACTGTGTGCTGTTATTTTGATTGTGTCCAGGAAAAATTGATTTGAGTAAATGCCGAATTATGGTGTGCCTGTTGTGTTGAGAAAAGTGAGCACTTTGAGAAATATGCCCTTTCCCGGTGATTTTGTGTGGTGATTTTCTTCCGCTGCATTGTGGTAATTTGATTCTCAGATTGTATAGTGGTGTTTGTGGAGATTTTAAGATTTTGTTGCAACAAGAGTAGCATTTTACATAGGAGAACTATAGTACGGTGATTTATGTTTAACTTCGATAAAGCGAGTTAAAGGAATTCCAAGAATTCTCCCCCTCATAGTAATTCAAGCCTTGGCTCTAGTGAATTTGAGATAAGGGGGAGGGGGGGGAGTGAGTGTGTGTGTCTGTGGGCATATCAGAGTTTTGGCTGTGACTAGCACAGCCTTTTTGCAAAGCAGCAAAACAAGTGTAAGTAGACACAGTGCTTAATTAGATTGTGCAAGAAGAGAACTAGAAAAGACTGATATTTTGTAAAACAGAGTTTATATAGAAGAGGTGAATGAGATGAATTAGTTAATGAGACTTATGAGATTTATGAGACTTCAGTTGGTACTGCAGTAAGTCTTTACTGGAAACAATCTGCTGTAGGGATTTAAAGTTCTCTGTAACAAACAGAATAGCCTGCCTTTGTGAGCAATTTCGGGGAGCCTTTGGTACATCAAGAGGCTAGCAGGCTGTGTGAGGTGACAGTGGCTGCGCCCTGGGCACAGGGACAGCTCTGGCTGCCCTGTCTCCCCAGGGAACACGGGAATGGCCTGTGGGCAAAAGCTGGATGTGCAGGTATTATTGCAGTGCGGTGTTTATGAGAGACACTGGTATTGCTGTTTTGCTGTTCCAATAAGTGTCAGGGTACACGCCCCGAGTGTAAATTAAAGGTTCCTGGTCAAGCGGATTCAGAACCTAAGGTCTTAGAGCTTGTGTGTGGGAATCACATCTGATACCTGCCACCTGGAGCTGTGTGTATAGGAGGAAAACTGAGAAACTACTGTGAAGGTCTGTAAAAAGTTTCAAATGGAAGCGAGATAGGGCAAGGAGAAATAAATAATGAGAACTGACCAGAGCAAACAGGTTCCTAAATTAGCCCCTTTTGGGAGGGGCTCACTGGGAGGAGGTTGCCAGTAAGAGCAGCTCAGAAAATAAAACGATTTATAGTGCTTCATTGCTGTTAGTACTGTTTTATAATAGGAAGATAAGTGGGATAGTTTTTGTATGCTGAAATGTCTTTTGTTTTAAGAAATCACCCAGAATGACAAAGAGACTGTGAGATCAGACTGCTCTCTGGTCTTGGCCCTTGAAAAGGAAAACAAGGCAAAGAAAAAGCAAATCAAACATGTTGTTCAGCATGCAGCATAAGATAGCAATATATGAAATCAGGCAAGGATTATCACGCTGAAATGCGAAGCAATCACAGTTCGCAAAATGAGTACATATGATTTGTAAAGGCTTCCTCCCAAGGTAAGGGAGGAGGGGTAAAGGTAACCTTCCCAAAAGGGAAGAATTTTTGTCAGCACAAGGGTCATGTGTTCAGTTTTAAATAAAGCTTTAGTACCTGTGGAGAATGTTTATGTTGTAGTGTGGGGAATGAACAACTGGCCAGTCTGAAAAGGCATACTTTTGCAAACCTTTAAAGTAACATGTGTACTATGTGTACATAAAAGCTTTTGTACAATTCGCTCAATTTGCTAAACATTCTCAAATGAGAAAGGTTACTCTGGAGGCAAATAATATAAAGATGTTAGGCTTAATATTAACAGACACTGAAATTAAGAAAGACATTAGTAAGGAGATATTAGAATAAGTAAATAAGTGTTTTCAAGGGTATGGGCCTCTGCTGCACCAGGGAGAGTGAAAGATGCTCCCCCATGGGATGCTCCCCCATCAAGCTTAATGAAAGAACACAACCAGTGAGAACTGAGTAGTACCCTCAAAAGGAAGGTAAGGAAGGAATCAGTCCAATAACTGGTAGTACTGGATTAAGGGCTGTCAATAAGATAACACAGAATTTGTACCCTGTGGTAGCAAATCCATAGACCTTACTAACCTTGTTTAACACCTGAGCTAACCTGGTTCACTGTTTTAGGCCTAAGAGATGCCTTCTTTTGCCTCCCTATCCACGAAGCCAGCCAGAACATTTTGCATTCAAACACAAGCTCACATAGTCCATGTGCCTGGAGGCTTCAAAATTCTCCACTCTGAGTGGAGAACAGCTTGCAAAGACCCAGAGTCCCAGGAAGCTCCACAAGAGGAAAGGAGGCTGTTGCAGTACATAGATGATCTTCTAGTAGCCACTCAGACGAGGGAAGCGAGAGAAGCCTGGACGGTAAGCCTTTTGAATTTCCTAGGACTCCAAGGACGCAGAGTCTCAAAGAAAAAAGCACAGGTAGTGAAACAGAAGGTAATCTCCAGACCCCTCTATGCTCTTATTGCCAATGGGAACTGAGATCTCCAGTGGACAAGAGACACCACACGGGCCTTTCGCCAGCTAGAGAGTCCCCTCATGTCGGCTCCAGCTTTGAAACTTCCAGATGTAAGTAAAGCATTCTTTCTATTTTTCCACGCAAGGAATTGCTCTGGGAATATTGGCTCAAGACTTGGGTCCATACCGGAGGGCAGTTGCTTACCTCTGTAAGCAACTAGATGCAACAGCCAAAGGATGGCCAGGTTGCCTCAGAGCTGTAGCAGCAGTTGTGCTGAACATTCAAGAGGCACACAAGTTTATCCTGGGACAAAAATGACTGTGCTAGTGTCCCACACAGTGTCTGCAGTACTGGAAGTAAAGGGTGGCCACTGGCTTTTCACCAGAGAGGTTTCTGAAATACCAGGCCATCATGGTAGAGCAAGATGATGGAGAGATAGTGGTGACTAATATTGTCAACCCAGCTTCTTTTCTCAGTGGAATCAAGGAGAAGCAGTACACCATGATTGCCTAGAGACCACTGAAGCTACCTGCTCCAGCCGCCCAGATCTAAAGGACACTCCTCCGGACGATGCAGAGACCTGGTTCACTGACAAGAAAGCGACATTGCAAAGTTCACAGTGACTACCTGCAGAGAGGTAATAGAGTCTGGACCCTTACAGGATGCTGAGATAAATGCATGGACCCATGCCTTAGAAACAGCAAAAGGCATTCAGAGTTGTGCATGCACATGGAGCCATCTGGAAGGAGAGGGGACTGCAGACCTCACAGGGAAAGAAGAGACAATCCAGCTGCTGGAAGCAGTTCAGCTACCTGAAAAAGCATATTAAGGCACACCAGAGAGTGAGCTTAAAATTGGAGGAAAGAAATGAGCTGGCGGATGGAGAGGCAAAGAAAGCAGCAAAGGGTGAGGTACAGATTTTCCTCGAAGGTAAGCCATAATACAATAATACTAATCAAAAGAGACGTACAACTGCAAGGGGTGGGCTATCATTGAAAGAGAGCTAGTAATCCCTTCCCATTTTCGTGGTTACTAGTGAAGGAAGGGCACTAGAAAACACACTAGGGCCTAATTACTTAAAGCCTTTTATAGAGTGTGGCTCCTTTCTCAAAATGACCAAGGCTGCGAGTGATACAGAGTGCACTGGAATGAAGTGTTGACTTTGAAGTAGTAATTCCCACAGGCTTTCTAGAACACACATCTGATTGAAAGGACTGTTGTATCATTGTCAGGAATCTATATGCCACTCTCACTCAGGTGAGCTGATAATGTGATCCTTGCCTCCAGACTAACCTCAAAATACCCCCGGGCCAAAACTCGGTCAGACTGGGAGAGGCCATGGGCCTGTATAGCAGTGGCAAATCAACTTTTCAGAACTCCCAAGGAAAGGGGGGTATCAGTATTTACTGGTATTAATAGATACATTTTCAGGGTGGCCAGAAACATTCCCCACCAGAACTGTCAAAGCTCAAGAAGTGACCAGATCATTTTTACAAGAGATAATACCACGCTTCAGAGTTCCAGCCACAATATCCTCAGATAAAGAATCACCTTTCATTTCCAAAATAGTGCAACAGATTAGTAGCCATCTGAGCACAGATTAGGAACTTCACACCCCATACCGCCCCCAATCAAGCGGCCAGGGGGAGAGAATGAATCATTTGATTAAGCAGCAAATCATAAGACTGGGGCAAGAAGCTCTTCCACTAGCACTATTGCAAATTCAAACTAAACCTTTTGAGCTAAAGGAATGCTGAATCCTTTTGGAATGCCTTATAGAAGACCATAGAATACAAGGGGAATGTCCAGAATGTCCACTTACATGGTGGCATTAAGCAAACAGCTCAGAGTAATTGAGAAACTTGTGGCTGGAACTCGGAGCAGGGAGTTGGATAGCCTGGGGTTGATGTATATGTTAAGTCTCTTTTACAGAGAAGACTTCGGAACCACAGTGGGAGAGACCACTGCAAGTACCTCTCACCACCTTCACTGCAATCAAAATCAAGGAGCAGAATGCTGGATCCATCACTCTCGGGTGAAGAAGGCCCAGAAGCCCCTTCAGGAGTGACACCAGGAGACAATGAACTGAGACTAAAACTTACTCGGGCAAAATGATTATATTGCGGTCGGGAGTAGCTCATACTTTAGTGTACAGAATTGTTTTGTATGGAATTATAACTGAAGTTTTAGAACTAGAGAGTACCTCTACCCAAAGCAATGCTGAATGGCCTTGGTCCCTGGCATTTAATCAGTATACTGGATCCATAGGAAAACCTTTTGAGATAAAGAAGGTTTATATTAAACATATCTACTGTAGTAATCCACGAGAATCAAGTATGTGAGCAGTAACTGGCATATTAGGGACAAGATTAGGAGTTTTAAATGGAATTGATTCAGAAATACTGATGAATAAACTGGCTGCTGCAGCGGGTAGCCTAACAAAATTGAAGCAGCCTTTATAGTAATCTCTATTGGCATTAGGAACTGGCCAGTGACAGATTTCAAAAGTACTGCCAAAGTAAAGAAGTATGAAGAGGCCGGGGACCAAGACCACAAATTGATAGTAGAAGCACTTAGTATAGTTCAAGATAATGTGTCTTTAGCTTTCAGTTGTATACAAGCACAGTTATGGATACAAGCAACAGCAGCTCTGATCATATAGGAAAGGGGTGAAGGTAATTTTCCAGCTGAAATTCAGAAAATTGAATGGGATAATGCAATTGATTTTGAAAGGAAGTTTTAATCCTGGTGGATTATGGTGAATTTCACCTATGAGAATCCTGCATTACTAGAGAACAAATGGGATTCATTTGTGAAAGCAATACTGCTAATGCCCAGGATGTGTTTGGACACTGAACAGAGTATTTGTCATTTTGAAATTCATCCAGTCACTGACCAGAAAACTGTGCTCGTATATACTGGAAAAGGGTGTATGTTTGAGAACTGCTTGTGCTGCTGTACAAATTGATAGCAATGATGTTATTCTGTCTAGTGGAAGCCATTCTAATCTCTGTATTTGTATTTGTAATTTTGCTAAGATTATTGGGTGTGGTTTTTCGTATTTGGTACCAGTAACATCCCACCAGCTGATTACAGCCAATTACACAATGTATCACAGACTACCACCTACCCCTATCGGGGCGAACCTTACATTGGTAAAACAATTAATTAAGCACCAAGACCTATTAGAAGTCTTGAAAGAAATCCGAGAAAGTAGAAAGAAAACCTTAATTACTGTCCAACATGATACAAAGGAAATAACCAGAGTTCTACAAAGAATAAAATACGGATAATCACTGGTGAGATGTGATCTTTGGATGGTCACCAACTGCGAATGGAGTCCTTAATAAGTTGTGTCACCCCATTGTAGTTTTATTAATATTAGTTGGGATAAGCTTAGGATTGTCTATTATATTGTTAATTTGGAACTGTAGGATGCTACAACGAATAGCTGTACTAACCTCTTTGTCGAATGTACATAGTAAAGTGCTAAAAGACACTTATTGTCGTGGAAATTTTCCTTAAGTAAAAGAATTTACTTATTTCCTAGGAAAGGGGGGAATGAGACAGAGTATCCATCCTGAACTAGGTGAAGTGTCTAGGAGAGGTGAAGGGTCTGTGGAGCTAAAGCTGAAGGAGAGGCCGCATTCCAGAGACAGCAAGGAGACAGAGAAAGAAAAACAGAAAACCGCGAGGTCAATCTGCCCCCGACCTAGGAATTCCTTCGATAAAGAAGAATTAGTGCTAAATGTCGCGTGGAATGAATATGTATGAACTTAATTTGAAACTGTATGCATATGCATTTGGAAGGGGGGATAAAAAGGGGACTCGGAGTCTCCAGGGCCACGCATGCCCTTTTGGGGAATCTTGCGTCCGGCGCGCGTCGTAATAAAGCATACCGGGCTTTACAACTTTTACAAGTTGTGAGGTTTCTTCTTTTCTCCGCAAAACATTATCTCGTTGGTGTTCTCAGTAAATTGTTCTTATCCCAGCCCAGGATCTTTGCCTTTTGTGCTTTCCATGGGAGTTGGGAGGGCAGTGAGGGCAGTGCAGTTTTAGCAGGAGCAGGAAATTGGGGAATCCCATTCCTGAACCCTGGGCCCCGGAAACCGAGCATCCCAGCAGGTCCCAGCCCTGGTGGCCATGGCAACAGCCTTGGGAGCGGGTCCCTGGCTGGGGCTGTGGGAACCTCTTCCCTCTGGTGCCCAGGGACAGGAGTGGAGGGAATGGCTGCAGCTGAGTCGGGGCAGGCTCAGGCTGGATGTCAGGAAAAGGTTTTTGCCCAGAGGCTGCTGGGGCCCTGCCCAGGCTCCCCAGGGAAGGGTCCCAGCTCCAGGGCTCTCTGAGCTCCAGCAGCATTTGGACAGCGCTGCCAGGCCCAGGCTGGCATTGTTGGGGTGTCCTGTGCAGGGCCAGCAGTTGGACTGGAGGATCCTGATGGGTCCATCCCAGCTCAGCCAATTCTGTGGTTCTGGGATCCCATGAGCCTGGGGATGGGGCTGCCAATGGTTGCCATGGCAACGGGCTGTGGCTGCAGGCCTGAGCTGGTGTCCATGGCAACCACACCGGCATGGGGTCTCCATGGAGCTGCCATGGATACCGACCATAGCCACAGGGGTCCTGGTGATGGTTGCCATGGAAACTGACCATAGCAACAGGAGGCTGGTGATGGTGTCCTGCTAAGGATCAGATTTGTCACAGGCCCTCAGAGAGGTTCCATGGGAACTTTCCAAGAGTCCCCAGGCTGTTCCAGAGCTGGAATGCCACAGGCAGAGACAGGGGCCCCATGGAGACCTCCCAGGGCTTTCTGTGGATGTTAAAGAGCCCTGTGGTCAGAGGCAGTCACAGCCATTCCATGGTGACATCCCAGGGGACCTTGGGCTGCAAAGGCACCGATCTGTCACAGGCACTCACAGGGGCTCCACGGTGACATTCCAGGAGTCCCCAGGCTCCCAAAGAGCCAGGATGTCCCAGACACTCACAGGGGTTTCTGTCATGGGCACAGTGGGAGCTTCAGGCAAAAGCTTTATTTCTTTATTGGAGAAACTCCTGCTGAGACATGAGGTGGAGAAATGACACCCAACAGCCTCCATGGATCCTCAAACCTTTGCAGGACCCCTAGACTTCTAAAATTCCTTCAAAGAGAGGAGACTGGGAGTGGCTGGATCCAATCCCAGCCCCAGAATTTGTCAAAGGTGTAAAAGATTGAACCGGTGGTATTCGACTAACAGAATTTCTCCTGTAGGATTCATGATAGAATACCAGATTAATTTATATATGTATGTTTCTTGCTTATTCTGATCATGATCAGATGGAAAGATCACTAGCACAGTTATTTACTCCACAGATCAGGAGCTATAACAATTACTAGAATATAGTGCTCTAGGCAGCAGTTTTGAAGTCAACTGGGCCTTGCTGGAGTTGTTGGAGCCCATTGCAGGCAGAGCCTCCTGCTCCAGCAGGAACTGCCTTTCCTGTGCCATGAGCAGGGCAGGTCCCGCTGCAGGAAAAGCCCCAGGCCAGCCCCAGCACAGGGAAGGGCTCGGGCACAAGGGCAGAGTGCCGTGCTGGGAGCTGTGCCAGGGAGAGCCTGAGGCACCAAAGGCACCTTGGCAGCAGCAGCTGCTTGCAGTCCATGGCCAGAAGCCTCCCTTGGCAGCCCGGCCTGGTGGCCACCACTGCAGAGCTGCTGCCTCAGGGCTCATTCCTGGCTGGGCTCTGAAAAGCCACTTCTGCTCCAGGAGCCTGACTGGGAAGCCATTGGCCCCAGCACCTCGGGGACAAGATATTAATGACAAAACTCTTCATGGCAGCAGAGCCAAGGCAGGGGCAGAGGAAAGGGGAGAGCCAGGCCCAGGGGACAGGGCTGCCATGGTGATGGCTGAGAGGCCACTGCCCCTGCAGCAGCCCGGCTGCCCTCAGCAGACATTCTGGCCAGAAACGTTGTGAGGGCACCCAGGACATCAGAGAACCACAAAACAGGAATTCTGTCCAAGGGGATGAGACGGTTACCTTGGGTCAGGTTTCACAAAGCTCCTGCTCTTGGACAATTTCTGTGATGGGGCTTCCAATTCTCTGGAAAAACGGTTGCCATTTTGTGCCACTCTCATTAATGTAAAAAATTTCCTCTTTCTAACAAATATAAATCCACCCTTATTCAATTTAGAGATATTGAGCCTGTCACTGCAAGATTTGCAAGTAAATGCCTTTGACTACATTTTTCCATTTTCACAGACTTTGGAGAGGACCCAAAAATCTCCCAAGATGGGATTTGGAGGCCTTATCACATAACCAGCTGGGATGGGCTGATGGCTCTGGGGTTGTTCCAGATTGCAAGGCAAGATGTCTTCTATTACCATCTGTATGGGGGTTGTCTTGTCAAGTGGGCAGTTTTCCTTATCTCTCTCTCTGACTGATCACAATCACTCCTCCTTTGGGAGGGGCATCTGCTGATAATGGGCTATTGAATGTCACTGCATGACTGATAAGAACTATACCATCCCATTGTGAGATGCTCCGCCCAGAGGGAGGAGCAAAGGATTGCTACCCAGATATAATCTGGAGATTCTGGAATACCAGAACAGCTTTCTCCACTGGATTCCCCAGAGGAACAGCAGCTGTCTCTTCTCCCACTGGATCTTCAGAGGAATACATCCTTTTCTACAGGACCTCCTACTCCAACAGAACCACACCTGACACTCCAGGAGGACTGCAGCCACATTTCTATTTGGACTGCTACCAACACCCTGACCCACAGGGTGTCAGGTTGAGTTGTGACTCTGTCAATATTGTTCTAGTGTACTGCATTGCTTATTTGTTTAATTTTCTTCCCTATTAAAGAATTTTATTTCCTTCTCCCATATCTGTGCCTGAGAGCCCCCTCAATTTAAAAAATTATAACAATTTGGAGGGAGGGGGGTTTACATTTTCCATTTCAGGGGTGGCTCCTGCCTTGATTAGCTGACACCTGTCTTTTGAAACATTAACAAGGGGAAAGTTTCAAAGCCTCAAAAGTTATAAAGCAAACAAAGTTTGGAGGAACAAACAAAATACGAATTGGGGATGTTCTATTAGTTCCAGAAGCAGGGTGAAATTTATTAGGAAAGGATTTACAGGTGCATTTTGACATTCTCTGGAGTGCTCCCAGAGAAAGGGAAAATGGTACTTAAGCTTCTCCAATGAAGGGAAGAAAATGAGGAGAAAATTCAAGAGATGATTTGGGCAAAACCAAAATCTGAGTTAAATTGAACATGAAACCTATAGTAATAAAAATAACTAATGAGAACCATCCAGTTCAGCTATGACAATATCCACTCTCCCTGGAGGGGAGACGAGGATTACAGCCACTGATCCAGGACCTACTTGAGGACAGCACCTTAGAACCATGTATGTCCCCCCATAATACACCCATATTACCAGTAAAGAAGTCAAATGGGACTTACAGGTTTGTCCAAGATTTGAGAGAAGTGAACAAAAGAACTGTGAATCCGTACCCAGTAATGCCTAATCCCTATACACTCCTAAGTAACATCCCAGTTGTTTAGCATGATAGACCTAAAAGATGCTTTTTGGGCATACCCACTGGCAGAGGAAAGTGGGTTATTTTTGCTTTTGAATGGGAGGACCCCGATTCTGGAAGGAAGCAAGAGCTTCAGTGGACTGGGTTACTGGGTTTTCTGCATCCCCAAACCTGTTTGGTCAAGCCCTAGGAGAAGTAACAAAATTCTTCTCCATTAAACCTGAGCTAAAGCTCATCCAATATGTAAATTATTTGCTTTTCTCAGGACAGGAAGAAAAAGAAATTTGGAAATTCACCATAGTGTTGTTAAATTTTCTGGGGGGGCCAAGGACTTCAGGTATCAAAAGGGAAACTCCAATTTGTAGAGTGGGAAGTAATATACCCAGGATCTGTGATTTGTCAAGGGAGCTGGCGGCTGAACCCTGAGAGAATTACAGGGATAGTCTCACTCTCACCAAAAACTAAGAGCGAAGTCAGAAGGTTTTTAGGCCTGTTGGGATATTGTAGGCTATGGACTGAAGGATACATGCAGGCCATCTGGTTCCTGTATGAAAAGTTAATTGAAGAGATTTGGTGGGAAAAAGACGATTAACAAATTTTGAAGCTTTGAAGCAAAAATTAGTCAGTGCACCAGCCCTGAGTCTTCCTGCCTTAGACAAACCCTTCTATTTGTCTGTGGATATAGAAAAAGAGGTAACACATGGAGTGTTAGTCCAGGACTGAAGAGGATCACCAGTGGCCTATTTATCAAAATTACTAGAGCCTGTCAGCCAGGGGTGACCAACCTGCATTCAGGTGTGGCAGTGACTGCCCTACTCATAGCAGAAAGCAAAAAATTAACCTTTGGGGGAAAAATGAAGATATATATCCCAAACTCAGTAAGGAGTATCCTGAGCCAAAAGGCTGAGAAATGGCTCACTGATTCCCAAATGATAAAGTATGAAGCCATCTTAATAGATAATGGTTTAGAGCTAATCGTGAGTAATCAACTCAACCCTGCCCCATTTTTGTATGGAGAACCAGATGAGGCACTAATACATAATTAGAGGTTATAAACTGTCAAACTAGAGTAAGAGAGGACGTAACACATCAACCACTCCAAGGTGGAAAACAATTGTACATCGATGGATCTTCACAGGTAATAAGGGGGCACAGGGTTTCCAGGTATGCTATAGTGCATGAAGGGTTGGTAGCTATAGAAAAGATAATGTTACTTTCCAACTGGTCAGCCCAGGCATTGAGTTGTATGCCCTACAAAGAGCTCTGGGTATATTAGCATAGAAATGGGGAACAATATATACGGACTGAAAATACACTTTTGGAATAGTGCATGCATTTGGAAAAATTTGGGAAGAGAGGGGGCTATTAAATTCAAAGGGGAAGGGATTGATTCACAAAAAAATTTGTCTTAGAAGAGTTAGAAACTATACAATTGCCAGAGAAGTAGTAGTGGTATATGTTGAAGGACATCAAAAAGGGGAGCAAGGAAACAATTTAGCCAATTTAGAAGCTAAAAATGCAACTGAATCAGCGACAGAAAAACTAATAATAGTATTACCACCCATGAGGGAAATGCAAAAAGTCTCTGTATTCAGTGGGACAGAAGAGGAAGAATTTCTCAAAATAGGAGCCAAGAAAGATAAAGGGAAGTGGAGATTAGCAGATGGGAGGCAAATGTTAAATAAACCCCTTTCCAGGAAAATGCTAGAAGGCATACATGGAACAACACACTGGGGTACACAAGTGCTAAGTGATAAATTTTTAAGGGATTGGGGATGCAAAGGAATTTTCAGAATAGCTAAGCAAGTAACTGAAGGGTGTGTGATATGTCAACAAGTTAATAAAAAATAATGAGGGAAACACCCAGAGGAGAGCAAGAATTAGCCTTATGGCCCTTCCAAAATATCCAAGTAGACTTTATTGAGCTTCCCCAGGTACAACAGTGGAAGTTTTTGCCAGTGATAGTAGATCACGTGAATTATTGGGTAGAGGTGGTACCCACTATGAAATTCAATGCCAATGTTGTGAGTAAAACACTTCTAGAATCAATCATTCCCTTATATGGGATGGCAAGCAAGATTGATTCAGACTGGGGAACTCATTTCACATCAAAGATATTGCAGAAAGTTGTTCAGGCTCTGGGAGTAAAATGGGAATTACACACTCCATGGCATCCACAGAGTTCCAGTCAGGTTGAGAGAATGAATCAAACTCTTAAAAGAGCTCTAGTTAAGGTAATGTTTGAAACCCAAATGTCACAAATAAAATGTCTCCCTTTGGCCTTATTAGGAATTAGAACCCAAGCCCAGACAGATCTGGGGGTGTCACCCTATGAAAAGATGTTTGGGTTACCCTTCCTGACCTCACCCCAGAAGGTTGCCACCTATGAGGAAGGGGAAGCCAATGCGAAGAAATAAGTAGTGTCTATAGCACAAACCTTAAAAGGGCTAAGACATAAAGGGGCAATTCCTCAAACAACCACCCTGGATTTCAGAATCCATAATATTAATCCTGGGGATTGGGTGATGATTAAGTCATGGAGAGATCAGCCTCTAACTCCTCAGTGGGAAGGTCCCTTTCAGGTACTGCTCACCACAGAATCGGCCGTGCGAACTGCAGAGCGGGGATGGACTCATGGCAACTGAGTCAAAGGCCCGGTAGAAGAACCCAAAGAGTGGACTGTAACATCCAGGCTGGGTGAAACAAGATTGACTCTCAAGCAGAGATTTACCAGCATCTGTTGAGGGGAAGTACACAAGGGATTGTAAAAGGTAATGGGACAGCTTCCTTAAGAAAATAAGACAAAGGAAGAAGGGCATGACGAAGTTGGCCCCTTTGTTTGCTACCAAGAAGGCTCCATAGCCCTGCTGTGGGTAGCAACACCACAGGCATGGTAAGGTGGGGACAAAAGGCCATACGGGACCTCTATCATTCCTCAGTTGTCTTTTAATTCAACAGGAATTGGAGGGCAAGACTGAGTTGGCCTCTGTACTCACCCCTAAGAAACACCAACTACGGGTAGCAGCCACATAGGCATGGTAGATGGGAGTCAAAGCCATACTGGACCTCTGTGATGCCCTTTTGTGCATTCCAAATAAGTGTGTCTAAGGAAAACCTGAGATTTTTTTCTCCTGTTCCCACTGTCCTTGCCCACATCAACAGATGCTGGTATGACTCATTCAAGAGAGACAGAAATTTTTTTACTTAACTGTTCGCACAAAATGACTTACAGAAAAAGAAAATGGGGGCTTGTTATAGATGTGTAATTCTATGGTTGATTCTCACAGTTAAGGGATGAATATTAAATATAAGTTAAGAGAAGTTTTGCAGATGTATAGTTATCCTTCCCCTCCCCCTTGCATTGTTATCACAGGATGGCCTCAGTATTTGGGGCATTTGGGAGGGTTGGCTTGTTACTATGGCAGCACCTGACCTCCAATCAAGGTGTAAGACAGTGATCTCCACCACTGGACAGCGAAGAAGGAGTGGATTGACAAGACTTTGGGAGGGGCTAGAGGTATAAAACACAGAACATCCTTTTGTAGATAAGGACACTAACTGAATACTTTGCTCCCAGCATTGTATCCTTTTCTTTATTCATTTTTTGTTGTATTTTCATGATGTTTTAATAAACCATTTAAATTTTTGAAAGTAAAAATCATTTCTCTCATGGGGTTGGGGAATTTGGGGCAAGGTTGTCCACACTGGGTCAGCTCCTAGGTACAACTTCACTGACCTGGCCAGACCTCCATAGGAGCAGCCCTACATCAATATCAATCTCAGAATGCTGCAATCGCATCTTGTATAATAAGAACAGAAACACTCTTTAAGATAGGAATGCATATTTCTTACAAGCTTTTTGAAATACTTCTCCATAAATGTAAAAGGAAAACTTCCTGAAGGACTACATTACACCAGAAGGAAATCAAGGCAGAGCCATGGTTTGTCAGGACTTGCTTGATCCTAATGAGCTCTGTGGTGCATTTGGAGCTGAGCCCATGAACCTCAGGGCCTGGGAGGAGATTGCACAAACCTTGCCAGGAGTCCAAGTCAGAAGAAAACCCCAAAGTGTTTCAAAGCATGACTGGGTCCAGCTGAGGTCCATCCCCAACACAGGCTCCTCATGGACTCCTTTGAGGAGAGAATTAGTGGCAAGGATGGCACATAAACCTCTCAAACACTCAGTGTGGGAAGGAAAATCCAAAGTACCTTCAACACCCTGAGTGTCTCAAAGTGTTAATGAGCCCCACTGAGTGTCAGTACAAAGCTCTCCAGGGACTCGTTAAAGCAGATAATTGGAGGCTGTGACTGTACAATCTTACTCATAGAGTCTGTATCAAAAGGGAAACACCAAGTACCTTAAAATAACTGAAGCACCTTGAAGCATTAATGAGCCCCACGGAGTGTTGTTACTGACAAAGCCTCTCCAGGGACTAATTACAGCAGATAATTGGAGGACATGATTGCACAAACCTCTCAGAGACTCCAAGGCAAAAGCAAAACCCAAAGTCCTTTGAAAAACCTGCAGTCCCTGCAGGGAGCATTCAGGAGCCCCCATGGCCATTCCCGACCAAGGCTCCCCAGGGACTCCTTCCAGCAGATCCTTGAGGCCACTGGGATGTGGGCTAGGGGGGGACGCTGAGGGCAGCACAAGGGGCTGACAGTGCCCAGCCTGGCTGGGGCTGTGCCAGGAGGCCCCAGGGCCTCAGGACAAGGTGTCTCCTCACAGCCCTTGGTGGCACAGACCCTGCTGTGCCCCAGGGCACCAAGACTTGGCTTCTCTTTGTCCCCACCTGTCATCACTGCCTCCAGTTCTCTGCTCCACTGGGGGCCTGGGGACACTTTCTCAGTCGTGTCCCTCACTGGGACCCATTAAAAGTGAAAGAAACTTTGGAGTTGGATTCTGACTGGAGTTCTGGAAAGCTTTCTTCAGCTCCCTCTCAGGGACTGATGTTCAGGGCCTGAGCACAAACCCCCAGAGGCTCATTAAAGTCCTGGTGCTGTGTCTGTGCTGCTGAGCTGGGCTGGGCTCCTGGCACAGAGGCAGCTCCTGGTAACCAAGAAGAGCTTCAAAAGCACATTTCTCTTGATGAGCAGCTCTTCTGCCAGACCAGCAGGGCTGGGGCACTGCCTGCAGCCACTCCAGGGACAGCACAGAGGCTGCACAGCTCTTTTTCTTTTTGTTCTTTATCACAGCAGAGCTTTCATTCCTGACCCTCATGTGTTCTGACTGCTATGTGTCCATCTGCAAACCCCTGCACTACGGGACCCTCCTGGACAGCAGAGCTTGTGCCCACATGGCAGCAGCTTCCTGGGCCTGTGGCTTTCTCCATGCTCTGCTGCACACAGCCAATACATTTTCCCTGCCTCTGTGCCATGGCAGTGCCCTGGAACAGTTCTTCTGAGAAGTCCCCCAGATCCTCAAACCTCCAACTCAGAGAACTTGGGCTTCTTGCTGTTAGTGCCTGTTTATCATTTGGCTGTTCTGTGTCCATTGTTTTCTCCTATGTGCAGACCTTCAGGCAGTGCTGAGGTTCCCCTCAGAGCAGGGACAGCACAAAGCCTTTTCCACCTGCCTCCCTCACCTGGCTGTACCTCTGTTTATCAGTACTGCAGTGTTTGCCAGTTGTTGCAGCTCCCAACCAGGTAATAATTAGCATTGACTCCATGATTGCAGAAGGCTGATCCATCGCTTTATTCTACTATATCACATCATATCATATCATATCATATCATATCATATCATATCATATCATATCATACTGTACTTATTAAGAGACTCATCCCCTTACAGACAGTCTGATACAGCTTTGACCTAATTGATCAATCAATTCAAACACCATGCAGCGGCCAGGCAGAGCTGCCAGCAAAGGAAGGGCCCAGCCAGGTGGGGCAGCCGGGGGATGCCGACAGCCTGCAGGGACAGAGGCACAGGGCAGGGACACCATGGGACAGCCTGGGCTGCATAGGGCACAGGGATGGGCAGCAGCTGCAAGACAGCCCTGCCAGAGCCAACCTGGGCAGCACTTTGGCCATGGCTGCTGGCCCTGGGCCTGAGGCCACGAGGGGACAAGTGACCCTTGCAGGGCTGGGGCCTCATTGCCTCCTTGTCCCTGCTCAGCAGCCTGCCAGGGGCCGCCCCATGCTCCTGCCCTTGGCATTGCCCATCCCCACATGCCAGTGCCCATCCCGGCAAGAGCCCTGAGCAAGGAGGGAGGGACAGGATCTGCCTGGCCAGGGGCTGGGGCTCAGGCCTTGGCCCTTTGCATTCCTCAAACACATCCAGGTTTGCTCAGCACCAGAGACACCTTTGCCTTGTTTGTCCCCACCTGTCATCACTGCCTGCAGGGTTCTGTTCTAGCTGGAACCTGGGGACACTTTGTCATTTGTGTCCCTGACAGGGATCTCTTCAAAGTACAAGAAACTTCAGGAATTCAATAGAACTGAGCTCTTGAGGTTTCTGTAACATCACTGACGGGGTGGTGACATCACAGAGCTGGCTGTGAGATCACAGAGAAGGGTGTGAGGCTATAGAGCAGAGTCTGCCATCATAGAGGGTGACTCTGTGGCATCAGAGAGTGGGTTGTGACATCATCTGCTGGCTGTGTGACACCATGGAGCAGGCTGTAACATCACAGAACAGATTGTTACTTACATAAAAGGATGACTTTGTAACATCAGTCTTCTCTGATATCACAGCACTGCTGTATGACATCACAAGGTGACATAGAGTTGGTTCTGTGACATCACAGGAGGCTGTGTGACGTCACAGAGGCTGTGTGACATCACAGGAGGCTGTGTGACGTCACAGAGGCTGTGTGAAATCACAGAGGCTGTGTGACATCACAGGGGCAGTATGACATCACAGAAGGCTGTATGACATCAAAGGAGCTGTGTGACATCACAGGGGATGTGTGACATCACAGTGGGCTTTGTGACATCATAGGAGCATTGTGACATCACACTGACAGTGTGACACCACAGGGGCTGTGTGACATCACAGGGAGCTGTGTGACATCACAGTGGCTGTATGGCATCACAGGGGCAGGGTGACATCACAGGGGCTGTGTGACATCACAGGGCTGTGTGAGGTCATTGGGGAGGTCACTCTGCCCCGGCCCCCCTCACAGTTCCCCCCAGAGCAGTCCAACCCTGCTCATGCACAGCGGGGTCCCCTGTCCCCCCGGGTCCCCCTGCCCCCTGCCCTGCAGCCTCCCCCAGAGGATGTTCCACGAGATCGACCCCAGAGCCTGACACGGGGATGGGGGGCTGGGGCCCTGGGGGTGGCACAGGGGGACAGGGACCCCCCGGCAGTGTCCCCGTGTCCCCCAGGGCCAGAGCCTGGGCCAGGGCTCCGTCACCCTGTGACCAACAAGGCCTTGAGAGCGCTGAAAAAATCCCCAGCAAGGGATCAGCAAAAACCAGATTTAATATTAAGGGACAGCAGCACAAAGTTCCTTGGCAAGAGTCACTCTGCTCCTGACTGGACACTTCAGGCACACCAGGGAAACAAAGCAACAACAAAACCAAACAGGATCCAGGCAATCAAACCAGAAATTAACCCAGAACTGTCCCTGTGTGTGTGTGTGTGTGTGTGACACAAGGACAGCGAGGGCAAGGATAAAAGGAATACAGCCTGAAAGCTTAACAGAGCTCAAAATTAACAGAACTTAACTGATACCTTAACCTTAACTGATACCTTCAACCTCACAATTTAGCATAAGAGCAGACCGTAACAGCATGTAACCTAACTTAAACCTATGACTTTACAATTTAACAGAGGAATAAAACTAAACAATATTGAACTTAACATATAACTTATATTAAAGGTAACCGCTTAGCAAAAGAAAAACTCTCAGCAGCATTTAATTTCACTTAGGCCTTGTAATTTAACCTTCCCTACAGGCCTGACTGAATCAGCTATCCAAGGCACTCCAACCCCTCAGAGAGCAGCATTTCTGCCACATTTCCCCAGCACAGGCACTCCTGTGTGCACACAGACACAAAGAGTCAGTGCAAGGCACCTGGGAGCAATTTCCCTGAGGGCAGAGAATGCTCACTGTGGATCCTTTGGCATCTCCCCAGCAAAGGGCAAAGGGTTGAGCCTGGAGGAGTGGGAGGATCGGCCCAGGCTCCGTCGTTGTTCAGGATCCCCGAGTGCAGCAAACGGGAGAGTTCCCAGCTGGGAGAGGCCCCACTCAGAGGGAGTCGCTGGCCCAGGAGAGCTCCAAGGGCTCCTTTTGGAGCGCTGTTTGCAGGGCCCCAAGAGAGGGGCTTCAGTCCCAGCAATGGTTTATCCTGGCCGCACTTGGCACCAACAGCTTTCTTTGGCAGGGTGAGAACAGGGATGTTGTGCCACTGAGGGAACAAAAACAGTTCACAGGGCTGCTGCTAAAGGAACCAGGAGCTGGTTGGGCAGCAGCAGTGCCTGGAGCAGACAGTGTTTGTGATGAGCTGCAGAGGAGCTGAGCCCAGGGGCTGTTGGCCAAGGCCGAGGCCCAAGGAGCATTTCTCAGCTGGCAGGGTGGCCTGAGAAGGGGAGGGGGGAATGCAGCAGCACAGGGCCCATGGAACCAAGGGACCATTGTGACACTCTGGGCCTTGTGAGACCAAGGGACCATTGTGACAGTGTGGGCCCTGTGAGACCAAGGGACCATTGTGACACTGTAGGGCTTCATGGAATCATGGAGAGCACTGTGACATTGCTGGGCCTCATGGAACCCAGGGGACTGTACTGACGCTGTGAGACTCCATGGAATGTAGGGGTCATTGTGACACTGAAAGGCCTCATCAAACCAAGGGGCCCTTGTGACATTGCTGGGGCCCATGGAACCCTGGAGATCTTTATGGTACTTTGGGGTGTCATGGAACCAAGGGGCCATTGTGACACTGTGAGATTCCATGGAACCAAAGGTCCAGTGTGCCATTGCAAGGCCTCATGGAACCATGGAAAGGCATTAACTCACTTCTCAGACTCATGGAGCCAGGGAGCCATAGTGACACTGAGGGGACTCATGGAATCATGGGGACCATTGTGACACTGTGGGGCACCATGGAACCAAGGAGACCATTGTGATGCTGTGGGGCCTCATGGAACCAAGGGGCCTTTGTGACATTGCGAGGTCTTCTGTCCTCAGTGGTCCATTGTGACGCTAAGAAACAAGGCAGGACCATTGTGACACTGCAGGGCTGCATGGAATCAAAGCTCCAGGGTGACACAGAGTCGTCTCCTGTCATCAATGGTCCATTGTGACACTGTGGAGCCAAAGGAGACCATTGTGACGCCACAACCCCCCATGGTCCAAAGGTCCATTGTGACAGTGCAGGGGTCACTGAACAGAGGAGTGACATGACATTGTGAGTCCTGTGGAACCACAGTGACACTGCAAGGCCTCATGGAATCGTTGGGACCATTGAGACACTGCGGGACCTTCAGGAGCCCAGGGGCATTGGTATGCTGTGGGACCCCATGGAACCAAGACACCCTTGTGACACATCAGGGCACCATAAAACCAAGGGAACACAGAACAGGTCTGGCTGGTTTGGCCTCTCGTGGGCCACCTGACTGGTCCAGCTGACCTTGGCATGTTGAGGGTCTCTTCTCATCTGCTGCTGAAACACTGGGGCTCTGTGCTTTCCTTCCTATGGAAAAGAACTGTCCTTCTCCTCCAGACGCCCATGGCCAGAACTGGGATTTCACCTCCAAATTTCCTTATATCCAGGCATTGTTCCCGGAGCAATATTGCCTGGACAAATCTGTCTGGCAGTGGTTTCATGAGGGTCACCTTTCATCTGGCCCCAAAACCCTGGGGAAGGCTCCGTGCTTTCCTTCCTATGGAAAGGAACTGTCCTTCTCGGCCAGGAGCCCATGGCCAAATTTGGGTTCCATCTCCAACACTGCCTACTGTGACAAACTGGAGGAGATTGTTGGCTTGAATCATTTCATGTGTGGGGAGAGAAGGGGCAGGTCCAGCCTTGCCCTGTAAGCCCAGCCCTGCCCTGGAACCCCAATCCCCCCAGAGCCTCTATCCCAGCCCAGCAGTGTCTGCCAGTCCCTGGCACAGCACAGGCAGTGCTCCACAGCCACCTCAGGAGCCCCCAGCCCAGCTCCTGAGGGACCAAATGACCCCAAGGCCCACCTGGGGGAAGGGCCCAGGAAGACCAAGGAGTATTTATGGCTGACCACAAGGCAAGCACACATTTTGACCCTACCTCCTCCTGGAATTTCCATCTGAACAACACTGGAATCTGGGCATGGGTGTTTCTCTATATCTTATTTTTTTTTCTCTTTTTCTCTTTCTACTTCTATTTCTTTCTCCTTGCAAATTTTGATTTACTTAAAATTAAAAAGGCTTGGGTTCCTGAAGTTGAATGGCCAAGTTAATGCTTTGAGAAGTGTGTTTTGTTGATTGACAAATGGATGGAAAGGAACTGTCCTTCTTGGCCAGGTGCCCATGGCCAAATTTGGGTTCCCCTCCTCTCTGGCACTGCCAGGCTTGGATGAGGAGCCCCTCAGCCTTCCCTGCTCTGGGCTGGACCAGCCCAGCTCCCTCAGCCTCTGCTCACAGCCCAAGGGCTCCAGCCCCACCTTGGAGGCCCTTCCCAGACTCTGCTCCAGCTGCCAGACATCTTTCCTGCCCTGGGCAACCCAACCCAGGCCACAGTGACCTGGATAATGCCTGTCCTTGATGTCCTGGTCACACAGCCCTGGCCCCCTTGTCCCCTGTCAGGATCTGGGGTGGATCCTGTGGAACATCCTTGGGTGGAGGCTGTGGCTCCAGGTGGGCCGGGGGGATCCCCAGGGACAGGGACCCTGCTGGGCATGGACAGCATTGGACTTGTTGGGAGAAACTGTGAGGGGGAGCTGGGGCAGAGTGACCAACCCAGTGACCTGACACAGCCCTGCTGGGATGTCACACAGCCCCTCTGGGATGTAATAGCCAGCTCTGTGATGTCACAGACCCCTCTCTGATGTCACGCAGCTGGTCTCTGATATCACATCAGAGTCTGTGATGACATAATCTGCACTGTGATGTCACAACTGGATCTCTGAAGTCACAGTGATGGCCTATGATGTCATAGCTACTCGATGACCTCACATAACCCACTCAGTGATGTCACAGCCCACTCTGTGACATCATGTTACCAGATGATAAATTGTCTCCAACAGGTGAGCTGACACCTGGAGCTTGTTCTCCAGAACCTCAGGCCTGTGGAAACCACACAGTGCCCATTGTGTGAGAAGGGGAACTGGAAATTGAGCAGCCTCAGTGTCCTGCTAGCTCAGCCAGGCCCACAGGAACATTGGGATCAACGACCACCAGGCACCAGGAGAGAGACCCCCAGCACAGCAGAACACATGGGTTAACAGGAGGGGAAATATGTTAATGGTTTTGGGGAAATGATTATCACATGTGTGAAAAAGAATATAAAATCACCAAATTTGCAGATGGCACCAAGCTGGGTGTGAGTGTGGATCTGCTGCAGGGTAGGAGGGCTCTGCACAGGGCCCTGGACAGGCTGGATCCAGGGCCCAAATCCAACAAGGTGAGGTTTAACAAGTCCAAGTGCCAGGTCTTGCGCTTTGGCCACAACAACCCCTGCAGCTCTACAGGCTGGGGACAGAGGGGCTGGACAGCAGCCAGGCAGAAAGGGACCTGCAGGGAGTGATGGACAGCAGGCTGGACATGAGCCAGCAGTGTGCCCAGGTGGCCAAGAGGACCAATGGGTCCTGGCCTGGATCAGGAATAGTGTGGCCAGCAGGAGCAGGGCAGGGATTCTTGCCCCATGCTCAGCACTGGTTGGGCAGCACCTCGAGTGCTGTTTGCAGATCTGGGCCCCCCCAGTTTAGGAAGGACATGGAGGGGCTGGGGTGTGTCTAGAGAAGAGCAACAAGACTGGGGAGGGGTCTGGAACACACGTCCTGTGAGGAGTGGCTGAGGGAACTGGGGTTGCTTATCCTGGAGAATGGGAGGCTCAGGGGAGACAAGGTGGTGTCAGGGCAAAGGTTGGACTTGATGATCTCCAAGGTATTTTCCAACATTGCTGATTCTGGGAATCTCTGAAAGCACCCTTGGAGCAGTTGCAGGAGGAGCCCTGGGTCTCCTCTTCAGAAGCTCCAGCAGCCCAGGTCCCTCAGCTTCTCCTGCCAGGCCCAAAGCCCATCCTGTCAGTCCTGCAGAGCCTCTGCAGCTCCTTCTCACTGCCCAGAACAGGGAGCCCCAGAGCCAGACACAGCAGCCCAGATGTGCCCCCCTGGCCTGGGGTGCCTCTGGCAAGGGAGCAGCAACAGGCAGTGCAGGAGCCTGCAGACAATTCCTGCAGCACTTGTAGGATGGCCCTGCTGCCCAAGGGACGTTCCCATGGTGCCAAGTCAGGAACTGCAATAGGAAGTGGGGCCAGAGAGGAAAGGGTAAACAGGGATGGGCTGTTTGCAGGGGAGGGAACAGGGGTGGGAAATAGGAGGAAATTTGTGCCAGGGAAGAGTAAAGAAAGCAAAGGTGAAGCAGAGGAAATGGTCTGGGAACTTTTGAGGCGGCTGCCAGGCAGCCCTGGCTCTGAGCAACAGCATCTGCAGTGGGCCAGGAAACTCCCAGCTGATGGGAACAAACTTTCTGGCTGAGTGCAGAGGCCAGGACAAAGCTGAGTGGTTTCCCTGGTGTCCCCCAGCCCTTGCTGGCCCCAGGGGCTGATGGCATTTGTGCTCCCTCAGGTTCATGTCCCCACGCCAACAGCATGGGGGTGCTCCCCCTGCTGTGTGCAATGCAAACAGGGGCTGCTGAGCCAGTGCTGCCGTGTCTGTGCCTGCAAGGATGGGGCACCTGTGTGAGCTGGGGGACAGGCCAGGGCTGCAGAGGGGGGATGTTGTTGGCAGCCCCATGAGGACGCTCTGGGACACTGCCCTGGGCTGTGCAGTGCACTGGGGATGGATCAGCCCCTGCTCTGCTGCTCCTTCCCATCTGCCCCAGGACCTTTGCAGAGCCCCAGCCCTGCTGTTTGCCCCCAGCCTGCCCATGGCCAGCCTGGGGCTGCTCACGGGGCTTTTCTGTTCTGATCATTGGCCTGGCTGTGTTCTTGAGAGAGCCTGGGCAAGGAGCCTGGAGCCCCCAGGGCCTGGGCTGAGGTGTCAGCGCTGCCCCAGCAGTGCCCATGGCCTGTCCCTGCTGCAGCCCCGGCACTGCCACCCCCAGGGCTGTGCCCGGCCCTGAGAGCACTCAGGCCCTACAGCAACACCAGGGCCACCAGGGCAGGGGGGCAGGGCCACGGCAGCAGCACTGGCAACACCAAGGGCTGCTGCTGCTGGGCACAGCTGCTGGGCCAGCACTGGTCTGCCCCCAGCTCTGCAGACAGACATTGCTGGTGCAGCTCCAGTGAAGGCAACAAAAGGGCATCTCTGCAGAAAACTTAGCTGGGACATCCTTTAGAGCCTTTAAAGCCACCAAGAGGGCAGCCCCTCATTGACACAGGCTGCTGCCACGAGAAAGGTGGAGAAAAAAATAGAGAAATGGTACTAAGAATTAAAAGTCTTTGCTGACAATATTAAATAAAGCAAAGCAAAAGAACTTCCAGGACGAACCCAACAAGATGTATTAAACATGATTTTTATTACAAGTGATTTGCAGAACTGGGCCAGCAGTTTAATGTTGCTGAATGCATCCGGTCATCTGTCTCCTCACTGCAGCCTTGAGCTCCTGGTTCCTTAGGCTGTAGATGAGGGGGTTCAGGGCTGGAGGCACCACTGAGTACAGAACTGACAGGGCCAGATCCAGGGATGGGGAGGAGATGGAGGGAGACTTAAAGTAGGCAAATGTGCCAGTGCTGAGGAACAGAGAGACCACAGTGAGGTGAGGGAGGCAGGTGGAAAAGGCTTTGTGCCGTCCCTGCTCAGAGGAGATCCTCAGCACAGCCCTGAAGATCTGCACATAGGAGAAAACAACAAACACAAAACAAGCAAAAAACAGAAAAGCACTACTTATAAGAGGACCAAGTTCCCTAATGTAGGAATTTGAGCAGGAAAGTTTGAGGATCTGTGGGATTTCACAGAAGAACTGGCCCAGGGCATTGCCATGGCACAGAGGCAGGGAAAATGTATTGGCCATGTGCAGCAGTGAATAGAGAAAGGCACTGGCCCAGGCAGCTGCTGCCATGTGGGCACAAGCTCTGCTGCCCAGGAGGGTCCCGTAGTGCAGGGGTTTGCAGATGGACACGTAGCGGTCGTAGCTCATGATGGTCAGGAGGAAATACTCTGCTGAGAAGAAAAACATAAAGAAAAAGAGCTGAGCAGCACATGCTGAGTAGGAGATGTTCCTGGTGTCCCAGAGGGAATTGTGCATGGCTTTGGGGACAGTGGTGCAGATGGAGCCCAGGTCGCTGAGGGCCAGGTTGAGCAGGAAGAAGAACATGGGCGTGTGCAGGTGGTGGCCACAGGCTACGGCGCTGATGATGAGGCCGTTGCCCAGGAGGGCAGCCAGGGAGATGCCCAGCAAGAGGCAGAAGTGTAGGAGCTGCAGCTGCCGCGTGTCTGCCAGTGCCAGCAGGAGGAAGTGCCTGATGGAGCTGCTGTTGGACATTTGCTGTGGCTGCACATGGGGACCTGTTCATGGAGAAAAAGACAGTGAAGAGTTGGAGAATTTACCTGTATCCAAAATCAAAGCCAATTCCCATACACCCTCCTCTGTAATACACAGACGTGGACTTTAGTTTTTTTGAGTTTGGAGGTTTTCTATATAAGCTCTCCCATATCTCTACTGCTGCTCCTGCATATCAGAAACCCTCCTTCATATCAGAAAGCATTTTTGGTGCACTCAGGGAGAACAGAGAAAATCTGTGATGCAAAGTGGAGTCTGAGGGGAGATGATCCCTCACTTCATTCTGTTTGGCGGTTGTTTGGGCTTTCACTGTTCTCAAACGGAGGATGTTCAAGCTCCCATGTTTTCCTTAAAGCTCCTCAGGTACTGCTGAGAGCAGATGGATCCATCACAGCCCAGCTCCACATTTGTAGCCAAAAACTCACATTGCTCATTTCACCAACCCAGCAGCACTTCCAGTGTCACAACACCTCTGCCTTTCCCCAGCAATCTTATAACTCAGAGATGCTATAGGACAGGTTTGAACCCTGGACAGAAGCGCCCAGCTTGGGCTGAAATCTCAGGGAGACTTCAGGGTCCTTCTGATGGCACTGGATTGAGGGAGATGCAGCTCCTTCCCTGCCTGCACTGACAGCACTGCCCAAAGCTGGGCACTGGGGACAGCGTCACCCTGAGCCAGCTGTGCCCCCTGCCAGAGCCCCCAGTGCCGGGCAGCTGCTCCCAGCCCTGTGCTCTGCAGAGGGAACTGGGCGTGGGGCTGCAGAGTTGCCCCACGGCTCTGCTGCAGCTCTGCCTGCACAGGAGGGGCAGCACACCCTGGAGCCCTGGCCCTGAGGGCAGAGGCTGGGCTGGGGCACAGGAGGGAGGGGGCTTGTTCAGAGGGAGGGGCTGCATTGGAGGGGATCCTGTGCACATCTCTAAACTCTCCCTGCCACAGCATTGCTGGGGTTTGTTTTCTCTCATTGCCTGATATTCTCTCTGCTTCCTGCAGATTTTCCTCCTGCAGGTGTTTCCCTGTGCCTGATCTCTCTGTGTCAGCACTCACAGACCCAAAATCTCTGTGCCCTCTCCTTGGCCTGACAGAACCCTGCCGGTTTGCAGGGCACTGACTGGGGCAGGTTCTGTTTGCAGCTTGGAGAAAGGACAGCTCAGACTGAGCCTGATTGGTCCAGCAAAGGTGATGCTGGTGCTGTCCATGGGCAGAGTGGCTGCAAGCACATCAGGGATCTCCTGTGAACCTATTGATCACTAAGAGGAACAGTTCAGATGTCTCAGGCACTTGACAAAAGACTAACTAATAATTCATACTACCTTTAATATTTAACCCTCCCTTCCTGACATTTTCCACTGCTAGAAAACTGAATACAAAGTCTTAGGAAATATCTTATTTTTTATCAAAATCCTTGCCTTGTAAATATTCCATGACTGATCAGAGCCCCTCAGTATGTCAGAGCTTCCCCAGCATTTCACTTCCCCCACACCAGAAATATTCAGAGTTGTACTCACAGAGCCTGTAGGCATTGAGATGTTCCAGCTTCAGGCGATCACTCCAGGAGCTGCAGCTGCATTGCCTGCAGCCAGAGGTTCCTGTGCCAAGGGCTGGCAGTGATTCTGCCCCGGGCACTTCTCAGCTCCTTCCCAGCCCTGACTGATTGAAGCTCTCTGTGCCTCTGTGCTGTGCCCGGGGTGGCTGCAGGCAGTGCCCCAGCCCTGCTGGTCTGGCAGAAGAGCTGCTCATCAAGAGAAATGTGCTTTTGAAGCTCTTCTTGGTTACCAGGAACTGCCTCTGTGCCAGGAACCCAGCCCAGCTCAGCAGCACAGACACAGCACAAGGACTTTAATGAGCCTCTGGGGCTTTGTGCTCAGGCCCTGAACATCAGTCCCTGAGAGGGAGCTGAAGAAACCTCTCCAGAACTCCAAGGCAGAATCCAACTTCAAAGTTTCTTGCACTTTTACTGGGTCCCACTGAGGGACACAAGAGAGAAAGTGTCCCCAGGCCCCAGGCAGAGCAGAGAACTGGAGGCAGTGATGACAGGTGGGGACAAAGAGAAGCCAAGTCTTGGTGTCCTGGGGCACAGCAGGGTCTGTGCCACCAAGGGCTGTGAGGAGACACCTTGTCCTGTGTCGGATCTCAAGATCTCAGTCCTGAGATGCTGAGCCTCCGAGACCAGCTTGGGGGGCTCGGGAGTCCTGGAATGTTGCCAGAAGTGTCTGGTGGCTGGACTTTAACCCTGCACAGGAGACGACAAGGATGAGGGCTTCACAGGGTGAATGGTGAAGGGATTAGTTAATTAGAGAGTGAGACACAAGGTTTAAGATTTGTGTACAGGGGGGTTTGGAGGAGTAAGATGGAGGAATTGGGGTGTGTCCTGCCCTCCTTCTTCTTCCTCCTCTCCTCCATCTTCTTTGGCCACGGTGGCACCTTTCTATTGGTTATTACTAAGAGTACACCGAGTTATAAGAATAGATGGTATTGGGGAAAAATGATAAATATTGTATACGTCACAATGGGTATAAAGATACGTGGCTGCCCGGAGGGCAGGAGACAGTGTGCCCATGGCTGACTGCTGTGCGGATCTTTGTTCGGCTGAAAGAACATCTTTTAGATAAACAATTAATAAACATAAAACCAGAAAGAAGAACTGAAGCCTCTTCTCGTCCTTCGACACGCGGGCTGCCCCAAGGTCACCTCCGGGCCTTTTCAGGCCCCTCAAACAGCCGAGATAGCCCGGACAGTCCTGAGGCCCTGGGGCCTCCTGGCACAGCCCCAGCCAGGCTGGGCACTGTCAGCTCGTTGTCCTGCCCTCAGCATCCCCCCCCTAGCCCACATCCCAGTGGCCTCAAGGATCTGCTGGAAGGAGTCCCTGGGAAGCCTTGCTTGGGAATGGCCCAGGGGCTCCTGAATGCTCCCTGCAGGGACTTCAGGTTTTTCAAAGGACTTTGGGTTTTGCTTTTGCCTTGGAGTCTCTGAGAGGTTTGTGCAATCATGGCCTCCAATTATCTGGTGTAATTAGTCCCTGGAGAGGCTTTGTCAGCAACAACACTCAGTGGGGCTCATAATTGCTTCAAGGTACTTCAGTTATTTTAAGGTACTTGGTGTTTCCCTTTTGATACAGACTAAGTGAAAGATTTGTACAATCATGACCCCAATTATCTGCTTTAATGAGTCCCTGGAGAGCTTTGTACTGACACCCAGTGGGGCTCATTAATGCCTTGAGATACTCCAGGTTTTTAAGGTACTTTATGGATTTAAGAATACTTTTGGGTATTTTTACATTTTCTTTCCCATACTGAGCCTCTGAGAGGATTTTGTGCCATCCTGGCTTCCAGTTCTCTCCTCCAAGGAGTCCATGGGGAGCCTGTGTTGGGTGTCTTCCCTCGTTCTGTTTTACAACACAGATGGAACTGAAAGAATTTTGTAAGACCTTCTAAAAGCATTGAAACAAACATGGGAGAATTAACAATACAATAACAACCACTAAGAGAATGAATAGTTCTGTTTTAGCTAGACATCATCCAACCCTTTAGTCTTTTGGATTGGAAGAGATTTTTGACCTAGTCTTTGTTTTCCACTTGAAGCTTCTTGAACCCTTCCTTCAGTACCTGAATGCTCTTCTGGATTGACTCGCTGTGGCTGGAGAGGTTCATGCAACACATCCCTCAGAGTCTATGCAGCCATGCCCATGTGCCCAGAGTAAAAATTCTATCGCTGTTCTGCAAGGTGGCATGTCTGATGGTCTCTATGTCTCTGTGAGAGCAGGCCACTCAATGTCAGGGAGGTAGCATTGGTTTGCTTACCTAACAGGCACCCAAGATGGTCTAATTGTCCTAAAGCTTTATCTGCAGCCACCCAAGGTAGTCCAAACTGGGTGTGCTGCCATTCAATACCTGGATAAAAGCTTTCAAAGCCATCTCTTTGATATCATCCAATACTTTTCTGGGGATACCTGCTGCTTGATCATCTGGTAGGCTGTGTTGTCCTTCTCCAGCTAGACGGTTGATTGTCAATACCGCCCTTGCCTCATTATTAGCATAGTCTGCTATTTGATTTAGTAAACACTTCCATCCCCCATCCCACAGGGTGTATTCTGTAGGTGACAACAATGGCCATAAAATACCATAAATCGTAGAGGTTAAGACATGTGCTGTAAACATGGCCCTCATTAGGCCATTAAAACAGGGTGAGTCCTTCCTCTGGTCTTTAGCTGCCCTACACAGATCCTTATTTCCCCATAAACCAATGGCTGATACCTGGGATTCTGCCCCCTTCTTTAATAACATCCGAGGGCAATGAGGAGTTTCGAGACTATTTGTCAGTCTTCTTCCTTTCCCAGGGATCTTCCAGGGTAGAGGGGTGAGGTGGCTCTGGGGAATCCAAACTGTCTTCTGGGGAGGAAGAATAACTTAGAACAGAAAAATTTGGATTAGAAATAGTGTGGCAGTTGGGCTTAGTATCTTTGACCATGGGGGTTATATTCTTGCGGGAGGGCGAGGCAAAGGGCACTGCGATTTTGTCAGGTGTTGGGGAGGAAGGGCCTTGATCTAGGATGATGAACTTCCAGGCTGGCCTGTTGGAGGCATGGCCCAGAGAGGAGGTGGAATGATTTAAAGTGGGGGCGTGACTTGTAGTTGTGGGGGTGGTCAGACAGAGTAGGGATCCATCCTGAATTAGGTGAAGTGTCTAACAACGGTGAAAAGTCTGTGAGGCCAAAGCTGAAGGAAAAACTCGTATGCTGAGACAGCAAGGAGACAGAGAAAGAAAAACAGAAAAGACCACGAGGTCAATTTGCCCCGACCTAGAAAGTCCTGTGATAAAGAACTGGTGCTAAGTGTCATGCAGGATGAATATGTATGAACTTATTGTGAAACTGTATGCATATGCATTTGGAAGGGGGATAAAAGGAGGTCTGAAATTTTCAGGGGTACGCATGCCTTTTGAGGAGAATTTTCTCCGTATGTGTCCGGCACTGTAAATAAACATACCGAGCTTTACAACTTTTATAAAGTTGTGAGGTTTCTTCTTTTCTCTGCAAAACATTATGGTGAGCCAGGCAGGAGTTCTCTGTCCCCGCGGGGGCAGGGGGGATAGACGGACCTCCAAGGCGCGCCCCAGGATTTTTTTTCCTGGTGGGGCTCCGCTTGTCTTAACTTGCCACCTGCGAGGACAGACAACGACCTGCTGGCTGCGGAAGAAGATACGGTATGTACTGAGGGGCCCCCGGGGGGAGAGGAAAGAGAGCAAGGGAGTAAACCACCCAGAGACATCTGGGTTCAGCTGATAGAGCAGCTGTATTAGAGATGGGGTTTGTCGTTCTGATAGGGCACACCGCTAGCGGCTCTGGGGGTGAGCCAGGTGAACCCATGTATGTGTGTGTTGGGGATTCGTAGTTCTGATAGAGCAGAACTGGTGAGCCTGTGTGTGTTTTGTTTGTGTGTGTGTGTGATGTCCGGACACTGTGTTGCTGTATGGTTAATGTGTGTGGTCAGTGCACTGTGTTTGAGATCGTGCAAGTGATAAGTGTATGGTGTATAAAAGAGAGTAAATCTACAGTGCCCGACAGTGCGGGGGGGTCAGTACTCCCCTGTGTGAAGCAGCCGAGTGAGGCCAGAGGCGCTGGCTGCAGCAGGCTGTGGGGGCAGGGAGAGAAGTGCCCTGCGGAGAAGCAAGTGGAGGAATGTCAGTGATGGTATTTATCGTGTTTAAATGTAGTGATTTGTGTAGATTTGGTACATTTTAACTGTGAGTATGAGCTCAGAGAGTTCCTTTGCCTTAGATGTTTGTACTTGATCTCTAGACTGTGTGCTGTTATTTTGATTGTGTCCAGGAAAATTGATGTGAGTAAATGCCGAATTATGGTATGCTGTGTTGTGTAGAGAAAAGTGAGCACTTTGAGAAATATGCCCTTTCCCAGTGATTTTGTGTGGTGATTTTCTTCCGCTGCCTCCCTATCCACGAAGCCAGACAGAAAATTTTTGCATTCAAACACAGCTCACATAGTCCATGTGCCTGAAGGCTTCAAAAATTCCCCACTCCGATTGGAGAACAACTTGCAAAGACCCAGAGTCCCAGGAAGCTCCACAAGAGGAAAGGAGGCTGTTGCAGTACATGGACGATCTTCTAGTAGCCACTCAGACGAGGGAAGCAAGAGAAGCCTGGACGGTAAGCCTTTGGAATTTCCAAGGGCTCCAAGGATGCAGAGTCTCAAAGAAAAGGCACAGGTAGTGAAACAGAAGGTAATCTACCTGGGGTGAGAAGTGAATGCGGAGCAGCAGACTTTAAGACAGGGAAGGCGAAGCCCTATGCCAAACCCTGAACCCCAGACAACGAAAGAACTCCGAACCTTCTTAGGCATGGCAGGGTACTGTTTGCCAGACCCCTCTATGCTCTTATGGCCAATGAGAACTGAGATCTCCAGTGGACAAGAGACGCCACACGGGCCTTTCACCAGCTAGAGAGTGCCTTCATGTCAGCTCCAGCTTTGAAACTTCCAGATGTAAGTAAAGCATTCTTTCTATTTTTCCAGGGAAGGAATTGCCCTGGGAATATCGGCTCAAGACTTGGATCCATACCAGAGGGCAGTTGCTTACTTCTCTAAGCGACTAGATGCAACAGCCAAAGGATGGCCAGGTTGCCTCAGAGCTGTAGCAGCAGTCGTGCTGAATATTCAAGAAGCACCCAAGTCTACCCTAGGACAAAAATGACTGTGCTAGTTTCCCACACAGTGTCTGCAGTACTGGAAGTAAAGGGTGGCCACTGGCTTTTCACCAGAGAGGTTTCTGAAATACCAGGCCATCATGGTAGAGCAAGATGATGTAAAGATAGTGGTGTATAATACTGTCAACCCAGCTTCTTTTCTCAGTGGAATCAAGGAGAAGCAGTACACCATGATTGCCTAGAGACCATTGAAGCTACCTACTCCAGCCGCCAAGACTTAAAGGACACTCCTCCAGACGATGCAGAGACCTGGCTCACTGACAAGAAAGTGACATTGCAAAGTTCACAGTGACTACCTGCAGAGAAGTAATAGAGTCTGGACCCTTACCAACAGGTACCTCTGCACAGAAGGCTGAGATAAATGCATCAACCCATGCGTTAGAAACAGCAAAAGGCATTCAGAGTCATGCATGCACATGGAGCCATCTGGAAGGAGAGGGGACTGCTGACCTCACAAGGGAAGAAGAGACAATCCTGCTGCTGGAAGCAGTTCAGCTACCTGGAAAAGCATATTAAGGCACACCAGAGAGTGAGCTTAAAATTGGAGGAAAGAAATGAGCTGGCGGATGGAGAGGCAAAGAAAGCAGCAAAGGGTGAGGTACAGATTTTCCTCGAAGGTAAGCCATAATACAATAATACTAATCAAAAGAGACGTACAACTACAAGGGGTGGGCTACCATTGAAAGAGAGCTAGTAATCCCTTCCCATTTTTGTGGTTACTAGTGAAGGAAGAGCACTAGAAAACGCACTAGGGCCTAACTACTTAAAAGATTTTATAGAGTGTGGCCCCTTTCCCAAAATGACCAAGGCTGTCAGTGATACAGAGTGCATTGAAATGAAGTGTTGACTTTGAAGTAGTAATTTCCACAGGCTTTGTAGAACATACATCTGATTGAAAGAATTTCTTGTTGTCAGGAATTTATATGCCACTATCGCTCAGGTGAGCTGATAATGTGATCCTTGCCTCCAGACTAACCCCAAAAATACCCCTGGGCTGAAACTCGGTCAGACTGGGAGAGGCCATGGGCCTGTACAGCAGTGGCAAATTGACTTTTCAGAACTCCCAAGGAAAGGGGGGTATCAGTATTTAATGGTATTGATAGATACATTTTCAGGGTGGCCAGAAACATTCCCCACTAGAACTGTCAAATCTCAAGAGCTGACCAGAGTATTATTACAAGAAATATTACCACGCTTCAGAGTTCCAGCCACGATATCCTCAGATAAAGAATCATATTTCATTTCCAAAGCAGTGCAACAGATTAGTAGCCACCTGGTCATACATTAGGAACTTGACACTCCATACCGCCCCAATCAAGCAGCCAGGTAGAGAAAATGAATCATTTGATTAAGCAGCAAATTGTAAGACTGGAGCAAGAAGTTAATCTACCCTGGCCCCAAGCTCTTCCACTGACACTATTGCAAATTCGAACTAAACCTTGAGCTAAAGAAAAGCTGAGCCCTTTTGAAATACTCTATGGAAGACCATATAGAATACAAAAGGGAATGTCCACCCACATTGGAGACGTAACACTAGCCACCTACATGGTGGCCTTAAACAAACAGCTCAGAGAAACTGAGAAACGTGTGGCTGGAACTCGGAGCTCGGAGTTAGATGGGCCAGTACATAACATACAGCTTGGAGATTATGTATATGTTAAGTCTCTTACAGAAAAGACCTTGGAACCACAGTGGGAGGGACCGTTCCAAGTGCTTCTCACCACCTTCACTGCAATCAAAATCAAGGAGCAGAACGTCTGGATTCATCACTTTCGGGAGAAGAAGGCCCAGAAGCCCCTTGAAGAGTGATGCCAGGAGACAATGAACCGAGACTAAAACTTACTCGGGCAAAATGAGTATATTGCGGTCAGGAGTAGCTCATACTTTAGTTTGTAGAATTGTTTTGTATGTAATCATAACTGAAGTTTTAGAACTAGAGAGTACCACTATCCAAAGCAAGTCTGAATGGCCTTGGTCCCAGGGGTTTAATCAGTATACTGGATCCATGGGAAAACCTTCTGAGATAAAGGATTTAAACCTATCCACTGTAGTAGTAATTCACGGGGATCAGGTATATGAGGAGCAGGAATGGCAGGGACAGGAACTGTGAACACTTCAAGGGATCAGAGGAGAAGAAATCAAGGTAGGGTGCTGGATGATAAATGGGACGGCTTATGAGAGACCAGATGAAATTAGTGTCTCAACCTCTCCTGGTGTATACGAACACCAGGAAGTTTGTGATAGCCTAAGTGAATCAGACTGTTGGTGTAATTTCACCTTAATACGGCCTGTAGAAGTGACTTGCCTTTGGGCTCAGGATGCTATCGGACTTTCATTTAAATTCAAGACACTGCACTTTTTACAACAGCAGGACCTTATACAGCCCATACTAAGACTCAAATAGTTCAGACTCAACCCAAACTTGAACCTGAGGTGCATGAAATAGGCCCCTACGTAGTGAGGAATGTGGGTGAACAACAACTATTATTCAATCCAGAAGGTCTCTCAAACGTGTGGAGTTGATGATGCAAATTAACATCTCAAAAATCCAACCAGCCTGCTCCTCCTTCCTAAAAACATCCTTTGAAGGCTGGACAACATGGTTACAAAGACAGGCATATCTCAGGAGCAGAATAAGAAAGGATCTAACTGGCATATTAGGGACAGGATTAGGAGTTTTAAATGGAATTGATTCAGAAATACTGATGAATAACTGGCCACTGCAGCAGGTAGCCTAACAAAATTGAAGCAGCCTTTACAGTCATCTTTATTGGCATTAGGAACTAGCCAGTGGCAGATTTCAAAAGTACTGCCAAAGTGGGAAGCGGCCGGGGACCAAGACCACATGTTAATAGTAGAAGCACTTAGTACAGTTCTAGATAATGTGTCTTTAGCATTTAGTTGTATACAAGCACGGTTATGGATGCAGACAACAGCAGCTCTGATCATATGGGAAGAGGGTGAAGGTAATTTTCCAGCTGAAATTCGGAAAATTGTGTGGGATAATGGAACAGATTTTGAAAGGAAGTTTCAATCCTGGTGGACTATGATGAACTTCACCTATGATCCTGTTTCTAATGTAGCCACTGCCTTTGTGCTTACCATACATAATGCCACTGTTTATGTTATCCATCCCATCATTGCCCTAGGATTAAACCATGAAAAAACAATACTCTACCCTTTAGAACACAGAGTGTGGGCACGAAAGATGAATGAAAAGTGGCAGACAGTAAACTTAGAATCCTGCATTACTAGAGAACAGATGGGATTCATTTGTGAAAGCAATACTATTAATGCCCAAGATGTGTGTCTAGACACTGAGTATTTGCCGCTTTGAAATGTATCCAGTCACTGACCAGAAAACTGTGCTCGTATATACTGGAAAAGGGTGTGTATGCCTGAGAACTTCCTGTAAAAAATGATAGCAATGATGTTATTCTGTCTAGTAGAAATCATTTTTATTTCTGTATTTGTAATTCTGTTAAGATTATGGGGTGTGATTTTTTTGTACTCGGCACTAGTGACATCCCACCAGCTGATTAAAACCAATTACACAATGTGTCACAGACTATCACCTACCCCTATTGAGATGAACCTTACATTAGTAAAACAATTACTTAAACACCAAGACCTACGGGAGATCTTGAAGGAAATCCAAGAAAGTGGAAAGAAAACCTTAATTACTGTCCAACATGATACAAAAGAAATAACAAGAGTTCCACAAAGAATAAAACAAAATGTGGATCATCACTGGTGGGATGTGATCTTTGGGTGGTCACCAACTGCAAATGGAATCTTTAATAAGTTGTGTCATCCCATTGTAGGTTTGTTAATATTAGTTGGAATAAGCTTAGGATCATCTATTATATTGTTAATTTGGAACTGGAGAATACTACAACGAATGGCTGTATTAACCTCTTTGTCAAACGTACATGGTAAAGCATTAAGGGACACTTGTTGTCATAAGGGTTTGCATTAAGTAAAAGAATTTACTTATTTCCTAGGAAAGGGGGGAATGAGACAGAGTAAAAATCCATTTTGAATTAGGTGAAGTGTCTAAGAGAGGTGAAAAGTCTATAAGGCCAAAGCTGAAGGGAAAAGCTGCAGAGCAGAGATAGTGAAGAGACAGAAAAAAAAAAAAAAACCAGAAACGACCACAAGGTCAATCTGCCCTGACCTAGCAATTCTTTTGATAAAGGGGAACTGGCGATAAATGTCATGCGGAATGAATACGTATGAACCTATTGTGAAACTGTATGCATATGTATTTGGAAGGGGAGATAAAAGGAGACCTGAAATCCTCAGAGGTGCGCATGCCTTTTGAGGAGAGCAATCTCCTCATGCGCCCTGTGCTGTAATAAGCATACCAAGCTTTACAACTTTAACGAAGTTGTGAGGTTTCTTCTTTCCTCCGCAAAACAAAACCCCAGATCTGGCCCACAAAAAGGTGGGCCAGGACCGGTAGGGGGAAGCAGAACCCCTAAACCCATCAGGAGGCTGGGCGGTGGCCCTGGCCCTGGGACCTGAGCCCACCAGCCCGGGTCCAACCCACGAGGCAGGCTCTGCCTTGCCACAGGCCTGCACCCTGCTGCCAGTACAATGGCAGAACAGGTGGTGAGACGCTTCTTTTCCCCTAAATCACCAAGGCATGCCAGCAGTGAGGAAATAGAAGAAGCCCCAAGAATCCTCATCTTGGGTCTAGGAATGTTTCTTCCCCACAGCAAACAAGTCATGATCTCTTCCAGCTGTGCCCTCTGCCTCTGCAATGCAAATGCAACAGGTGTGTCCCCCATCTGCCTCACGGCATCACCCCCACACCCTCCGGGCTGGGGACCAAAGGCAGAACTTTTGGGACCCACCTGCCCCTCGTCGCTGGGGCGTGCAAGGGGCAGCAGAGACGGCAACCTCCAAGGGGCAGCAACTGACCAAACAGCCCCCAACCCGCCGAGAACGCTGATTTTGAACGCCGGCAGATGGGCTGCCTTCGCCCCCAGCTGTCGGGCCATACCTGCTCCATGGAAGGAGAGACTGACGCCCTCTACCCCTGTCCCAGCTTAACCCGCAGGGGCAGCCTCGGGACAACCCGGAAAACTCAGGGGGGAGATGTCGCAGGGTGCAGGAGCTGCCGCGGCAGCTGCTGCCGGGAGCGGCGGGACCGCAGGCTGCTCTGCCTCTGCAGGAGAGGCTGGCAGGAATGACACAGGGTTGGCAGCGTCTTCTGCTGGCTCCGGAATCAGCTGCGGAGGTGGCGAGGCAGGAGAGGGGGCTGGCGGAGGCGGCAGGACGGACGGGGGGGTGGTGCCGAGTCGCTGCTTTCGCCGAGGGCGTCTCCTAACAAGACAGGCGCAGCCGCAGGAAGCGGTGTTTCTGAGCTCTCAGGCGCAGGGGGGGATTGTCGCACACATTTTTTCACAGAAATCTTTTCTTTGGGATTTGTGCATCTTCTGGGAAGCAAAGGCCCCAGAAGAAGAATGTAAACAATTGTTATCAGCTGCTGCGGAATGCAATAGGATGCACCTGTGATTGGTTCATGTTCCATGTTTATAGTTAAGGGCCAATCACAGGAGCAAGCTGGGGACAGAGTCCCTGGACACAGGACTTTGTTATAGATTCTTTCTATTCTATTCTTAGCTTAGCAAGGCTCTGCAACTTCTCTCTTTATTCTATTTAGTATAGTAATAATGTATTATATATCATATATCAATAAATCCAGCCTTCTGATTGTGGTAAATAGGTATGATTCATGCTGATAAAAATTGAAACAGTAATCAATATTGATACAGTAATTAATATTTGAGAATAATAAAATAGTTAATAGTTAAAAGTTGTAATGCCAAAGAAGAGAGGGAAAGGAGGGGCTCCACCCACCCCCCCTTCCCAGCAAAAGTTCTTAAGGACCACAGGAAAGAAGCTGAAGATACAGTTGCTAAAAATGACCAAGAACCTGGTTGGGTCCAAGAAAATGCTAATTATAAAGGACTTATTGCTTTGATATGTAGATGCAGTGATATGTTAGTCTTGGCTTACATTGTACTGGCAACTTTCACTTGGCAAGCTTGTACGTGAAGTGGCAAGGGTCATTGAACCCTGCCCTCTGTACCCCGCGGTTGTTTTTGCTTATGTGCTATTATTTGAACCAAATTATCCCTTATTTATATATTTTCTAAACTATTCAATTAAAATTGTTGCTACCTTAAATATTGTTTGGTTTTTTTTGATGGGATAATTGGGCAAACATAACACTAATCAGTCCTATTTTAAATCCTTTTGTTATCTTTTTAATCATTTTCAAAGACAGATAAAAGGGGCCACTTTGCGGTCTGTGGAGAGATTTCTGGGGCATATTTGGGGCAGTTTTAGGTCTGGAGAGGGAATTCAGAGAGAACTTGAGGGTCTGGAGGAAACTTGGGGGAGCCGGGTGGGCACTTGGAGGGGCACTCAGGGATTCCGAGGGACAGTTCGGGGTCCGGGGCAGCACTTGGGGGTTCAGGGGGGCGCTTGGAGGTCAGGGAGGGGAATCTGGGGCCCTTCGGGGTCCGGGCGGGTCCTTGGGGGGCTCGAACGGGGCTCTCTGGGGCATGGGGGGTGATGGGAGTTGTAGGCGCGGGTGTAATGCAGTTCAACGGCAGTTCGAGGCGCAGCTGCAATAGCTCTCAGTGGAGGCAAGGGGCATGATGGGAGATGAAGTCCCGGCTGGAATACCACTGGGCATACGCCGCGGAGCATGATGGGAGCCTTAGTCCCGGAAGTGGCTACAACGCTTTGTTTGGGAGTCCAGGAAGGCTCTTGGGGGAGACTCCTGCGTCCGAGCCGCGATTTGAGATCCTCGGGGGAACGTAAACGGTTCGAGAGAACTTGCGGGGGGTTCGAGGACCTCTAACAAGGGTCTTTAGGGCGCGGGGCACGGCAGGAGTTTTAGGCGCGATCTGGGTTCTGAGGGGCTCTGGGGCCGCGGGGGAGGAGAGGAGATGAATTCCCAGATGTGGCTGTACCGGGCATCTGTGGGGTCGGGAGCACTCAGGGTATCCGGGGACGCTTTTGGGGGGTCCCGAATGGGCGCTGAGGGGGCACTGAGGGATCCTGGAGGGTCTGGGGGACACTTAAGGGACAAAGAGGGGTAGATCCCGGTGGTTCTGTAGAGCGCGGGGCATGACGAGCGTTGTAGTCGCGGCTGCAATGGGGCTCATTCATGCCGCGGGGCATGACGGGAGTCGTGGCTACTGTAGGCACCGTCCCCGAGTCTCCGATCTCTGGCGCTGATTGGCTTCGGGCGGTGATGGGCGGGAGTCCCGGCAAATGGGCTGCGGTGGAGGCAGGAACAGTCCATTCAACTTCTCCAGCCCCTCCCATTACAGCCCGGTTCATCCCCAGTACAGCCCAGGTAAACCCAAGTAGAACCCAGGTCAACCCCAGTGCCCCTCCAATCCCTCCCCGTCCCTCCCAATAGACCTGAGTTTATTCCCAGTCCCTCCCAGTTCCCTCCAGTGTAGTCCACAGGCTGCCCCAGTGTCCCCAGTCTTCTCCGCAATGGCCCCAGTGTCCCCAGTATGTCCCAGTATTCCCCAGTGTCACTCCCAGTAGGTCCCAGTCTCTCCCACAGCGTTCCCACTGTACCCAGTATGTCCCAGTCCTCCCCAGTGTCACTCCCAATATGTCCCAGTGTCTCCCACAGCGTTCCCAGTGTCCCCAGTATGTCCCAGTCCTCCCCAGTGTTTCCAAGGACAGTTTCATTTCTCACAGTGGCCGTGGCAGCCAAACCCAGCAGTGGGGTCAGTGCAGTGCCCATGGCCACAGCCCCTGGCAGTGCCCAAAAACTTCAAGAAAATTTGGAGACTAAATTTAACATTGAGTTCTGGAGAAGTTTTTTCAAGACACTCTCAAGGACTGAGTCTGATGTAAACAACAGCAAAGCCCTGAGAGGGTCATTAAAGTTTTCCTAGTCCAGTTATGGAGAAGGATTTCAAAGAGCAGTAAGACAATATACATTCCTTTTTTAAAGGGTGTCTTTTGTTAAATTTCTCTTTAGAGCAGAGGTGATTGCAGCATTCTGTGATTGATATTGACCCAGGGTCTCTCCTCAGCAGCTCTGGCCTGCTCACAGAAGCTGTGCCTGGAGCTCTGACCCAGTGTGGACAACCTTGCTCCACATTGCCCAGCCCCATCCTGTCTGTCCTCGCTGCCCTGGGCCCCGCTGTGCTTGCAGAGCTGGCTGCACTCAGCCTAAGAGGGGTTTTCCCAATTTGTACTTTTTGCAGCAATCTCAAACTGCTGAGTTTCCCCAGTGCAAACAGACACAGTGCTCAGGTGTGTGCCAGCCCCAGGTGCCACCAAAGGCACTGCAGAGCTGCCCTGAGCCAGCTGTGAGGGTGGGTCATCAGCCCAAGCTGCACTGGGCCCCTGCAAGGGGCTGTGGCAATGGGCACTGCACTGACCCCACTGCTGGGTTTGGCTGCCACGGCCACCGTGAGAAATGAAACTGTCCTTGGAAACACTGGGGAGGACTGGGACATACTGGGGACAGTGGGGCCATTGCGGAGAAGACTGGGGACACTGGGGCATCCTGTGGATGTCATTGGAATGAATTGGGAGGGACTGGGAATAAACTCAGGTGTATAGGGAGGGACTGGGCTGTACTGGGAGGGATTGGAGGGGCACTGGGCTCGTACTGGGTTCTACTTGTGATAAAAAGGGCTGTACTGGGGTTGTACTGGTCTGTACTGGGAGCAACTGGGTAAGTTGAATGGGCTGTTCCCGCCTCTACCGTATCCCATTTGCCGAGACTCCCGCCCATCACCGCGAGCAGCCAATCAGCGCCAGAGATCGGAGACTCGGGAACGGTGCCTGCGGTAGCCACAACTCCGGTGATGCCCTGCGGCCCGATTGAGCCCCATTGGAGCCGGGACTACAACGCCCGTCATGCCCTGCGCTCCACAGAACCCCCGGTATCCGCTACCCCTTTGTCCCTTAAGTGTCCCCCAGACCCTCCAGGATCCCTCAGTGCCCCCTCAGCGCCCATTCGGGACCCCCCAAAAGCGTCCCCGGATACCCTGAGTGCTCCGAACCCCACAGATGCCCGGTACAGCCACTTATGGGAATTCATCTCCTCTCCTCCCCCGCGGCCCCAGAGCCCCTCAGAACAGTCCCGCGCGTAAAACTCCTGTCGTGCCCCCGTCCTAAAGAGCCCGGTTAGAGCTCCCGGAGCTCCCCCCAAGCCCTCCCGAACCGTTTACGTTCCCCCGAGGATCTCAAGTCGCGGCTCGGACGCAGAAGTGTCCGCCAAGTGCCTTCCCGGACCCCCAAACAAAGCGCTGGAGCCACCTCCGGCACTACGGTTCGCATCACGCTCCGCCGCGCATGTCCAGTGCTTTTCCAGCCGGGACTTCATCGCCCGTCACGTCACGCGCCCCTCTAAGAGCCATTGCATCTGCGCCTCGAACTCCCGTGATGCTCCACGGCCCCGTTAAACTGCATTACACACCCCGCTCCCGCGCCTACAACTCCCATCACCCCCCGCGCCCCAGAGAGCCCCGTCAGAGCCCTCCAAGGGCTCGCCCGGACCCCAAAGGGCCCCAAATTCCCCTCCCTGACCTCCAAGCGCCCTCCTGGACTCCCAAGTGCTGCCCCGGACCCCGAACTGTCCCTCAGAATCCCTGAGTGCCCCTCCAAGTGCCCACCCGGCTCACCCAAGTGTCATCCAGACCCTAAGTTCTCTCTGAATTCCCTCTCCAGACCCAAAACTGCCTCAAATGTGCCCCAGAAATGTCTCCACGGACCCCAAAGTGGCCCCTTTTATCCTGTCTTTGAAAATGATAAAAAGGATAACAAAAGGATTTAAAATAGGACTGATTAGCATAAAGAAGGAAAAATCAATAGCCACACTTCTCAATGAATTAATGTTGGGAATTGTGTTACTTAGAAGTAATGACCAATAAATTTTTTGCTTGCTGAAAAGCTGTGGATTTTTAGATATAAATATTAAAATTTCGTAATACAAATATAGAATAATAGTATTATAAATGAGAAAAATATTTATAATTTTCCTAATTTCAAAACTTATATTTTAAAGGGGAAATGCATAATTACTACTATGTTTTGGGATGTCAGTCTGTTAGAGACAGTCCAAGATCCCTCATCTGCCTCACAGCCGCTATCAAGGACGGAGATTGAAGGCCCCCCTAGGACTGAGACTGAGACCCTTCAAATTCTAACCCAGGGGTGCTGGCCTGACTGGAGGGGGATGTCTGCCATGGGAAGCGGGATGTTTCCCATAGGAACCAGTCCTGAAACAACGGGCCCTGCTCACTGCTGGCACCGGTTTGTGCTGTTCAGTACTGGACTGTCTGTGCCTGTCCCCAATGGATTTATTCTCCACTGTTCCCTCCATGTGCCGTCCTGCTCCCTCCCGGTGGTAGATTATAAAAGAGCCCTGAGTTACCCAAAGATATTGAGATTCTCCCCAATGTGACCAGATGGATCTGTTGGCCAGACCACGAGGATTTCATCTCCCTGTTGGTAGCTATTCCCCCAACCCTCCTTTCTCTCTCTCTCTGTCCTTTATCGCCTTTCTAATCCTTCTGTTACATTTGCTATGGGCATGCAATAAAAGGTGCATTTGTTTTGATTGAAAGTCCCCTGCTGTGTGTCTTTAGGTATTGGAAAATAATGATAAATAAAGTACACATAGTTCATAGGATAAAATATAGACACCAGCCCCGGGATGGAGAGTGTGCCTCTGTCTGACCTGCTGAAAAGATCTCGGCAGGCCAGGGAAAAAATGTTATAGATAAGAAACAATAAACAACCTTGGAAACCAGAGCCAAAGAATTCAGACTCCTTCTTGGAAACATCAGGCTGGGAAAAAAGGATTCTTGGGGTCATCCCCGACTGCAGGGAACCCAAGATTGGTCTTCTGGGCTATCTGGGTCAACATCAGAGTAAATCTGGAAGTTTTGCTTTAGCCTATTAAGACACGGTGCTGGGGTCTTGTCTTTTTCCTGGGTGCCGTCCAATGCTAAGCTGGTATTACTCCCTCTAGGGACTGATTCTTTTATCCCTCTGGTCATCATGGACTGTAATCTCTCATATTCCTTCTCCCCTCTTCTTGATTAGGGTCCCAGTCAGGCTCCACTAAAGGCATTTTTTGGTCACCTGGGGGCCCAGGTTGGTTTTCTCACTCCCAAATTTTCATTCCTTCAGTTCGTATTAATCGAGTCTCTCCTGGGGAAAATAGGATGTTAAAGATGGAGTTCAATTCTCCCCATGTATAAATATTAGGGCTAAAAATGGATCAATTTGATTTGCAATTCCTACTGGGTCTTCCACTAAATTTTGCAATTCTTTCCTAAAGTTTCCAACTTTGGACGCAGTCAAGGGAGCGTTTACAAATCCAATCCCACTGGCCACCCCGCCCATGGGAACTTCTCTGAGGGGGACAATTTTTCCACTTTAGCCACTTTGGACCGGGTGTTACAACATCAGCTGTGGAGGCTGACTGGGAAACTTCACTCTTGGGCAGGAGATTCTGAGATGTTGTTTGGCTTATTGTTTGTGGTGGGGAGGCAGAGCAGGAACTTGCATGAGATGACAGAGGTAAGGGAACAGTAATGAAGGGTAAAGAGAGTAAGGAGAGGGTTGAGGGGAAGGTGGTGGAGGTATAACTGGGTTAGGAGGTGGTAAAGGAATGACAGCTGGGAGAGGAGGAGGAATTGGGTCCACGGAAAGAGGAATTGGAGGAAGGATTTGAGGTACTGCAAGGGTAGGAGGAGGTAAGTGGTCAAGGAGGTCCCAGTTTTTGTTAGCCTTCCCAGCCTCTTCTTCTTCTTTTACTTTACTAGTTTGCTTTCCCTCTTTTAATTTATAGACTCTTGTATTTTCCTCCTCTGAGGTGTACTTTAGCCAACAGGTGATGTTCTGTATGTGATGGGCCTTGATGGAAATGTTTAGGGATGTTGTTAGGTCACAGAGAAATAAAATTAGAAAGGTGAAAGCTTAAGGTTTAACCAGGCCACTCCTGTGAAGGATAATAAAAATGTTTCTATAAATACATTAATGGCAAAAGGAGGTACAAGGACAATCTCCATTCATTATTGGGGGAGATGTGGTTACCAAATATGAGGAAAAAGCTGAGATACTTAACCCCTTCTGAGCCTCAGTTTTCAAGAATGAGTCAAGTTGTCCTCAGGACAAGTGTTCTCCTGAGCTGGTGGATGGGCACAGGCAGCAGAACAGCCCCCTGTAATCCAGGAGGAAGAAGCTGGGGACCTGCTGAGCCACTCAGATGCTCACAGGTGTCTCTGGGAGCAGATGGGATCCATCCCAGGGGGATGAGGGAGCTGTGGATGAGCTCCCCAAGCTGCTCTCCATCATTTACCATCAGTGCTGGCTCAGCAGCGAGGTCCCAGAGCACTGGAGGTGCCAGTGTGAGCCCATCCCCAAGCAGGGCTGGAAGGAGGAGCTGGGGACCTCCAGGCCTCTCAGCCTGACCTGGGTGCCCAGCAAGGTTATGGAACAGATCACCTTGAGTGCCATCCCTGGGCACCCACAGGATGGCCGAGGGGTCAGAGCCAGCCAGCGTGGATTTCAATGTCTGCACTGATGACCTGCATGAGGGGACTGAGTCCAGCATCAGCAAATGTGCAGATGACACCAAGCTGGGTGTGAGTGTGGATCTGCTGGAGGTAGGAGGGCTCTGGACAGGGACCTGGACAGGCTGGATCCAGGGCCCAAATCCAACAAGGTGAGGTTAAACAAGACCAAGTGCTGGGTCCTGCACTTTGGCCACAACAACCCCTGCAGCACTACAGGCTGGGGACAGAGCGGCTGGACAGCAGCCAGGCAGAAAGGAACCTGCAGGGACTGATGGACAGCAGGCTGAACATGAGCCAGCAGCGTGCCCAGGAGGGAAAGAAGGCCAATGGCTTCTGGCCTGGATCAGGAATGGTGTGGCCAGCAGGAGCAGGGCAGGGATTCTTCCCCTGCACTTGGCACTGGGGAGGCCACACCTCGAGTGCTGCGTCCAGTTCTGGGCCCCTGTCATGGTTTAGCCCTGGCCTAGAGCCACTGCCTCCCTGAGAATACTCTCTCCCTGGTGTCTGCTGTGAGATGCGACCAGGAATAAGCAAAGCAGTCTCCTGCTTAGAAATAAAGAAAACATTATTAACTAAACTACAAGAAAATAAGAGGGAAAAAAACTATAAGGGAAAAAAAAATGAAAACCTTACAAAAGCACCTTTCTTCTCCCCCCACCAAATTTCCCAATGCAATACATTCCCCCAAATCACCAACTCTCAGTCCGGCACCACCCTTTAGAATACTCAATCCTCAGTTCATGAAGAGGAGAGGAGTCCTTCTTGCACCATAGGCTTCCCCTGGAAACACGTTGGAACCTCGTGTGCTTCCATGTCACTCGGCACCGCCTGGAAAGTCCTTTTGCCATTGTGACACCTTCCTTCCATGCCCAGTGCTCTCACCACTGTGCATGGACCAGGGCTGCTTTTAGGGTTGTCTTTTAAGGATGCCTTGTCTCACTCCAAAAAGGCACAGTCTCTGCTTTGGGACATCTGTGCCCCCCAATTTTTTCACCCCCATGGGCCGAGGGGTCCCCACAATGAACCCTCCTGGTTCTGAGGCACTGCCTCCCCCTAAATGCAATCTCTGTGTCACAGGAAAGAAAATGGTTCAGTCTATGGCCACACAAAGAAAGTCCAGCCAAAAGGCCACTCCAATTATCTCTCCTCCCACTCAGTCAGTCTTCTCCATTTCCCTCTGGCCTATCCCTTGCTATCTCATCTCTTATCTCTCTTCTTTGTGGAGGGATTTATTAATAGTTGGTTAGCTGAGAAAGGCCATGCTGACATATTGCCGCTGGTTAAGCTGAGAAATCAGCAGTCAGCAAGCTGAAAGGAGATGTCAGCAATTAGCAATCAGTGGCCTTGCTGCAACATGAGGAGAGGGAGTAGAGATTAGTCCTGAATATCTCCTAAGAATATGTAGAAAGTATCAAAAGTAGAACCATAGGAATGTAAAAGTAGGTGTAACTGCTGATATGTAACTAACCAATCCTGAGCTCAACTTTTGCAATATGCATGAAGTTCATTACGAACTGTATTTAACCCGCTGTACTGATCAATAAAATTGGGCCTGTGATGATCAATGGATGTCCTGGTCTCCTTCCTTCGACACTTCTTACTCAGCTCCAGGAGGATCAGCATTTTGCAAGGTCTCAATCATGCAAGAAAAGGGTTAAAAATTTCAGTCTCTGCCTGTCCCAGAGCTCTGGCACTCCCACACTGCCCTGGCCTCAGCACCTTCTCACCGCACTCCCCCCCCTTCTCCTCCTGGGCCAGCGCCGATATCGAATTCAGACGCTGGCTCTCTCTCTCTCTCTCTCCTTCTCTCTCTACCTTGGGGGGGCTGCCTGATGTCTCTTGGTCTCTTCCACCCTTCCATCCTTGAGCTGGGCCTACGTAATGGCCACGTGGCTTTTCCCCTCCCCCCGCCCAGCCAGCAGCTGGGACAGGGGGAGAGATCCAAAGCCTTTCCTGACAGAAATCCCAAGAGACTCTGGGCAGGCACAGTTCTGGGTTTCAACCCCCATGTTTTTCTCAGAGGCGGTTCTACAATCTGAGCATCCATTGGCCTGATGGTAGTGACCACAGCATCCCAGAAATCCCATTTCCAGTCCAACCACCACAGCCCCCAATTTAAGAAGGACATGGAGGGGCTGGAGCGTGTCCAGAGAAGGGCAACAAGGCTGGGAAGGGGTCTGGAACACAAGTCCTGTGAGGAGCAGCTGAGGGAGCTGGGATTGTTTATCCTGGAGAAGAGGAGGCTCAGGGGAGACAAGGTGGTGTCAGGGCAAAGGTTGGACTTGATGATCTCCAAGGTCTTTTCCAACATTGCTGATTCTGGGATTCTCTGAAACCACCCTTGGAGCAGTTGCAGGAGGAGCCCTGGGCCTCCTTCTCAGAAGCTCCAGCAGCCCAGGTCCCTCAGCTTCTCCTGCCAGCCCCAAAGCCCATCCTGTCCGTCCTGCAGAGCCTCTGCAGCTCCTCCTCACTGCCCAGAACAGGGAGCCCCAGAGGCAGACACAGCAGCCCAGATGTGCCCCCTGGCCTGGGGTGCCTCTGGCAAGGGAGCAGCACCAGGCACTGCAGGAGCCTGCAGACAATTCCTGCAGCACTTGTAGGATGGCCCTGCTCCCCAAGGGACGTTCCCATGGTGCCAGGTCAGGAACTGCAATGGGGAGTGGGGCCAGAGAGGAAAGGGCAAACAAGGATGGGCTATATGCAGGGGAGGGAACAGGGGTGGGCAATGGGAAGACATTTGTATCAGGAAGAGGAAAGAAAGCAAAGGTGAAGCCAAGGAAATGATCAGGGCAGTTTGGGGGTGGCTGCCAGGCAGCCCTGGCTCTGAGCAACAGCGTCTGCAGTGGCACAGAAAACTCCCAGCTGATGGGAACAAAGTTTCTGGCTGACTGCAGAGGCCAGGACAAAGCTGAGTGGTTTCCCTGGTGTCCCCCAGCCCTTGCTGGCCCCAGGGGCTGATGAAATTTGTGCTCCCTCAGGTTCATGTCCCCACAGCAACAGCATGGGGTGCTCCCCCTGCTGTGTGCAATGCAAACAGGGGCTGCTGAGCCAGTGCCTGCAAGGATGGGGCACCTGTGTGAGCTGGGGGAGAGGCCAGGGCTGCAGAGGGGGGATGTTGTTGGCAGCTCCATGAGGACGCTCTGGGATGCTGCCCTGGGCTGTGCAGCGCACTGGGGATGGATCAGCCCCTGCTCTGCTGCTCCTTCCCGTCTGCCCCAGGGCCCTTTGCAGAGCCCCAGCCCTGCTGTTTGCCCCCAGCCTGCCCACGGCCAGCCTGGGGCTGCTCACGGGGCTTTTCTGTGCTGAGCATTGGCCTGGCTGTGTTCTTGAGAGAGCCTGGGCAAGGAGCCTGGAGCCCCCAGGGCCTGGCCTGAGGCGTCAGCGCTGCCCCAGCAGTGCCCATGGCCTGTCCCTGCTGCAGCCCCGGCACTGCCACCCCCAGGGCTGTGCCCGGCCCCGAGAGCACTCAGGCCCTGCAGCAACACCAGGGCCACCAGGGCAGCGGGGCAGGGCCATGGCAGCAGCACTGGCAACACCAAGTGCTGCTGCTACTGGGCACAGCTGCTGGGCCAGCACTGATCTGCCCCCAGCTCTGCACACAGACATTGCTGCTGCAGATCCAGAGAAGGCAAGAAAAGGGGCATCTCCAGGGAAAACTTTGCTGGGAGATCCTTTAGTTAATTTAAAGCCACCAAGGCTTTAAACATACCAAAGGTTCTCATTGACACAGTCTGTGGGTCACAGAAAATTTGGAAAGAAATGAAAGAGAATTTGGAAAGAGAATGAACAATGACCTTTTTTTGTGGACATTATTAAAAAACTAAAGCAGAAGAAAGAAAAGAACAAACAAGCACGAAAGACAAAAGCTATTAGGGATTACTTCCATTACATTTGATTTTTAGAAATTGGCCAGCAGTTTAATGTTTCTGAAACCATCCAGTCATCAGTGTCCTCCCTGCAGCCTTGAGCTCCTGGTTCCTCAGACTGTAGATGAGGGGGTTCAGGGCTGGAGGCACCACCGAGTACAGAACTGACAGGACCAGATCCAGGGATGGGGAGGAGATGGCGGGAGGCTTCAGGTAGACAAAAAAGCCAGTGCTGAGAAAAAGAGAGACCGCAGCCAGGTGAGGGAGGCAGGTGGAAAAGGCTTTGTGCCGTCCCTGCTCAGAGGGGATCCTCAGCACGGCCCTGAAGATCTGCACATAGGAGAAAACCATGAACACAAACCAACCAAAACCTAAACAGACACCAAGCAATGAAATACAAATTTTTCTGAAGGTGGAGTGTGAGCAGGATCTGGGGCAGCAGCTTGAGGATCTGGGGCACCTCACAGAAGAACTGGCCCAGGGCATTGCTGTGGCACAGGGGCAGGGAAAATGTATTGGCTGTGTGCAGCAGTGAAAAGAGAAAGGCACTGGCCCAGGCAGCTGCTGCCATGTGGGCACAAGCTCTGCTGCCCAGGAGGGTCCCGTAGTGCAGGGGTTTGCAGATGGACACGTAGCGGTCGTAGCACATCACGGTCAGGAGGGAAAATCCTGCTGTGGTAAAGAAAAGAAAGGAGAAAACCTGAGCAGCACATCCGGAGTAGGAGATGTTGCTGGTGTCCCAGAGGGAATTGTGCATGGCTTTGGGGACGGTGGTGCAGATGGAGCCCAGGTCGCTGAGGGCCAGGTTGAGCAGGAAGAAGAACATGGGCGTGTGCAGGTGGTGGCTGCAGGCTACGGCGCTGATGATGAGGCCGTTGCCCAGCAGAGCAGCCAGGGAGATGCCCAGCAAGAGGCAGAAGTGCAGGAGCTGCAGCTGCCACGTGTCTGCCAATGCCAGCAGGAGGAAGTGCCTGACGGAGCTGCTGTTGTACATTCACTGTGTCTGTAAATTTCAACCTACAGAAGGAGGAAAAACAGGGAAATGGAGTGGAGATTTCTCTCAGAAATTTCTCTCAGATTTCTTTTTCCTAGACCTTTCCTGACACTTAACACCTTCCCCTGTCTGTGTCTAGGAGATCTTCCTTCACCTTTTTTGCTGGAGCCCTAGTTGCTACTGGCCAATGTTGTGTGAGGAGTTGGACCTTGACCTGCAGGACACCTGGGAGTGAGCCCTGACCCCCAGTCAGTGCAGGGGAACAGTGAGGGCAGGGGCCAGTCCTGGTGTTTGAACTTAGATAAAGAATGCTCAGCTAAGGCAGCGGAATTTCCTGCGTGAAGGGATGGGGATAACAGAAGGTAGAATGAGAGATTCTGCTGCACGGTGGAAGAACAGATTGTCCAGCAAGGCAGGAGGGTTACCTGAGGCTTAGTGAAGACTGAGGGGAGCTGCTCTGTCCCTCTCTCCTGTTCCAGCTTCCCTGGACTTGCACAATTCTGAAATCCACTCCTGTGTTACCCTGGACAGCCAGGAGACACTGCTGAGAGCAGAGGGATCCCTGGCACACAAAGGGGCTCCTGCCTTTCCCAGAGTCAGGAGAGTGGGCTCATTGCCAGCCTCCCAGCCTGCCCTGCCCAGAGCTGCCCGGGCACAGGGAGCTGGGACACTCCATTGCTGTGCTCAGCCTGCACAGGAGGAGCCCAAGAGCTGGGCCTGGCCCTGCAGCTGGAACTGCCATTGCAGAGAGCCCCTCAGCAATGCCAGCAGCATCTGGGCAAGGCAAGGAGAGAGAGAGAGCCGGGCCTGAGGAAAAGCCTTTCCCTGGCCAGCCCTGCCCAGCCCCTGCCAGGCAGCAGCAGGGCAGGACAGTGGCCCTCAGGCCCTGGTCAGCAGGGAATGGGCACATGGCCGCAGAGATGCCCTTCATCTCTGGGGCTGCTCTGCCGGCCCAGGAGGGACTGAGGGCCCTGAGCCCCCGGGCTGAGGGCTGTGCTGGCTGCGAGGGGACACAAGAGCTGTGCTGCTCAGGGCAGTGTGTGCCCTGCAGGGCAGTGTGTGCCCTGCAGGGCAGGCCCGGCAGGTGCCACATCTGCCCTGCAGCAGGGCTTCCCTCAGCACTGCCACCCTCCCTGCCTGCCCACGTCTCTGCTGCTGGAGCTGTCCCAGCCCCAGCTGCTCCTGTGGCCCCGGGCTCCTTCGCTGCCAGAGCTGCCAGAGCCCAGCCCAGCCCCTGGGCCAGCCCTGCCCTGCAGCTGCTGCGCTCTGCAGGGATTAAAGAATAGCTTCCCCAGCCTGGGCACCATGGAAAGGTGATGCTGCATGGATCTGGAGGCTGGGCAGGTGCAGGCACTTTCTGAGGTGCCCAGGAACCCTCAGGGTGATGGTTTAAGAGTCCCAGCCACTGGTCTGCCCTGCCCAGCTGAGTTTGCATTGCCACCAAGCTGAGCCAGGGAAAAGTGGGAGCACCGATTCAGGAAATCAGAGACCCAAGCAGGAAACTCCTGCCCCGAATTATCTCACGCCAAGTCCCCTCAGAAATGAGCTGGGCATGATCTGGATCTCTGAGCAGCCCTGGTGCAGCCTCAGCTTCACCCCCTGCAGCCGTCCCTGGCAGCAGGAGCCGTCCTGCCCTGTCCCTCTGACGGTGCCCGGCGCAGCCCCGCTCTGCAGCTCATCCTCCTCCTCCTCCTCCTGTGCCACAGAGAAACTGGGAGAGTCCTCCTGACACATCCCCAGGCTGTGGGGTGTGCTGGCTTCAGGAGATCCCTCCAGGAGCACAGTGGACATTGCCCTGCACCAACACACTCACCATGCACAGGGCTGTGAAGATCTTTCCCCAAGTGAAGTCTCAGCTCAATGTCTTCCCAATCCTGATTGCCTTCAGCCTGTCTCTGCCTGGCTCCTGTCCCCTCAGTGCCCTCAGGCAGAGCCCTCAGCCCTGCTGGGCTGGGAGAGGAGCTGGTCCTGGGAAGAGCTGTTCCTTTAAAGCTCAGCAGCACAGACACAGCACAAGGACCTTACTGAACCTCTTGGGGATTTGGTGTTGTTTACATCAGACTCAGTCCCTGAGAGAGTGTTCAAAAACTTCTCAAGAACTCAAACTTAAATTGAAACTCCAAAATTTCTTGGAGTTTTAATGGTTCCACTGAGAGACACAAATGAGAAATTTTCCCCAGGTTCCAGTTAGAGCAGAACACTGGAGGCAGTGATGACAGCTGGGGACAAACAAGGCAAAGGTGTCTCTGGTGCTGAGCAAACCTGGATGTGTTTGAGGAATGCAAAGGGCCAAGGCCTGAGCCCCAGCCCCTGGCCAGGCAGATCCTGTCCCTCCCTCCTTGCTCAGGGCTCTTCCCGGGATGGGCACTGGCATGTGGGGATGTGCAATGCCAAGGGCAGGAGCATGGGGCAGCCCCTGCCAGGCTGCTGAGCAGGGACAAGAAGGCAATGAGGCCCCAGCCCTGCAAGGGTCTCTTGTCTCCTGCTCCTGCCTCAGGCCCAGGCCCAGCAGCCATGGCCAAAATGCTGCCCAAGCTGGCTCTGGCAGGACTGTCTTGCAGCTGCTGCCCATGCCTGTGCCCTGTGCAGCCCAGGCTGTCCCACGGTGTCCCTGCCCTGCGCCTCTGTCCCTGCAGGCTGTCGGCATCCCCCGGCTGCCCCACCTGGCTGGGCCCTTCCTTTGCTGACAGCTCTGCCTCCTGCCTGCCTCTGCCTGCCCACACAGAGCCTGGGGCTGACCCAGACTCCTTCTGGGGGATGTTCTGCACCATAGCCCTGCCCTGGGAGGAAAATTCCTTTCTCTTTGTGTCCTGTCTGGGCCTCCCCAGCTGCATTTGTGGTATAATTTCACTATCTGGCTCTTTGTCACTATGGAGAAAAAACTCCACCGTTTTTGAATCCCACTTTTAAGCCCTGCCATGCCACTCCTATTCTGTCCTCAGTCTCTTCACAACTCAGACCAGGCACATCAGCCTCGATATATGGGTTATGTTCTCTAGGCCTGGGAGATCTTTGAGTCCTCTCCATGGTGTTTTCAGATGAAAGCATTCTGCTCATAGTCTAAAAGTATATCACAAGTGCCCAAGGCCAGGCTGAGGTGTCTGTCAATGGCAGGTTTTTTCTGGGAGCAATCCTGGGATAGATGGAATTTTGTCAGCCAAATTCCAGTTTTTACCATGGCCCCTGGACAAGGCCAGTTTTTTTCCACAGGACTGAAGGCACAGAGCCCTGTTGCTTCTGAGGTAGATGAGATGTGATCACCAGAGGCCAAGGCCAGGAAGAGCTGGCAGGTTTTTTTCTGGGTACCTTTCCCTTGCCTACAGGAAATTTTTTATGGGGGAGTACCAATGTTGTCCATGGGTGTCTGAAAAGAGAGACAGTTCTTTCCATAGGAAGGAAAGCATGGAGCCTCAGTGATCCAGGAGCTGATAAGAGGCAGCCCTCAACATTCCAGGATCAGCTGGACCTGTCGGGTGGCCCCTGGGAGGCCAAACCAGCCAGATCTGTTCCATGTCCCCTTGGTTCCATGAGGCCCTGCAGTGTCACAATGTTCTCCCAGTTTCTGCAGTGTCACAATGGCCCCTGTGCTTCCATGAGGCCCTGCAGGGCAACAATGGCCCTTTGGTTCCATGAGGCCCTACAGTGTCACAATGGTCTCCATGATTCCATGGGGCCTTGCAATTCCACAATGCTCTCCATGGATCCACGGTGCCCTGCAGGATCACAATGGCCTTTGGTTCCATGAATTCCCACAGTGGCACAATGGTCTCCACGGGAAGGAAGCAACTGATTCCCAGAGTTGCAGGCACAGATGAGAGGCAGTCACCATAGGCCAGCCAGACTTGACTGTCCTGGCAGATTTTTTCTGGGAGCAGTCCCCGGATGTACAGAATTTTAGAAGTAGGATCCCATCTTTGGACATGGACAACTGGACAAGGATGATTCTTTTCCAGAGGAAGGAAATAATGGAACACCATTGTTTTAGGGGCAGAAGCAGAGGCTATCTGAGCCACAGGCCAGACACACCTGTTTGTCCTGGCAGCTTTTGTCACAGAGGAATCCTTGTGTATACAAAATTTTGTGGGGCTGAATCTCAGTTTTGACCGTGGACACCATGACAAGAATGACAGTTCCCTAACATTGGAAGGAAGGCACCAAGCCCCAGTGTTTCAAAAGCAGGTGAGAGACAGCTCCCAAGAGGCCAAGGGCAGCCAGACCTGTCTGTGCTGGCAGCTTTCACTTGGGAATAATCCTTGGATGGACGGAGTTTTGGAGGTGGAGTCCCAGTTTCGACCATGGGCACCTGGTTGAAATGGTTTTTCTATAGGAAATAAAGCACCAAGTCCAAGTGTTTTGGAAGAAGATGAAAGGTGGCCACTATAGGCCAAGCCAGCCAGACCTTTCTCTCTTGGCACCTTTCATCTCGGGGAAATCCTTGGATGTAGGGAATTTTGGAGGTGGAATCTCAGTTTTGGCTGTGGGCATCTGGCTAGGAAGAAGAGTTCTTTTCATTAGGATGGAAAGCACAGAGCCCCAGTGTTTCAAAGGCAGATAAGAGTCAGCTCTTCAGAAACCAAGGCCAGCCAGACCTGTCTCTCCTGGAAGCTTTAGTCAGGGAGAAATCCCTGGATATAGGGAATTCTGGAGGTGGATTCCCAACTTTGGCCATTTGTGCCTGGATGTAAAAGGTTTCTTTTTCTCAGAAGAAAGAAAAGCACATGGTCCCAGTGTTTCAAAGGCAGTTGAGAGGTGGCCCCTGGGTGGCCAAGCTGGCCAGATCTGTCTGTCCTGGCAGATTTCATCTGGGAACAATCCTTGCATATATGGAAATCTGGAGGAGGAATCCTGATTTTGGCCATGGACACCTGGAGAAGAAGGACAGTTCTGTCCACAGGGAGGAGATCCCAGAGCCCCAGTGCTCCAGGGGCTGATAAGCAGCAGCCCTCAACATGCCAGGGTCAGCTGGACCTGTCAGGTGGCCCCAGGTGTCCCAGCCAGCCAGGCCTTGATGCCTTGAGAGGCTGCCTGGAGCAGAGGCTGGACAGTGTTACAGGAATAAAGTAAGGATTTATTAAAAGGCCTTCAAAGGATACACCTGGGGCAGTACAAGAGCCCAGCTGAGGGTACACCCAAGATGGACAATGGGTCAGACGTTTTCACATTTTTATAAGTTTTGGTCCACTTCTACATTGAGGCTAATTATCCAATTACAGCTTCAGGTTGTGAAGTCCCATCCTCCCAGTCTGCTCTCTTCCATTTGCTTTTTGCACTTTTTGGGCCTGAAGGTGCTGCAGTGTCCTTGGCTCTCTTAGGTTTCTAGGTTTCCTACTCCAGTTATAGAGAAATATTTCAAAGAGCTTCTAAAAAAATGCACTCCTATTTTAAAGGGTATTTCATTACTGCTGTCTTTGGAGCAGAGACAATTGCAGCATTCTGTGATTGATACTGACCTAGGGTCTCTCCTCAGCCGCTCTGGCCTGCTCACAGAGGCTGTGCCTTGAGCTCTGACCCAGTGTGGACAACCTTGCTCCACATTGCCCAGACCCATCCTGTCTGTCCTCACTGCCCTGGGCCCTGCTGTGCTTGCAGAGCTGGCTGCACCCAGCCTAAGAGGGGTTTTCCTTTTCTGGGGTGTTTTGAAGCAATCTGAAACTCCTGAGTTTCCCCACTGAGAACAGACACACTGCTCAGGTGTGTACCAAGACCAAGCTGCCACCAGTAACATTCCTCTCACCCAAGGCAGAACTGTGCAGGAAATGTTTTAGACCTTTGCACTCCACGGTTCCATGAGGCCTTGCTCTGTGGCAATGGACTTTTGGTTCCATGAAGTTCTGTACTTAACAGTGGTATCCTTAGTTCCAAGTGTCACCATGGCCCTTTGGTTCCATGGGGCCCCGCTGTGTCACAATAGGCTCCATGACTCCATGATTAATGCAAAAGCTTTGCATAAACAATGAGCAACACCATGGTCTCCTTGGATCTGCATTGTCGCAACGAGCAATGGGTTCCATGAGATCCCAAACTGTCACAATGGATATTTGGCTCCATGTGGCCCCTCTGTGTCACAAAGGACCCTTGGTTTCATCAGGCCCCACAGTGTCACAGGGGTTTCCTTGGTTCCATCTGCCCCAAAATGTCACAGGGTTTTCCCTTTTTCTGCAGAAACCAGCAGCAAACCCCTGTGCCAGGGTCAAATGTCTGGCAAGAAGGAGCAAGGGGGAACATTTGGAGTGATGGATTTTGCCTTCCCAGGTCACAGTGATGTGGGATGGGGCCCTGCTGTCCTGGAGATGGCTGAACACCAGCCTGCCGATGGGAGGGGGTAAGAGACAACAGCCTCTGTCCGTGGAACTGCAACAGCAGAGAGGTCAGGAGATGGCTGGGTTTGAAAGACTCTCACCAGCCCAGGAAACATCAACCTAGGACATTTTCTTGAAAGCTGAAATTTTAGACCATTCTTTTATACAGACATGGACCACCAAATACCAAGTTAAAAAGCTTTGGCTTTCTCTGTGCCCTGAGACCAGCTGGAATCTTTTCAGTAGTCTGTGCTGTTCCATCCCTTGCTTAGGGCTTCTCTTCACAGGCAGGCTCTAAAAGCAGAACAAAACAAAACAGCGGTGTAAGGCGCAGCACAAAGAAAGAACCAGGCTGATCAACACCACCCTTGCAGTGACATTTCCTGAGTGCTCCTCAACACCCTGGGCTGAAAACAAACCCCGCTTGGGGCAAACACAAGAGCCTCACCCAGTGCTGAGCACCAGCCTGAGCCCAGCAGGGCCTTGGAGGAGGTGGGGGCGAGCCCCAGGCCAGGCTCCAAAGGGGCCTTGGGGCTGGGGGCGATGGCACCGAGTGCCCTGCCCGTGTCCCCCTCGGCCCTGTGAAACCACGGGGCCAGAGCCCAGTGCTGGGGCTCGGTCCCTGCTGCCGCAAGGGCGCTGCCCAGGGCTCCCTGCCCGCTGGGGCAGGGCCCGAGGGCTGAGGGGCGGCCGCCGCCCGCTCCAGTGCCTTGTCCGGGCTGGAGAAGGGCTCAGGGCCGGGGCAGCGGTGGTGGCAGTGTTGCTCCTCTGCCCAGGGCATTTGTGCTTCAGCCGCAGCAGCATCAGCTGTTGTGAACAAGTTCATAGGTTAATGCAATTAGAGCTGTTATTCTTAATCTGAAATTATAATAAGTTAATTGTGTTAATAAATCGTTGTTAAATATTAAACCTTTAAGTTACCCCCACTGTTAATCCCCTTACCTTACTGGTACCCTTGTTGCATCTGTCGGGTACTGCCTCTGCCGCTCCCCAAAATGGTGTCAGGTAACATCCCTGGGAAAATATGCAAACTAAGACAGTCAAGAAAATCCAATGAAAGACCCTAAAAACAACAAGCTGGCCGAAGATTTAAGGAACTAAGCAATGGGTCCTACTAGCGAAAAGTTCTCCTACTCCACCAGCAAGGTTTTAGATGTCACTGTGATCTGACTGGAACTGGGTCAGAATAAGGACCCTAGAAGATTAGCCAAAAAGCGACTTCCTAGACACGTCCATGAGGATGGAAGCCCCAAGTCTGCTGTGGAGCAAAACGGTCTCCCTCCTCCTCTGCCTCGCCAAAGGGAGCAGACGCCTTGGGCCCCCACCCAGAGCTGATCACTCAGTAAAGGCATCCAAAAGGAGCAGGTTCTCCTTGCCCATTTATTTCAGCTGGGAGCTCATCCACGATAGCCACGCCTGAAGAGGACACCAGGAACGGGACTGTCACCCGCCCTAGACCTCCAGGACAACTGGTACCTGGACCACAGAGATCAGCCTGCAATCAGTGACGCCAAGGAGCACCGGAGGAGTAAGTGACCCTGGTGGCGGGCGTAGGAGGCGTGCGAATGGTGTGTGAGTGAGACAAGGGCCGGCAGCTCAGACCCTCAAAGCGGTGAGGGCCCCCCAGTACCATGGTTCTGGACCCCCATGAGGGGGTTGGCCGGGAACGGGGGGAAGCGAGAGGAGCTGCTGAGTGAGGCATCTCCTGGGGATAGTGAGGGCCCCCACGGGCATGCAGGGGATAGCCAGGTGTGAGTGGCACGCGTCAGGGCTGGGTATCCCCTGGTAAGACCATTGCAGTCTAGGTAGGTCCGGGCGTGTGGAGTACCCAGACATTGAGTGAGTCACACGCATCACAGGGTGCCCTCAGGCACAGCCAGTGCCAAGCACCCACGAGGGTCCTCACTGCCCAGGACTGGGTGGACGTACCGCAGGTGGTGCTGCTGCAATCTTGGGGAGGAGATCGTGAACCCACAGCCCAAGAGCACCGGGGTGGGGAGTCTTTAGGTTAGGGCAAGGACAGGCACCACAGATCCTTGCACACACATCCCTTTTGCCTAGGCTGTTCCGCTGGGGAGAGGTAGCCAAGCTGATGGTGGACGGCAAAGGGGTCGTGCTCCTCTTGGGTTGATCCCAGTTTCGGGGAAGGGATCAAGGGTAACCCCACGGAGTCTCCTTGAACCTTCCTACATCCATTCAAAAAAGTGAGGAAGGCGGATACGGTATTAGAACAGAACAGTCTAGCCCGGGGTTTGGACTCATAGTCCGGCCTGGCGAGTGGCTCGACAAGGGAAGGTCCTGGTGCCCAGGGAGGGGATTCTAATACTGGGGACCCTGGTGTGCATCAAAAAGGGTGCTCAAGAGTCTCTAGGGTAGAGATGAGGTGCAGGGGTACACTCAGGGGATCGGATCACTAGGATAGGCCCTAAGATCCAAGGCAGAGCTTGGAACTGAAAAGGTGTGAGTGTAGTGAGTTTACTCAGGTAAAAGAGAGAGAGTGAGTGAACCCTGTCCTTTCCCCCAATAATATTTACTCCTTAGTAGGAGAGTGGAAGTGTGAGAGTGATCAAGAAGGGTTTAAGTTAAATTAAGAGGGGGGAGAAGGCTTGGGTTAAAGTTATATATATTTAGTTGAGCTGAGAAACACTTTATTTACTTGTAGATTTGTGTTGTGTCACAGACATATTTTCATTAAAAATCCTTTCTTAGGATTTTTCTTCCCGAGAAGCTGAGAGGCTTCAGGAGCAAAATGTAAACAATGGTTATCTGCTGCTGTGGAATGCAACAGGTGAATCTGTGATTGGCCCATCTTGGATGTTTATAATAATGTCCAATCCCAGCCCAGTTAGCTTCGACTCTCTGTCCGAGACACAAACTTTTATTATTCATTCCTTTCTATTCTTTGCTTAGCTAGCTTTCTGAGATAAAACTCTTCCTTCTATTCTTTTTAGTATAGTTTTAATGTAATATATATCATAAAATAATAAATCAAGCCTTCTGAACATGGAGTCAACATTCTCGTCTCTTCCCTCACCTGAAAGCCCCTGTGAACACCATCACAGTGTTGCCTGTCTGTAAATTTCCGTTTGGGGAGGGGTACATTTGGGATTTTAGTTTACTCATTTAAGGATGGGTCGGTGTGTAAGTAAAGGAGGAAGCCCCCTTAAAGGAAAAAGGAAGGCAAAAAGCATTCCCTGAGACAGTCCGCTGGGATGGTTATTAGACCACTAGGATTCTCAAGAATCCACTAAAACCTTTGACCAAGTTAAAATGATTTATTATTGTACTGGAATTTGGCCAAAGTTGAAATTACAAGGGAAGTGGCCATGGTATGTGTAGGAAAGACATTCTGTGCTGTCCTTGGGCTAGCAAGCTAGCAAGGGCTTGAACTAGCAAGGGCCTCCTGAAGATAAGTAGAAGCCCCGTATCTCTCCTGAAGGAAGACCAAGGTTGTTACCATGGAGACAGGATGAAGGAGAGAAAGTTAAGTGATATGGACTCTGGCTGGCTCACAGAGTGATGTGGCTCCCTGATCACCTACTGGGAACTTTGTTTCTCTCTTATGACCAATGGGCACTGAATGTGTATGTTGAATGGGTGTAAATATCTTGAAGAAGTAAAAACAATGTTGCTCTAATAAATCTCTCTCTTGCACCCTTCTGATGGAGTCGTGTATTTTTGCGCTGTGTCGTGCTCTATAATGACATCTTGTGGCCCCGCCGTGATCCCAACTGGACTGTAAAAAGAGAAAAAAAGTCAAAGGGTACCCAAAATATGAGTGAAGGCAGCAGGAAAGCTGTGGAGGTCTGGACCTAATTCAGACATCTGATTTGAGGTGAGCAACTGGGAAAAAATGGGAAATAATTTATCAAATGAGGAAAAGACTGTTTTGTCCATGTGGAAATGTTACTGAAAAGAAAATATATTCAAACTTCTGATTATGCCCTTTGTAGCTTACTGACATGGTGTAAATCACAGGACTTTGAAGCTGATACCAACACTGCCTTCAGTGTCAGGGCATGGAAAAAGGTTGGGTGTCGAAGGAAGGGGACCAGGACACCAGTTGGTTCATCACAGGCCCTTCAGGTCCAGTCCGGTCCCGGACCCTCAGGTCTTTCTGGTCCAGTTTATTGAAGAAAGTATCAAACACTTATACAGCAAATAATAAGCTTATGAATATTCTGTAAGCCAAGCAATCTATTGGTTAAACTATACCATGAACTCTACCTCATTCCTTAGGGATTACATCTCTCTTTTCTCATGTCTCTTTCACTGTTTGTTATTATACCACAGCTAGGCCCAAGGACACTGCTATCTGTGCAGGTGCAGGACTTGGAATTAGCCATGGTTTTGTACTTTTTCATTTTCTAGCAGCTAAATTCCCAACATCTCCCCTGTTTTTATTTTTTTTTTTTTTAAATCTATGGGCTTACTGTGTTGCACTTTTTGCAACACAAAAATAGGCAATTTTAACAACTAAACAATATTCTCAGCTAGTACGGTTTCTCTCTTACAAGGGATCTAAGCCAGGAAAACAAACTAAAAAGGTTATCACTAATTATAAAACATACTATATAACAAATACAAAAACCAACCCCAAAACAAGCTAAAAATCTGTTTTATCAACACCTTTTCTGCTTCCACACAGACTAATTTTTGAGAAAGGTCAAAAAATGTTTGACTTCAGAAAGTCTCTAGGAATGCCTCATTGTGAATGAGAATGAAATTACCCCATCCCTTCAGAAAAGGCCAATTCTGTCAACAATTTCTAGATAAATAATCTTGCCTCCTTCATGAGTTTTGCTAAACTATACATTTATGGAGCAGTATATTATGTGTCATGCTGAGCCTCAGGCCTGGGTGGAAATATAGGCTGCACCATTAAACTGCAAGAAAAACCCAAGGTTTGCAGTGATCAACACCAACTCAGCTTCATGGACTTGCTGCTCAAGTGATCTAAAACTGCTCCACACAACTCTGATGGCTCCAGAAAATCGGTGTAGATAAACCCATGTATGGGCCAGGATAACAAAGAAAAAGAGAAGAAAAAAAGCAGGAAAAGCCAAGTCCCAGCACTGCAATGCAAGGATTCAAACCCTGACACAGCTCATTATGTACCCAAATAAAGCTGGCATGGCCTGGCCAGGGAATCTGTTCCATATGTTTGTGTGTGCCCTCCTCTCTTCTCCTAAAGAGACCCCAGGAAATGGAACAATTCCTGTCTGCAAGGTGAGCCCTTGCACAGGTGTGGTGACCAAACCCTGTGCTCACCTTTAGTGCCCTTGGACAAAACCCCCAAATTTCAGGAATTTCATTCACAATTCTGAGCTGAAGATGGCATTGCTTGGTCTAAGCTAACAAAAGGAGCCCGTGAAGACATTTCAGCCACGATTTTTTCTGCACCTTTTTTCTGTAATAACTGGAATGCAATAACACTGAGAATAACCATTGAAAAGCAGGTAATAAATAACTATTCAATAAATACAGTCTCATAAAAACAGCCATATAACATTTCCCTGATCATTTTAGCAACACCCTTCACATCCAGGGCAGCCTTGAAAGTGGATTCCCAACAAGTGTGTTGATATCAAGGAGCAGCTCACTGTGTCAGTGGTTTTATCTCTTGGCTGAGATTCAGACCTCACAGTTCACAGCACCAGCCACCCTCAGACCTGTGTTTTCCCAGAGGAAGGGCACCCAAAATGCAGCTCCTGCTCTCCTGCCTCACAGGGGCTGCTCTGCAGCCACACAGGGCAGGGCAAAGCAGAAATAAAGCTCTGAGCTGCACTTTTATGCAGCAAATTAATTTTAAAAGAGGATGTGGCTTCAGAGCATTTCTCCCTCTTTCCTCCTCCTTTCTTACGTGTCTTAAATGCTTCTATTTCTGCCAGTGCTGAGGACACCTGCAAATCACAGTTAGTGCTTCCCACTCACCACTGCTATCAGGTACCTCTTATAGTGAGGGAATCCCTTTGAACCACTTCCATTAATTCTTAAAAAAAGAATTGTTAGATTTAACGAGAGAATTATGTAATTACAAAAGTAAGAGCTATTATTCAGCAAAAAGGTTATTTTAATTCTTTTTTAGCAGTGCCTTACACCATCCACGAGGCCTTATTGCAAATGTTATTAAAACATAAGTAACAACATATTTTTTCCCATTTTATGCAGCAATTTCTCCTACAGCTTTCCCTTACACAGCACATCTGGATTAATACCTCTGAGATGCAACAAGGGGATCTCTAACACCCAACACATTCAGGGGTTTAATCACTTGCCTAAAGCCATCAAGTAGCAGATAAATATTGAAAACCGAGAGCAATTATGACAAATACGGTGCCTATACAACTGAGGTTACTAAAAATGCAAACAAAGACACTGCCATTTCGGATTTGGCTCACTCCAGGGAGTGCCAGTTCCTCCCTGGAAAACATGACAGGGGATGTGGATCCTCCCTCCCCGGAGCAGATCCACACTGCTTCAGTGAAGGAAGGAATGGCAGCAGTTTGGCGAGTCTGGATTAAACAAAGACAAATTATGCACAAAAATAAATCCCAGTGCCACCACCCTGAAATCCCTGAGCACCCCCTGACTCTCCAGCTCTCCTGTAACTCCCCCAGTTCAGTCCAGACACTAAAATACTGCATTTACAAACCAAAACAGGTCTTGTCATAGGATCTACAAACATCACAAGAGGAATAATTTAAAATTTTGTTTACCCTTGACACAAATAAAGCCCCCAATGTGACTCAGCACCACAATTTATCACTCATGCTCATCTTCCACTCAGCCTTTTTCTAGAGACAGTATTTCTTTGTTTGAACAAATAAACATATTCTAAAGTATAGTCAAATATTTTTACAGCTGACAAGGTTCTTCCCTCATTTGAAATGAGAGTCAGAAGAGGAAAAACAATTAGCAAGTGGTTAAAAAAACGAAAAAAGCATCAGCTGTTCTGTGAATTGGGGCACCAACAACCATCAGATCCCAACAAAGACTAAAAATTAACCTACACAAATCTCCCAAAGCCATTTGTGTTTAAGTATTACGTGCTCAACTTTCTGAAATAATATAAATTTAGCTTTGGGGTGTATCTCCTCTGACTGCTGGGAAAACTTGCAAATTCTAGTTAAGGCAAACAAAAAGCAGTCACCAGAGCTGGTGTTCTCTGGCCCAGCCTCCCCAGGGCTGGAAAAAAAAGACCAATCCAAGTGGAACGTTGGAGCTGGGAAGGGATGGACTGTGCAGGACCCTGCCCTCAGAAGGAAAGCAAAGAGGGAACAATGGCCTGACAAAATCCACATTTAACAAACAGAAATTCAAAGCAATAAAATGACTTGGTAGATTCTTTCTACAGAAGCTTACAGGGCTTGGTAGAATTTATTGAAGGAAGAGAATGCTCAGAAGATGAGGAACAGTGCCAGCACATTCCCTGAGACCACAGCAGCAGCACAGAGCAGGAGCTGATATTTACTGTCCCCAGATGCAAACAGCACATCTGGGTGATGGACAAGGACACAGTGGCTACAGAAAAGGATGCAGATTCCTCACATGCCAGGATACCCACTGTAAGAGCTGGATGGACTGGAAAACCAAGTTATGTAACAGTATTTTATGGTGAGAGGTAAATACTGCTGCTGCCCCAGGAATTTCTTTTCATTTGAGAAGCATCAAGAAAGGCCAAGAGTGTTGAAACACACAGACCCTGGGGGAGGCATCAGGATATTTATTGTAGCAGCTTCTCCCTGTAAATAACCCCCTGCCAGGCTCAACTTGAGAGAAATTCTCAAATACTATCCAACCATCAGCTTCTTTTTGGGTGGGATGAGGAACACCCATCAGCCCACTGCAGCACTGGAAATATTTCAATGCACTGAAGAAGCAGTGCCTGCAGGGGAGAGACTCTTTGGCCCTGGGCTCTCTCCAGCACTTTCTGCTGCAAGGCCATTCCCCTCTGGAGCCCACCCACAGCAGCCCCACTCTGCCCACAGGGGCTGGGGGGCAGAGGCACAGCCTGGGGGGGCTCCCCTCTGGCCAGCCCTGCTGGAGGTGGGCACGGGCCAGGCCAAGAGCCAGCCAGTGCTGCTTCTGGAGGCGCTGGGAGCAGCCAGGGAGGCAGCACCACACAGACAGATCTGAACGTCTCTTCTGGCCTGGATGGATTCAGGAATTGTCCCAGGCCAGGTGCAGCACCTGGCACTTGGCCTTGTGGGACCTCGTGAGGTTGTCAGATGAGGCTGTCTCCCACTTCTCAAGCTTGTCCAGGTTCCTGTGCATGCCCAAATCTTGCCATGGTGCCCCTGCCCCACTCAGCTCCCCCATCCCCTGCAAACATGCTGATTGATGCACTGCCTGTGTCATTGGGGAAGCCACAAAAGAGCCCCAGGGCCAAGGCAGAGCCCTGAGAGAGACACTCCTCATGCCCAGTCTGATCCTGCACACGGAGCCACTGCCCACAAGTCCCTGGCTGCGTCCATCTGGCCACGGGCTCGTGCCCACAGCAGCCCACTCTGCCAAGGCAGGGCTCTGCAGGGTGCAGGTCAGGCTGTCAAGTAGGACCATGACACAGTGGGTGCACTGTAGGACTGCAGGAAGGGCCTGGGCTCCATGCAGCTTCCAGTGGGCTCAGCTGCTGAAGGGGCACTGGGTGTGGCCCTTGATGATGCAGGACATGGTGGTGCCCAGAGACCATTGAGACATCAGAGGGTTCCACCGTGGCTGAGGGTGTATGGAAGGGGCGCGGAGCCCTGGGGTGCCCAGTCCCGTGAGAGTCACTCTCATCGAAGGAAGCAGCTCCCGGGATCTGTCTCTGTCTCTGTCTCTGCTACAGGAGCTCCCTGTACAGCAAGAAGACAACAAGAAACCTCAACTCCTTCCAGTCACCCAGCCCCCTGTCCAGCTGGGGTCAAGACCAGGCCCTCAGCAGGCACTTGGTGGGGGCACTGGGTGCCTCAGTCTGGCCACAGCCTGACACTGAGGAGGAGGAGAGACCCATCACAAAGAGAAGAAACACGACATGGCTGACAAGTGGGGAGATGTTGAGGCCCGAGAGCTTCATCTGAGCGAAGACATGAGAAGCTGTGAATTCTACCCACTGGTACCAGCAATGACAGCAAAGGAAGCAGCTGTGAGGGTGCTCTGGGGAGATGGGGCAGAGCAACAAGCCTACCAGGTGACTGACCCAGAGCTGACCCAGCAAGGGGAAGGAAGCGTGAGCAGCCGGGAAAAGCAGGCACATTCTCCTGCCCCCAGTGAAGAGGTGCCATCAGCAGGGACACAGAGCCCAGTCTCCGCTCCCGACAGCCCCTGCTGCTCCCCCAGCCCCTCACGCAGCCCACTGGGAGCCCAAACCCCCAGGGAGCAGCTGGAAGAGGCAGAGCAGGGGTCGCTGCTGGCAGAGGAGGAGAATGAGGACGGGAGCTCAGACTGGGAATACTGCAGCCAGACTGAGCTTTCCGAAGACCGCCAAGGTGAGGTCGAGCAAGAACCATCCCAAGGAGAGTTCAGCAGCTCCCAAGACCTCTCTAGCTGGGACGACTGCAGTGAACCGGAGCTGAGAGATCTCCGAGACTCCGTGGAGGAGGACAGCACCATCACAGACCTTCCACAGGACTGCAGTGACCATCTAAGCGTCTTCAGCTTCGGGCCCACTCCCTTGCTGTGGGAGGAGGAGGACGAGGCCGACTGGGATGAAATCAGCGTCCTCGAGATGTATGAAGCAGAAGGCAGGGCCCAAAGGCTGCCAGATCCTGCAGCAGATGAGCTGCCCGCCCCTCAGGAGGTCTGGTTTGAGAGGCAGGCACCGGAGTTCCTGTATGGCTCGTTTCCCTCCCTGTACAGCGAAGCCTCCGTGGGCCAGCAGGGGCCCGAGGCAGGGCCACAGAGCCCTCGCGGCGCCCCAGCTCCGCAGCCGGGAGCGCAGGCCCGCAGGCAGCAGCCGCCTGCCCCGAGCAAACGGCCCGGCCGCCTGAGGCGGGCGCTGCGGGCGCTGCGGGCGCTGCTCTGCTGGCCCTGCCTGGCACGGCAGCTGCAGGAGTAGCGCCCGTGGCCCTGCCCAGCCCGCGCCGGCCGATGGCGGCTGCTCCCCGCGCGGGGCCCCACGGAGCCACACGGGCGGCCTCGGCCTGGACACGGCCCCGCAGCCTCGGCTGCCCTCGATCATCTCCCCAACAGCCAAAGTCGCTGCTGTGACCAGCCCCAAACAACACCCATGGGACACAACTGGTGCCAGAGCGCTCAGCAGTGAATCCACAGAGTCATCGAGGTGGGAAGAGACCCTGACGCTCACCCAGTGCCAGGACTTTGACTCGTACCATTCTTCCAACACAAGTTAAAGTTCTGTTTAAGAAATGGTAGTAGTAAAAAAAAAAAAAAAAAAAGAAGAAGTAGTAAGAATAAGAAAAATAGGAATAAGAAGATGAAGAAAAAATAGTAGTAAATTTAGTAAGAATAAGAATAATAAGAATAAGAAGATGAAGAAGAAATAGTGAATTTACTAAAAATATGAAGAATAGGAATAAGAAGATGAAGAAGAAATAGTAGTAGTAAATTTAGTAAGAATAAGAAGAATGAGAATAGGAATAAGAAGATAAAGAAGGAAGAAGAGAAAGATGAGGTAATAATAATAAGAAGCTCTCTCTCTCTCCAAGACCTCTTTTGTACTTCTATCTCCCTAGCTCCCATTTCTTGTTCAATAAAATCCATGTCCAAAAAAATCTGGTTTTGTTCTCCTATGGTCTCATTTGTACCTTTACTGGGGCAGAGGCACCTCTCCCTCATGGCACCTTAACCCTGGATGGAACCATAGCCAGGTTCCTTCCAGCCACAAGCATTCCAGGATTCCGTCAGGGACTCCCTTTCCTTCTTCCCTCTGCTTCCAGCTGCAGAATGTGCAGCAAAGCCGCCTTTGCTGTCTGCAGCTGCTGCAGCCTGACCCTGCCCTGCACAGCTCCCTTGGCTGGCACGGCAGGAGCAGCGCCCTGGCAGCCTCAGCAATTGCCCTCTGACATCTCTGGCACACACTGCCATGGGCTGCAATTCCAGCTGCCAGCAAGGGAAATACGTTCCTGCCCTTCAGGGCAAAATTCTGAAGGGGCCAAGACACAAGTGGAGCAAGATCATACAAAGACATTTCACTGCCAGCCTCCATAATTTCATCCAGGGCTGTTTTAGCACCTGGACTGGGAAGGAAAAAAAAAGTCAGGGGAGGGTCTTTGGCTGGGAGCTGCCACAGGTAAAGAGAGACCCTGGAAGGGAAAAAGAGCAGACAAAAGAAGGCACGAGAGACAGAAGGACACAAATGACAAGCAGCAGAGAAGGTGGCACTCTGAAAACTAAACCTGAACTTATGGAATAGGAATGGCACAGAAATGTAGAATTCTGAAACTTTATTTACTATGTTTCTCTGAGCAACCTGTGCCAGGACTTCACCACCCTCACAGGGAAGAAGTATTTTCTATATCAAACCTGAATTTCATCCCTTTTACTCTGAGTCCAGTAAATCACAATGAACTCATTTGTGCTCATTTTCATAAAGGGCCCAAGCTCTTTGTTCCAGCACATCCACCAGGCAGGACAGCACGGGAACCCAACTCACGGCTGAGGGACTCAGAAAATCTAAACACCAGCAGGGCACATTTCTCATTTTTGCTACAATAGACAGCATTGAAAATGATAGGTAATGACAGCCTCCTTATCACCCCAATCCCTTCCCCCTTTTAAACTTTCTCTGAAATAACCGAAACAGCTCTTAAAATTTCTTTATCGTTGTCAATCCCAGATCTTTTGAGAGCAGACTCAGGAAGAGAGCACAACATGAATATGTTGTTATTCAGACATGGCTTGTTGTCCATCTTTCCCTACTAAATGACAGCAGTAGATTTTAAGAATAACCAGGTATCCTGAGAAATTTTTCCTGCAGCAAGTTATTTTGCTATCACAGTCCATCTGTAATTTTATTACTTTTTAAAAGTCCACTATAAATACAGTACAGCACCTTGCAATTACTCCCCCTTATATTTGTAAACCTCAAAGTCTTCCAGGTCTTAACAACAGGAAAAATCCTGTGTCACCCTTTCAGGATATTAACATATTTAGGGTTTGGACACATCCTCTGCAGGACTAAGTAGGAAAGCAGCTGAAGCTCCAGCAGATCCTTTATAAACTTTTGCCTTCTGGGTAGCAGGAATAAAACTGTGTTATTTCAGTCTCTTGATTTTTTATGAATTTAGTTATTATCTATTAATTTCTTTTCTCTTTCTGACTTTTCAAAAGCTGATGTTACACGAAAATATGAGCTGTGGAAATCTGAAGCAAGCGGGGCAATTAGGGCTGAACTGCTCCATCTGCTTCACAGAGAATTTTTATTTGACCCCAGGAATGCTGGTTACTCAAGCAGACTAAACAACTTTGATTCATTTCAGCATGTGAGGAGTGGGGTGTGCAGCTCCAGTCCAGGCTGGCAGGGTTGAACAGGAATTCCCAAACAGCACTGGAGTCATGATTCCCTGAGCTTCCCCTGCTCCACCCGACCCCAGCCTGCTGGGAATCAGACTCAGCAGTAAAAGCAGGAATTCTGAATATCTCAGGATTGCTGTACAAGGCAGAATGATCAAGCTCTCTGATTCCAAAATCCCATCTCGGGTTCTGATCTGGGCTAAAGGCTGTATTTTGGGTCAGGAACAGGCTGCCTGACCTGGTCCCAGCTATCTTTGATAGTTATCAGCACCTGGCTGCTCTCGGGGTCCACAGGAGCACAGAGCCACAGATAAACCCGGCACCAATCTGTTTGCCTAGAGACAAAACTTATTTTCTTCTGCACACCGAAGTTCCTTTCATGCCACCTGGTTTAGATAAGCTGCTCAAGTTTTGCCTGGTTGGATTTGAACAGCTGCTCCCTGAAGATGAAGGGACAAGGCCAGGAATAGTTAATAACTTTCTTAACTGGAAACACTGTTGAATCATTCGTTTCCCTCCCCACAGATTGCGTAAAGCCTCCTCAGTGTTTGAGTCCAACCAACCTTTTAACTGGAAATAGCAACCCTTTGTGGGATCTTCCTGTCCTGGCACCAGTTTCTCTCAGAAGTGTCCACCTGGCTTCTAGCCAGAGGTATAAACTGCATTTATTAAAGCCAAATTTTTAGATAGGGGAAGGTGTGGGTGGAAAATTCAAGACAACAATTGAACTCTGAGTAGGTTTAGACCTACAAAGCACTAGGGTCATCTCTGTTCCCTAATTCACATTATTTCCTATCCTGCCTTTGACTTCAACACTCATTCTCTATACCAAAAATATTTGTTCTCTGTTGGCTTTTGTAGCTGCAACTGTTCTGGTGTCTTTGTGGCTCACCAAAGCCTTCAGTCTCCAACAGGACACCTGATTTCTAAAATTCCACCCCATGTATTCACATACACCCAACACCCCAGCCCTTCTCCACAGAGCTGATTCCCACAGGTCACCCCAGCCTCTGCTGGGGCAGGACCTGCATTTGCCTTTGTGGCATTTCCAAAGGTTCCTCTGTGCCCATCTCCCCCGGCTGTGCTGGTCCCTCTGAAGGGGGCACAGCCTTCAGGGGATCAGCCACTCCTCCAAACCTTTTATCACCAGGGACTCTCTGAGGAGCCATCAACCTCACAGGCTCTGCCTGTCCTGCTCCAGCTCCCAGCTCACATCATCTCTCCTATGTTTTTCACCATTCCAGTTGTTCTGTCTTTTCTCACAGAGCAATCAAATAAGAAAAAAATCCAGGTGGATTCATGCCAAATTATGCTGGCATATTACAGAGAGCATGCAAGACAACAAAACTGACGATTTTCTAAAGCAAAAACACTATTACAGTCACAATAACACCTATCAAGGAAAAATCTGTTCCCTAAAGTAAGGAATAAATTTTAATATAAAGTCCCAGCAGCTCAAGGTGGTACCAATTAATCAAAACAATTCACTTGCAGATTCTTCACAGTCACTGTTTTTTAAATGGTAATTCTTTTCTTACTTGCTTGGCACAAAGGAGGTTTAAGCTGATTTTCATCCAATCTTAAAAAACAAATCATAACTGTAATTTAAAATAGTTGGGATTGTTTACTTCACTCAGTTCTACATGCCAATTCAAATACTGAAAAAATGATCAGAAAACAGCAATACTGCCAAAATGAACACCTGAGAAATGCCAAAGTCACAATGCACAGTGCAGAGCAATACTAAAATCTGATTTTTAATACAGTATGAGTAGTGTACAATTAGCAAACTCCAAGTATTTTCTGGATTCACATGCCCACACACACCCCAAGTGTGCACCTTAATAAAATTAAATACTCATTAACTGTGAACAGTGCTGGGTATTTTTATGAAGATGTTGAGTTGCTAATTGAATTTGAAGCACAACAGATGCTTAGTACTCCAACCAAATGCTTCTTTTCTTATATATTAAATATATATATTTGTGTGGATACATACAAATACTCCTCAGCTACTAAAGTAATTAAAAAATATCAGCCAAAGGGTTTCTGCTTCCCCATGGCTTAAGAACTCAAGCCATGAGCTGAAACCTCAGCAATTGCAGAGAGGAATCACTGCAGTGATGCCATGGTAAACACCAATTCTGATTAAAACACCTGAATTTATAACAAATGTTTTTTTTTAAAGTTGAAAAATATTTTTTGGCATGACTTCTGAACAAAAATCCTTTTCCACAAGTCTGCCAACTACTACAGAGCCACTCAGGGTTTAAAGTGTTACTCCAGGTTGTGCCTGGGCCAGCAGGGCAGAGGTCAGAGCTCTGCAGTAAATTCCTGCCATCAGGCAGCTGGGAGATAAGGGTTGGGAAAAGAAAAAAGAAAACAAACACAACAAACCCCAAAGCCCCACTGGCCACATCTCCTTAGAGTCAGAGACCTTGTAAAATACCACCTTTGTCTCCCCTGATGCCAAACTCCTGACGGCAGGTTCAGAACAAGCACAGGGGGTGTGGAAAGAAGAACTGAACAAACCTAAGCCACAAAACTTGTCTTGGACTTTGTTTTTTGAGTGTTTTGCAATTGTGCTCTCAGAAAGTCATGCAAGTTTCATGAAACTTCCATGGAATTTAAATCAAAGATTTAAGCTGTAATTTTCAGCCCTCTGCCTGAACACTGGTATCTGCACTTGTGTGCACACACTAAAATAGATAACTTCTGTCAAACTCTGCTCCACAACACCAGGAACAGGAACAAAGCACATCCATGTGCATCTGGCAGTGACAAAATGCACAGACCCACCTGGGGATGCTGCTGTCAGCCCTTGTGCTCTGCAAAACCTCTTCTACCCATTTCAGGCTTCAATATTAAACACCAAGCAAAATAAAATGTTGCAGATACTGCAAATGCCATCTCTTGCAATTTCTCCTTGGCAGACATTTGTGCAGATCCTTCATCCTGGTGGAGGGGAGGCTGTTGCTGAGTATTCTTCCTCCTGAGCCCCTCAAGTGACAGGAATTTCAGCTGGGTTCACTGCTATTCACAGCTACCAAATCGGCTGTCACAGACCTGACAAAGCTTTAGGGCAGGACACAGCAAGTTTCACACAAAGGCCATTACGATCTCACAACATAAGAAGCCGCATTTAGACAAGGAGAAAAGTTTGCTTTATGCAATTCACAATAAAAATTCAGATGTAAGCACTGTAAAATGAGCTTTAAAATAACAAGGCTGCAGCAGATGCTCATTTAATGAAACAACAGCAAACTTTCACATTTTCAAGTGTCTATTTAATCATAACACAGCTTCATCCTCATCATCATCTACTAGATGACCACAGACATACTGCAGCTTCCTGAAAATGTCATCTAATCACTTCCTCTGCAATCCCAATTAATTTCCCATAGCACAGCCCTAGCTGGGTACAAGGAAGCTGTGGCTGCTCTTTTTTTCCTGAATTTCAAGTGTACCCAACTCTGCCCATGGTTACAGGTGCTTGTCACTGAATTCCAGAACCATGGACTGGGTTGGGGGGACCTTAAAGCCCCTCCAGTGCCACCCCCTGCCATGGCAGGGACACCTTCCACTATCCCAGGCTGCTCCAAGCCCCATCCAGCCCGGCCTTGGGCACTGCCAGGGATCCAGGGGCAGCCACAGCTCCTCTGGACAAGGCATAAGGAAAGTGGCTGTGCTCCTCCACAGATGTGAGTCAACCACAGTGGCAATAAAACCCTGGGCATAAGGATGTACTTAAAAACATCAGAGATGGTCCTTGTGCTTTTATAGGTAAAAGAGATCAAATGTTATATGAAAACAGTCAGGACTTCAGTGCGCTCAGAAGGGCCTTTCATGAATGTTAGGCAAGAGGACAGAAATTAGAAAATACCTTCAGCCAAGTAAAACTGGCTCCATTCACTGAAACTATAGTAACCATCTGCTTTTTGTTGCCTCTGTGCTCTTACAATACTGTCCAGAATGACCATGTTCAGAGAAAGTGAACACAGAGGGGGGGGAAAAAAAAGAATTATTTACAGCAGTTCTCCAGCCCTCCTTTTACTTCAATGATCTGTTTAAATATTCTGGCTGTTTCAAGGGCTTGGTGAAACTGGCTTTTGTAGACTGAACACAAAAAACAAACAGGAGAAAAATGCAGCATTTTCCCCCTCAGCCAGAATACAGTGAGAGCACAGTGGTTAAGCAAAGGCAGAGTAAGCTAATTACCAAGTACACAGCTGCTCCTACCTGGCAGAAAGCAAAGGAAAAAAAATCCTATGAGTCACCAAATGCAGTTCCTAAATCTGGAAAAGCCTTACAAAAATAAACTTCCACGAAGAAGGGACCAGCTTCAGAGGAAAAAAAAAAAAGTGATGCAGATAATAAAGATCATTATTTCAGAACAAAAAACTATTTCCAGTTTGAAAGGAAAAAGTTTTTTTGGCAAGGCAACTACTAAGTATGTCATCTAGTTAAAAACAGCTTCTCTTCTTGTGGTTTGTTGGGGCAGAATGAGCAAAGAGATCTTCTACCAGATTCTTTTTTTATATCAAACACCAAAAGGGGGTGGGAAGGAGTCATTTCTAACCCAGTTTAGAACAACTTTATTCCTCCCCGTGATCATCAGCATTTCTTACATCCACCTTCAACACGCACAGAGTTCCAGATATTCACTAAAAATTCAGGGTGAGTTTTACATCCCACTTGAAACAGGAAGGATGATCCTGACTTCCCAGTTTTGCAGACACACAGGGATACAAACACACAACTGTTTATGCTTTGGCAGAACTTCTGTTTTGCCAAGCCCTTACTTGTGTAGTTTCTCCTGTATTTTAGAAAACAGCAAACGAGTCTCTAAATTACTAGTAGCAAAACAAGAGAATTTGTAGCAAGCATTGCTTGAAGTTTTTATTTTTCAGTTTTGTTGCTAACTTTAAAGTTTGCCTGAGTTCTTTTGGGACTCTTTTCTTGCACTTTTCTGCTGAAATAATATTACACTGGCCAATAAATTCCAAGATATTTCAATTTTAAAATTAAATTTAAAAAGAGAGGAGCTGAAAACTTCAAATCAGGTGTGAGCTGTTGGGGGGATAAGAGTGTTGTGAGCTTTCTGTGTGTTGGGTTTTTAACTGGGTGTCAGAGGAGGTGAGTTCTGACCCACCTGTACTCCCACACTAAATGAGCACTGATTGACACAAGAGCTGCCCACACATCCCCCAGTCAAACACAGGAAGCCAAAACTGCATTTCCTTCAGTTTTCCAAATGAATTTTTTGATCTAAAATTCGAACAGTTTAATTAAAACTATTTCTGAGGAGAAATGCATCAGCTTCACAACCTGATCCCATGAGCTGCTCCATTATAAGCTGCAAAATATCCTGATCTCAAAAGTCTTTTTCAACCTAAATGATTGTGTGACTCCATGGAACACAGTTAAAATAAAGCTATGGAGTATTCTGAAACAAAATCTCCCTTTCAATTATCCTTCAAAATGTCTTAGAAATTGCAGTGGAAAGTCTCCTTTCTGCCCAAATCACCAGATCCCCTTTCAACTACCCCAAGTTTCAGCCACTTTATACTCCCACCTCTCTTTCCTCCTAATAACAGTTACTAGAAATTTGCTTCAGGTTCATTTTAGAAGGAAATAACTAGATTTACAATTAACATTCCAAAGTATTTCTTGTGAACATTTTCCCATTGCTAATCATTTACCCAGTGGCAAGGCACAGGAATCCACAGAGGGCGAGTGTGCAAAGACAAACAGCCAGGGGCTCTCAAAATGCACATTTCAAGTGAAAAAGGCCATGTTTTACAGGGAGAACAACAGCTTTCCAGCTTCCTTTCAGACTGGCCTGCAATTTCCAAATCTTTCATTTCCAAACAAAATTGGCTGACTACTAATAAGTTTCCCTTTGATATTTTCTTCCCTTGATGTCTGGCTGGATTATCAGCAATAAACAAGTTCCTTTTTTCCTTACTCAAAAAGTATTTGACTGCACAGCACCTCCCCCGAACAGACAGCAGGAGACTGACACTTACAGAAGTAAAAACACAAACCTCAACAAAACAAGCAACGAAGAAAAGAAATATAATCACACACATCATTACTGAGCAATGCTATTTGATAAAAATAATTATTTATGCTCAATTGCAGTGTAATTCTTCCTTCACCTCTCCTGCATTTCACAAGGTTTTCTTAGCAGATTTAATCAAATTTTCCAGAATCTTGTGGGATATTTAAATAATGACATGCCCACTTAATTTGCACAAAAGAAAAGGCATGGATTAAGGTTTGCTTTGATTCGTTGGTTAAGCATTAAGTAATTAGATTTGCCTTGTTGTTAAGGAGAGGATAAACACGTTGCTCAGTTATGATCTAAACCCAAAGCTGCTCCTCAGTGCTTTTTTACCCTCCACAAAGTTTCTTCCAAGTGGACACTCAGAAATGTCCTAAATGAAAGAAGGGCCTGGAGGGCCAGGGCACAGGGAGCCACTTCCCACTGCCAGAGGGCAGGGATGGATGGGATATTGGGGAGGAATGTTAAAGAGAAGTTCAATTAATGTGTTGTGCTCTTCTTCCAACACAGCCACAAATCTTCACACAGATAGAAATTATCATCTCTGACTCTAAACCAGCTCTCATAACTAAAAAAAAAAAAAGGAACTTGGCTCCAAAATCATCTTGTTTTTCCATCCTGTTCTTACTGTGTACTACCACACAAAACAAAGAAAAGAAAGAAAAAGGATGGCATCACACTCTTGATTGCATATACAGAGACAGCTGGGAAAAAGTAATTTATACACTGCAGGATCAAGTGAGGAATGGTGACACAGCCTAGAATTGAGAATACAGCAATCACCCTGTACAGTAAAAAGAAAGTTTGATGCTTATTATAAGTTAATACCCACCAGATTGTTCACAAAATACAGTGTCTAGAGACATCTTGTTCACAGCATTTACTACTGAAAAAAAGCCACAGAAAATAAATCTAAAAGCCTCATATCTCCCTCCTATAAATCTACTCCCAGGGTAGAGCTGTAGAAAACATTTGTACAGACTTTGAGCTGGGGAAGGTTTCCACACTCACCCTGCTTTATACTTCCTGAAAATGTTTATTTAAGTTGCTATTTTCCATTGCTGTTGTGACTCCTGTCATTTGAAACACCACAGAAACAGCCACAAAGTGTCAGTACAAAGCCAGAAAAACAACAAGACAAAGCTCAGAAAGAACAAAGCCTGTTTTGAAATCTGAAGACACCTGTACAAATACTTTTTTTTTTTGAAGAAAAATAACCCAAAACTTTTTCAAGTGAAAAATAACCTCTCCAAAAACATATAAATTCAAGTGAAACAGTCAAGATAAAAACAAGGAAGTTCAAATGCACTTATACTGGATAATAAAAGAATTGGTTTGTTTGCTATCTACAGTGATTTTTCCTAAGAAAACATTCACCAGAAGACAAATATTTAATATTACTCAAAAGCAACAGTCCCTGTTTAAAGCTGTTCTGTAAGACCAACAACTCTATTGAGCAGGCAGTGTTTATAACAAAAACGTGCTTTTTATATCAGACAGTTTGTGCTAACTCGGCAACATTTCCAGCTCAGTACACTCTGTACCGCCGGGGCTTGCCAGAAACTCGGCTCTCCACGAGCATTTTCCTATTTGTTAACTATTTCTTCCAAAAGAAAGGAACTAATCCCAGTGTTTCGAAATCCTCTTCCCAGCCATTTAACAAGGAATTCATTTGCCTAACAAATACACAGGGAAATAGTAATGTAAATAGAATAATAGCTAAATCATTTCTGCTATGTAAATCAGAGAATCCGGTGGTTTAGTTTTAAACCAGAACAACACAAAGCCAAGCATGACCACGTTTCCTACAAGGCTAAATCAGAAAGGAATCCAAGAGGCAGTAAAGGCTACTTATCTTTTCCCAACTCTATTCCAGATAACAGCCAAAAAAGCCCCTTTATATTTGGATTCCATAGTGCTAGTCGTTTTTTATTTAATAAATATTGATGAAATGTTAAAATATTTAGTAACTCGGAGAGAGAAGGGTGGTTGATGGTCTAGCTTAATGGATGGGCCAGGAGCACAGGCAGTCCTTCACAGAAGCACTGCTGTTCAGAGTAGGAAATCCATGGAATCCAAGGAAATGTGCATCCAGTTAGAACCCACACACCTCCAGCTCTTCAAACCTCAAAGCCATGAAAACCTCAAAGCTGAAACCCAGGGACTCTCAGCATTTAGGGGTGATTTGCAGCCATTTGGCAGCTGCCCCCAGCCCTGCAGAGGAGGAACTCGGCTACAACCAGCTCAGCTCAGCCACACGTGCTGAACACGTTGCTGTGCCTGCACACCAGGGTCAGGGTGCAACACAGCCCTCACACACCCAAAGCAGGGCATGTGACACAAATACCTGCTGTCACAACAAATGGTGCCTCCTGAGGGGAATAAGCACCAGGGCCTAATGCCACCCATGCAATGCACCCCAGCAGGTGAGTGACAAACCCAACTATCACACTGGTACTGAGGAACAATTAATGCTGGGCAATCACCAATTCTCACTGCTCTGCCCCTTCTGGGATGTACAAAATGGGTTCTTTTGGCAGCAATGAAATACTGACCTCTGAAAAACTCAATCCACATCCACAAAAGTCTCATGATGGGATTTTAGGTTATGATGGCTGTGCCTGGCACTTCCTTTATGTCTCACCCTCTTGGACACTGCACAGCACAGTCAATTCTTTGCAAAGCTCCCATTAAATAAACTATCATTACATAAACAGCCTCATTTTCACAGCACATATGGTTTTGAAAATTCCCTTTATCCACTGGGCAGCTGTGATGTTGAACAGAAGCTATGGCCAGAGTTATGGTACATGGCAGAAAGTTCTGTGAATCCCAAGTTTCTGTGTGTTTTTATTTGATTGCAAGATGTCATGTTTCTGACATATGATGGGGATTTACATCTGCAAATGCTCAACATGTCACAGTGACAGACTGGGGCCATGCTGACTGTGTTTTGTTAACACTGACAACAACCACAGCCAATAAAACTCTGGGAGTCTTTGTACTCCAAATGCATTCTGTATTCTTTTCTAATATATTTGTCCAAAATATCTTCTTCCATTTTCCTCAAGCACTGTATATTCAAAGGCTTTAAAAAGTTACAGTTCATGGGATTTCAGGGTTGTATTTTCTTTTGTTCTTTTTCCTTTTCATTTATTTATTTATAATCTCATCCCAGATGTGGCATCAAATGCACACAGCGGGATATCCTTAAGCATTACTTTGTAGAGTTCTTTGTGTCACCATCCAACATTCTTAATCACATGAAGATTAGCAGAAAGACTTAGCTGGGAGTAGTGTGAGCAAGGGGAGGGGAAACTGGGTATCTGCTGGTTTAAAACAGCTCCACACCAGCTCTGTCTCCTTTTCCCAATTTGCCCAGCTTCCAGAACACAGAGACAAGGTGGAGCAATAACCAACCTTCCCTTCCATTCACATTTGCATTGCCTGCTTGTTCAGCACAGCACTGACACCAGGGCTCCCTCCTCCTCCTCCATCCCACATCCTGCACACACATCCTGGATAACTTCACAGCTTAGAGCGGGTGGCTGGGGGGGAAAGCTGAACACAAAAGCTTTGGCTGAGGCAGGTCCCAGTTCCTGGTTCCAGTCAGATCTGCAGCTCCAGATCCCAAAGCAAGAGCAGCCACTGGTGTGGTTTGCAAACCTCTGCAAACAGCCAGGAAAGGAGGGTGTAAGGATCTGAGAGTTCAGCATTCCCACAGAACTTGTCCACTGCAGGAGGAAGCCAGGACACCAACAGTTCCATGTGTAAGACAGGCAAACAAGGGGGCTGGACTGATTACTGGCCCCACAGGCACTGGGGAGTTGTGGATTTCCATCACAAGTCACTGTTCTTAAACCAAGACCACTTAACATGTGCAAAGTAACCACAGAAAGCTTTTAACAAACTGTATAAGTGACAAGAAAAGTAATTTTTAGGATGCAGTAAATCCTCATCCTAACATGTTAATTTAAATTGATACCTGGGATTAAGTGGCCACAAGCCCAAAAATGCAGAAACTGCACTGTTAAGTGTAATAGGGAAACTCCAGAAAAGAAGTGGATCTGCTGACAGCACAACTTCAAGCCAGAAGAGGAATGACAAATTTTGCCTCTGACACATATGGACTAACAAGAAAACAAATTACCAGCAGCCTGTTCTCACAGGAAATTATGAGACAGCACAATAGCGTAAAAGTCATCTTATATGCAGAGCTCTTAAAAGTGAATTAATAGAGGACTATTGCATAGTTACTGCTGGTTATAACTTGGAATACATTAAAACCTTTACTTCCCCAGACCAATATTTAAAATAAACAAGAAGCAGTGAGCAGGCACAGCCACTTCATTAAAGTGATTACATAAACTCTCAAACCAAGACTTAATTTGAATTAATAGTAAAGATAAAATTGAATGCATAAACATGCCATGCAGAAAGAATGAAGTTCTGAAAAGAATTAAGTGGTTTGATGATATCACATAGCAAACACCTGATGAATTCATTAAACACAAAGGGTTGCAGATGCCACGATACAGTGAGCAGTTCCTACCTGAAAAATCAGATGGATGTCAAACTTACAAAAAACTACTGAGTCCTAACAGCTGCAGGACACAGGCAGAGGTTTTGCAGAGCAGCACCAAAATTTGAACCCAAGACTGATACAGTCAAAATATCAATACCAAACATGATTAGTTCCAATGAAGTTAATCCAGTGTTTGGAAGAACAGCTTCTCTTTCTGCTTGGAAGGGCCAGGGATTTCTTCTTTGGAACTGCCCTGGAGCTGAGATCCACTTTCCCCCAGGCACGTTCCCCAGGGGAGACCCTCAGCTCATCGATTACATAAACTGCTCTCTAGTCTCACTCAGCAGGGCAGCTAAATATATGCACCAAGACATAAAATCTGCAGAGCCATCAAAGCGCTTCTGCTGGAACAGAAGAGCTGACAATTTATGGGCTCTTCAGTTGTGCCTGCTTTTATCAGGCTGGTTAGTTGAAAGAAAATGCACACATAATTACTTAATCCCATTAAAACAAAGACAAATGACAGCAGAGAACTCCCAAGCTCAGCAGTTTGAGCACAGGAAGATTCTGAACTCACACAGAAATGAATCACAGAGCCTCCTCAGTGGGCAGCTCCTTCCACAGCCCCTCTTATTTTGGCTACATCAGCATCACAGCTCTGATATCCAGCCAGCTCCAGGAAATGGCATCTTGGACAATGAACAGCTTCCAGATTTCCCAATGTACCAGTAATCCAAGGTCTCCACTTTTCAAGTGAAGTGATTGCATGTCAATTAAAGCAAGTAAATTCACAAGAAGCTACTAAAAAAATTCAGTTGCTTCTTCCAACATTTGGGGAGGACAAGCAGGAATCCTAAAGAGGCAGCAAGTGGCAATTTGGGGTTGGTGCTTAATTTTAACATTCTGAGTTTTAACTTTCTGAGTTTCAGAAAGTTACAGGAACTCCTGTTCAGTGCATTAATGACAAAATGTAAACTGTAGTCAGCACCTGAAGAGGGAAAATGAAGCAAATTAACATTTCACTAGGGGATTTATAACACAGGTTTGCTGGCATGTTTACTATGCAGGAATAAATAAATGTGTAAAATAATTGGAAGTACTCATTGAAGAACTGAAAACTGAACTTATGAAAATCCATATTAAACTCAAAAGTCACTTATTTTTAAGGCAGCAATGATTTTTTTTTATTTAATAAAAAAATATATTTAGCGTACCTCTAAGCACCAGGATCTTTTGTCTCTGCTGTTCCCACACAATAATCTGAGCCCTTGGATGTGAGCAGTGTCTCACCTCCAGGCTCAGCCATCCTACAGCAGCTGGCTGGGACAGGAGAAGCAAACAGTGCTGAGTGTAATGTTTGCTCACCAATTACCCTTCTGTGGACTCACTGAGAACCTCCCAGGACAAGGCCAGGCAGGAACCCCTATCCCAAAAAGGGGGGGATTAGGAATTTCAGTACTAGAGTGCATTTCTTTTGAGACTAAGCAGTAACAGTCTTGCAGGAAAAACATTTTTCTTCACACTTTCCAGGCCTTAACTGTGGTTTACAGCAAAAGAAATAGTAATAAAATAATGCTTCCTGCAGTCTGGTTTAGTTTAGGAACAAGGCAGAGAGGGACTGAGCCATAATTCCATATACACCTGGGACAGGGGATATCTGTCTGGAGGTTTTCCACTTCCAAGGACAGCCTGTCCAGGTACAAAGGCTCTCTGGGGACATCTCTCAAGCACACTGCTGCTTATTACTCTCAGCTTTACCTCACCTGCTTATTAGTTCCTGAATACTCTATTTCTTAAAGAACAGGAATAAACAAGTGGGAACTCCTCCATTTGGACTGCAAAACCCTGCTGGGTATAAATTCCATGGGTTTGTGCAGAGGACCAGAGAGCCTTACTGAGGCTGGAAGCACCAACACCAGCAGAGAAGCAGCAGCAACGATGGTGACACCACTTCAGGACACCTCAGTTTTAGTGAAGTATTTAATTTATTTTACTATGGTGCAGCAATGGAAATCTTACTTTGCTCTGTGTAGAAAATCCAAATTAGACTCCCAACTCAGGGCTGTTAGGGATGGCAAGAGAATCCTTAAGTTACTTGTAAGTTATTCAACTATAACGTTAGTACAAAATAAAAATAAAATGTCATCTTTCAATAAGCCAACTACACATTAAAGAAAACCTATAAAGCTTTTGTCAGGAACACAGACTCCTCTTGACCAGCAGCCAGTTAAAGTGGTAGAACTCTCAGGAATATCTCTGGAAAGGGCAGGATTGTCAGTTAAGCCCTTCACCATTCTATCCCAGCACAGTCCTACATCACCTCCATCCCTTAATAAGAGCAGAGGACATCAATCAAATACAGAAGCCAAATTTGCTTTCCAGTCACACTGCTCATTACCATGATATCAGAAATCACATCCTTTCCTTATAGAAGAGACAAAATGATGACAGGGCAGACAAACACCACACACTTCCCCTTCAGCTCCCTTAGAGAACAGATTCCAGGGAATTTTGTAGACATATGTAGCCAAGTATTGCATAGAATAAATTTTGTCAAACTCCAAAGGCAACAAGAAATTTTCCTTCCAGCTCCCTAGAACCATAAACCCATCAGACTCCAAGCCCTGCTGCTCCTGTTGACACAATAACACTGTCCATACTTCCCATCTCTTTAGAGAGCTTTAAAGAATAAATTCTAAATAAAGAATACTTTAAATTGGTAAAGCCATTCCAGAAAAAGAAAATCCTATACAATGACCCTTTCATCACCTATGACTGGAAATTTCCCTACTTTGCCTTCTTAATTTCTTGCTGCCCCAGAGCTGCATTTTAAGAACAAAAAGGAGGCTTTTCCTATACTGTGAAAGTATTAATGAGCCCCACTGAGTGTTGTTACTGACAAAGCCTCTCCAGGGACTAATTACAGCAGATAATTGTAGGCCATGATTTTTTTTTTATTATTGCACGAACCTCTTAGAGACTCCAAGGCAAAAGCCAAACCCAAAGTCCTTTGAAAAACTTGCAGTCCCTGCAGGGAGCATGAAGGAGCCCCCAGTGCCATTCCTTAGCAAGGCTCCCCAGGGACCTATATGGCCTACATCATACCTGCTGTATGTAGTTAGAAAGTAAAGATAAAATCTTTACTAGAATAAAGCTTTAAAAAGTAGGCTTAAGCACCAAAAATATCACATGGAAAAACAGCAGACATTACCAGCAAAGGAATATTTTTGCCTTTCTCATAACTTAATTAACCCTTATACTTCAACTCTTCAAAGACAAAACAGTAAGAAGATACAAGTAAGATTTCAACATGGAATGTGTTTATTTTTTATTTTTAATTTTCAGTACAGTATTAAGAGGTCATTTAAATACTTTAAATAAAGATATTTGAAGAAAAACCCAGAGGATTCAACTAGGTAAAGAAAAACACAATCTTATCAGTGGATAAAAGACAAGTATTGAATGACCTTAGGATCTTCAGAATAACATTCTCAAGAAAATGCATATTCCTGGGTCACCTAGTCAGGAATGCAGCTTAGTGTTGTGCTTCTCTTCCTGTTCTTTGTTTTGTGGATCTCAGCTATAATGGACAGCTTCACTGACAGGCAGGAAGAATTTTTTTTTTAATGAAACATGCAGAGAACCAAGTCAATGTGCTTTCAAAACCTCTATAATTTTCTCTATAATTATAAATCAGATAGGCATCAGGTCATACTACAGTCCTAAATATCAACCCTCTCTCCTCCTTTTATATTTCCTCTCCAAATCAACCAACTATAATTATCTGACACATTACAAAGGACCATGGAAACAATTGGTAGGCAGTTAAATATTACCAGACATGTAAAAAAAATAAAATAATCTGAAACTAACTGAAAATTAATTATGTTTCACAAAAGGATAAGTAAAACTAAAAGCAGAAGCTGCTTTTGGCGTGGAGTGAAAAAAGGGGAAAAAAAAGCAGTCTGCTACTGTGCAAAGTAGAATACCCCGATTTCTGGAATGCATGCTCTGCTTCCCTCAGGCACACTTCTGGAGCAATGCTGGGAGGTGGGAACATCTCATTTAAGATGTCCAGCCACCAGACCCTCTTCCACTATTTCAAAGTCCATTTTATTTTCATGATAGCTCATATTTGTTAGTCATTTAGTAAAGAAAAATTTCCATACACCCATTCTGATGAAAAAAATTTCTTTCAAATGCCAATCAAGGAAATCCTGACATAACTAAATGAAGAGAGTGGAAACATGCAGTAAATTTTATTTAAAGTTCTCTGCAGGTATATTTACACACATACATGCTAAAATATTTAAGCACATATATGTGTACATACCTAAGACATGTAAGCATTTGAGGTTCTTTGCTTACAATATTCAGTCTCATAAGATCCATCGATTTTTAAAGATACACACAATGAGATGGAATGTGTTAGTTCAAGCAGCTAAACCTGACAGAAACACACACAGGTCAGGTCAGTGATTTTTCTTCCTTGGATCGCATGAGTGAGCACAGCTTCTTGCAGTGTTAAGTGTTTGGGGACTGGAAGCTGTCACATTTTGGTTCCAATGCAGTAACACATTAAACCAGTAATCTAAATTTCATAAGCTGCACCTTTAAACTCACGCAACACTGTACAGGTTTGCACACAACTTCCCAGCCAGTAGTCTGATGCCCTTCTTTCCTCTTCCAGCCAAAAATGACTGTTTCAGTGAAGAATTTAGGTAAAATGAAAACAATTTTCTCATTTGCAATCACATGACCAGGAAGTAGAGTGGGTCTGCAGCAGAAGCTGAGATTCCCTGATGCAGTGGGTGTGTAGAAAGTTAAATACCACTTCAATATCTCCACATTATTCCCATGAGGAGTGTGTTTATAACAACAAGCAGACTGTGGCACGCAACCATAGTCTAAGGTCAGCAAGGCCCTTTCTCTGTGCTACAGAATCACCCCTCTTGAAAATTCAGTATATTTATGCCTTTTAAAAATGAAAGTTTCCAGGAGGTTTCATGCTCAGTAAGGAGTGTGGAAATTATTTCATACTGTAAGCAAACTGTCAATTAAAAAGGGCAAAAATTCATTTTTAAATCAAGCTATGAATTGGACATCAAGCTACTTATATTTTGGATTTCTATTAAGAGAGATAATAAATGGTCATGTTTAATTTGTTGAAATAATGGCTAGCAAGGTAAAGCAACATTCACTTAAATGAAAGAGATGCTTCTTAAAACTGCATGAAATTAATGATTCTCACCCACAAAAACTCCCCAAACAAACAGTTTCACAAGGGAACTGCTACAAGCTATGAAACTTGATAGAGGAGATTAATATATAGCTCAGCATCCAAGTCACTATGATATTTCAGTACACTAAAAATTGTATCTATTCCATCAGCACATATTATTAAGATGCATTATGTTGTTGGACCAATTTTTTATACAGTCTAACAAAAGTTACAGACCTTGTATATCTTGTTACAGTTAAAATAAAGAGGATTTCTGAGGCTCAGGCCTCAATACTCAGTTCAGTTATACTGCCAGCAAAAAGCTGAACATATTTCCCTTAGTGCTATCTTTAATCTTATATACCTTCAGATACAAAGGTTGGACAATTTTGCGTAATATGTTGCAATTACACTACCTGGCTAAACAAACTGTCCAAGAATCGCTAATAGAAATGTCATCAGAAAAATAAAGTCCAAAGCAGATTTGTACTAAAAAGAGAGAAAAAAAATCTACAAGAAAAGTGGTATAAGCCCTAAAGAGCAGTACATTCTTTGAGGACCTCCAATATTATACTATTTTGACGTATATGAATGCTTTTCTTGGAACATACAGAAAACTGTTTCTCTTAAACCAAGACAGAGAATGAATTTAATAGGGGTTTATAGGTCTCAAGTTTAGGAGGATTTCCCATCAGGTTCTGGAAAAACAAAAATCATTAAATACAGACACTAACCAGTTTGCAAATCAGGACATAAAATGTCTCAGATTATATAAAAGTATACTCCAACTTCTCCATAACAGAAGTCAAAGCTAAGGCCTCACAATTCCAGTTATTAGAAATAGCATATTCTCTTTACTAGGCCACCACTTGAAGCCAGCTACTCAGTGTTTTAAAGAAGGAATCTTATAAAAAGCTGGTTGCAGTGCAGTTCTTCGCAATATGTACCCAAGTACAGACAGATTGCTTGAAAGTATTAAGAGTTATAACAGAAACTGTTAAAGAAAATGCAACATAAAAACAAAATGCAGCAAACTACACTGCCTGAAGTTTCTTCAGGGTCCTCATACCTAGTAAAGTTCACTACACAGATTAAACATCATGAAGTACAAATTAACAAACCACATGATTAATAAAATCTGTTTACTTTATATTAAACATCTCTACTCTGATTACAGAACGTTTAGGCCCTCTGTAGCACAGAGGAACTCTTCCCTTTGTATCGCGGGCCAGGTTCTCATCGCGAACGCTCCTGCCCGCTTATTTCAACAGGTTCTGCAGCATCGCCGTAGCGTAGGTGGGGCGAGCTTGTCTGCTTGCAATTGCGTTTTGCAGATACTGGATGCCTCCACAGCGTTCCCAAATCTCTTCAAACTGCCTCAGTAAAATTTCAGCACCTCGCTTTCGGGTTAAGCCAGTCTCTTCAAGGTTAAGCTCACACATATCCATGTCATCCTTACCTGAAATGGTAAAGGGAAAAAGAAAACATATTTTACATCATTGAAAGATCCCATCAATAAAAATTAGATCCTTGTTAATTACATTTCCTCTCTGTAGATCTGGTTTGCTGGTAGACTTCAGAGCTTACGAGGAAGTCCTCAGATACAGGCATTTTTCAGTTTCCTGGTTTTTTGTTACACAGAGAACACTAAAACAGTATGAGAATAAACTAATATCAGATGCTGCAATTGACAAAGCTGTGCTTAAACAGCAAGCAAAAAGGAATAAAGGGAAGAAGCCGAAAGATCATCATCTCGATACATTCTTCTGAAACCCATTACAGGATGACAATATACCTTCAGTTTCAGGCCACTTTATAGTGAACTGCTTTACTTATGGTTAAAGCAACTAAGAATTCCAGACTTTGGATCAAGTAGCTAATCTGTCAGCCTACCACACAAAACCAACAGTGGGACCAACGTAGGCAATCCAATGAAATTATATATGTAGCTCACAAACTAAATTGTAATCTTATTTTTAACAGGTACTCAACGACAGCACTGCTACTTTTAGCTATGGGCTTTGGCACTGAACAGCAACAGCTGGTATAAGGAATTCTACTTAAAATAATTTGCAGAAAACAAACTTTTGTTGCCAGTAAAGCATAATCCTGTAGTGAAACAAATTGGCTATGGCCTTTCCTCAGTCTCTAAGTTAAATACAAAATCTCAAAACACAGAAGCGTAAGCAGCATTTCTCCAGTGTTTTCTCCCCTGTTCCTTACCCTCCAGAAAAGGAGGATACATTTCACTACCAGATAAATCTCTACCTATCCATTGCAACATTTATTCTAAATTTTTAAGATTAAAAAGCTATTTTCCCATACTAAGTAGCATAAATAGGGTAAAAGCATCAGCTTGCTATTAGCCTCATGCTATGGACAGACAATGTAACATATGCACAAATTGTTTTGATACAAACTGCTTGTAATTCTTTACAGCTAACTTAAAAACAGTATAATAATGAGTAGACCTTTCCCAGATAAATTGTGATGTTTTATCTTCACACTGTCTCCAGTTCAATGAATAGTCTGAGGGTTTGTAATAATACAACTCTTTCCATTTGATTTCCCACTGTCTATGGCTTCCCAAATTGAAGTACGTGTAGAAGTAAAACATCGGACCAGTTACATGTCCCAGTGATATTCTGAAACATTTGGCCACCATCAGCAGCAGTCCCAAATCCTCAAATTCTGCCCAGATAAGAAAGAACAGAGAAAGGGAGGGAGGGAGGGAAGGAAGGCAGGGAGGAAGGAAGGCAGGGAGGAAGGAAGGTGGGGAACTTGGAACTTCATCCTCTTTTTCTGAAGTTTGTTATCAACTCTGAACCTTCTCCAAGTTTCAACACCAACCTGCTACAAGCAGAATGGGTGCCTTGTCAGGGTGAAGCTCCATTTGCCGAGCAATCCAGGGCCCATCGAAGTGTGCGTACCACCAGCCCTTCTTCTTGTTCTGGGGGTCCTTGTACTGGTCCGCGGGGCGGATGAAGGGAATGCGGAAGTAGCGCTGCTGCCTGTTTATTTCAATCTCTTGTTGTCTGCCCGGGAGCTGGGCTGCGGGGTTCTGTTGTGCTATCATTCAAAACATCCCCCCAAAAATAAGTGAACAAAGCAATTAGAAAACAAGAAAGCCATATTACTTCCTTTATTAATCAGCACATTAAAAAACAAACAAACAAACAAACAAACAAAACAAACAAGAAAACAAACCCTCCCCCAAAACCCAAGAGATTATCTCTCAAGGTCATCTGAAGTCTCAGCAAACCTAGAAAGTATTTCCATCTCATATAATGTGCATTCTGTTAATTGCAACAGCTAAAACACTGGTCAGAAATGGCTCATGTTAACTCCTGTACATGTTGCCCAATGGCAAATTTAAACAAAACTAAGTAAATAAAATAACATATTCTGCTTTTAATCAATATTTAAGGTAAAACTTGCCATGTAAAATTTCTTACCAACCAGAAACATTTATCAGTAATTGCTTTAGTTCAGTCCATTTTTTTGTAAAAAAAGATCACAGCGCACAGAAGCATTTTCAGTTGCAAACATACAAAAGCATCACTTGATGTTTGACAGTCGACACAAAAGGATGTATAATACTGTTAGAAATTACTAATTTGTTAATAGAAATGTTGACAATAAATACTGCTTATTACAAAGCTGCCACCAAACAATTTTCTGCTTAGATTTCTATAAGTCAAAATCTGGCATTAGAAGTAACTTCTGGCTGCTTTCTTTTTTCAAGGAATTTTTAATTTCCGACCATTAAGATCAGCTGACTAAACTTCTAAAGGAGAAAGTTACATGAAATTTGTTCAAGTTTCATATATATTTTTGGTAAATATTTTCCACATGCATTTTTGGACTTTTTGAGTTCCCCATATTTCAGACTCTAGAGAGAAACTCACTTTCAAATAAAAGCAGATACTCTCTATGTTAATTCATCAAATGATCAACCTTCTTAATCTTACATATACACTATCATAATCGATTTTAAATAGTAAATGCTCTTAAAAGCAACATTCTTTCCTTTAATAACTGCCCCTGCAAAAGTTTGTTACTGATCTTGTTTTAGTGGTTTACACCACTGTTACAGATACCCTGCTTAAGAACCTTTACCATCTCTACAGAAGAAAATCAGGATTAACTTTTTATATGTTTCAGCATAAAAGGAGTAATTAAAAGTGAATTCAATTTTTTTCCTTGTGTATTGAGCAACAAAGAGAATTTCTGAGCTAACATTTATTAATATGAAAAATTACAATTACTTTTAATAACTTATTTTTACAGTCATGAACAGAACTAATACAGACTAGCAACTACACCTTGAAATTTCTTTTGCCTAGATTCAAGCAAAAATAGTTTTTCTAAACCTGAAGAGCAGAACTTTAACAAACCCCTATATGTCATACACATCAAATCTCCTTTTTCTAATGTGTGCATTAACAACAAACATAGAAAAAAAGCACCCAGATTTTAACACATGAATGCTACTTTTATACATCAACTCTGATAAAACACACACCTTACAGGAAGACAGAGTATATAAAAAACTAATTTAATTCTATGCATTGTCTGAACATTTATCCCAGCAGATCAGTACTTAAGTATTGTTGAATACTTTTTGCACTGCAATGGTAATTGCTAAGGCTCATTTCTACCCCTAGGCATATCTAAATCTAGAGAAGAGGGCAAATCTAGAGAATGGAAATGCTAAGCAGCCAATGGAGCCTCTATTGGTGCTATAGAACTGTGGCTGTCTATTCAGAAGAAACCATCACCTGAATGTTAGTCTGTGTGCTAGGAAAACAGTTGTTACATTATGTTGATTCCAGAGTTTTGCTACAACAAAAAGCCATGTGCAGACAATAAAAAAAAAAGGCTAGAACAAGAATGGTTTTGGGGTGTTGGTGGTTGTGGTAAAAAATCGGAGATTATATCTTTCAATAATTTATATAAGAAGGTTATTTCACTCTCCCTTCCCATGACTCCTCAAATGGGTAGGTTTTCACGAAGACAAGTACATTTTTGAATTACTAGAGTCATGTATAATTACCATCAGATTAATAACATTGTCAAATTATCTTTTTTTTTTTTTTTTACAATTAACTTCTATATACATGTGTAGCAAAACACTGGATTAATCAATGTTAGTATGGAGCTCTCAAGTGTTCCTATTCTTCAAAGTTAGCTTAAACAACTGTCTCCTCACTTACTTGAGTTGCTCAAAAATGGTGCAAAATCTGTGAACAAATATTACATGTTGAACAAAAAATGAAAGTGCTGATTCCTTATAAGTTATGGCTTTATTACAACATCAACATTTTTCACCAATGCTGATAACAAACAAATAGGAATTCTAGCTACAACACAAATGCAGATTCTAAGTGTTTCTACTCTTTTTCTACTTCTATTTTCATCAAGATTTAACCTCAAAATCACCTTAATAATTTGCAATTCCTGTTACAAAGCTTCAGTGGTAAATTGCTCTGACAAATCTGCTATTTAATTAATGTAGTACTTTATTTTTTTGACATTTCTGCTAGAAAAAAAAACTTCCAGAGCTCTGTCAATATCAGTAATAATACACAAACCTGTGCTTAGCTTCTATACTGAATGCATGAATTTAAATAAAGGATACTTATAAAATTACATTAAAGGATACTGTAAAACTACATTAAATCAATGAAAAGAAGTAAAGAAAAAACTACATCACTTGAAGCCCACATCCACTGACACGGGAAAGACTTTTAGCTTAAACACCTAAGAAATCAGAATTTCTTCTTACTACCTTCTCAGATGACTACAGTACATATGTATGTGAAATGCCCATGTGGTATAATTATTTGCAATGCAAAGAATTATACTGGCATTGAGAGTCTCTAAAGGTCACTATCAATTTCTTCTGAACTGCAAGGTTCTCTTATTCTCTTATTATGCCATATTTCAATGAAGTTAAAAAAATACAATGAAAAACACTGAAAAAAATGCAGCAAATATCTCAAAAGTGATAACAATATGAATATTCTCAGCTTTTTGTGCAAAAATCCAAAGATCATCTGCTCTTTGATACTTCCCATCAGCAACACTGTGTATGAATATTTTACCCATTTAGCTCCAGAGAGAACGTTCAAAGCAATTTACCACTTGGCAGAAGTGCTTCAAATGCCTTTTCCTGCCATTTCAGTCACAAGCTTTCTTAAGCAGCTAAAACCACATTTCAGACACAAGGACCCATTATTTGATAATATCTTCTCCAGGGGTCCAGATTTTGCCTGCCACATATCCATACTAAAATTCCCTGAGAACCTCAAACTCAGGTAATGCTCAAGTAATTAATAACTCAAGTAAATGAATCAAGGGGAAGGAGGTGCCTTTGTACATGGACTGAGATTACCTAGGGCACCTGGATTCCCTGGGATGCTTATTCTCCATGTCCTACAACAATGCCTTAATCTCAGGCTCATGTGACTTTGGGGAGAGCACTTTCTCCCTATCTTCCCTTTTCTTTGTCTCTCCCATGAACTGTGTGACAGGAACACAAATATCAAATATAATGGAACAAAAAGACAAAAGGAATGATCTGACTAAATTGTTCCATGCATTTACTGTGATCCTATAAATTTCTTAGATTCCTTTTATACAGATGATCACCGGACTTTTGAGGTGGAACATTGGGAAACGAGTAACAGTCCACTCTGTAAATACCACTCCAGAAACCAGGTACAGAATTTCCAGGTCTGGCAGTATGAAACTCCCACACTTCCTTGATGAATGCAAGAGAAACTTACTCTGATTAGTGTGTGGCTTTGTCAATAAACACCAGCCTGTGAAATCAGTAGAATGAGGGGTCTAAATAGAAAACACGGTCTACACAAAATTTGTCACCCCATGAGCCAGAATTACAGCATCAACACTCAGATTTTATAAAGGAGGATGTAACATGATGTATGTAAGCAGTGATGTAAACGACATAATTAGTAGCACCTTTTAAAAGTATCTACATCTATGTCTACATGTCTATGTCAATATTATGAAATATTAAAGTAGCACAGCAATGAACATTTAACAAAAATGCCAGCACCTGCACCAGTAGATCAAGAAATCTTTTTAACAGATGTCAGCTGGATGTGAGAAAAGGTTTTAAGAAGCATAAGAAGCTGAGTCTACCAAAAGTGTTTTAATTTCTGTGAAGAATTTGCCAGTTTCAATCTTTCCAAAATATTTACCTTAAATCAACATAAAACACTCCTAAAAAACTCCAAGTTTCTTCAACCTAGCAAACCCAGAATACATTCCAGAAATGTTCTTTTTAGAATATTATCACCAAAATTACTATAAACACAAAATTATCTCTCCTCACCATAGTCTGTGACTGATTTGGGAGCACGCTGTTCTGTTTCTGCATTGCGTTTCTTATTCTTGGATTTCCAAGCATGATACACCTTTAGCCTTCGGTGGAACTCTTCTCTGCAAGCTGCCAAGAGTTCAATATCTATCCCAAAAAAAAGGAGAAGGGGAAGGCATGAGTGAGAAAAGTCAGAAAAATATTTATTAAATGTTTTTCTATATTGATAAGGTATATGATTGGAGATCAAGCTGTGACACTAATATGATAACATGGAATGTAAAAACCCCTCACTCTCTGCAGCACAGCGCCTGTGTTTTATGACCCAAAAAGTCCCTCAGAGTTTGATGAATCCTTTTCTGCTTTAGAGTAAAGGCAGTCCCCAAAGTAGCTGTTGTACTGGGACATTTGGAGCAGCAAAATGCTACAAATATTTCTGTTGACAGTATCACAATACAAGCCGCACAGAAACAAATTTTAAAAAAATTTAATTGCACTGCTGAACATTATTTCTGCAACTGAAAAAAACCCATGAATTTGACTGCTTATATTTGTATTCTTTTTTCATGTATGTATTTTAATTTTTCTGAAGTTCATTATGCTAAGAATTGAATGATGACAAGGCTTTTTCATTAGTTATCTCAGAGTATCCAAGCTGGCTTCATGAGGAAAGAACTCCACTTATTACTGCACCATCTACATAGCCGAAAACATTGCTCCAGTCTTGCATATGTAAAAACACTAAAAGAGAATGAGTTACTTTCCAATTTCTACATCCAGGAAGAAATTCTGAGTGATCTTAAATCACAAATTAACCAACTGCTTTCAATAAGAAGCAGGAAGAAACAGTAATACCTAAAAGACGAATAATTCTTATCTATTTCTATCTTCACAGCACTGAGGCCAAGGTGATTAATGCCCCACTGTAAGCTTCCAAAAAGAAGTTACACATTTTGAAAATTAAAGAATAATAATCTACGACAGAACATATTTTTGCTTTCTTTATGATTTGGTGACAGCAAGAATTGATAGCAAAAAAATTCTTAGAACATGCAAATTCTAGGTAAAGCATAATAATTACTATTCCCTCTGTGGAAGTACATCAAATGGAGTGAACTTAATTAAGAAGTTATAACATGTATTTTATGCCCAAGATGTTTATTATCATAAATATATAATCCCTTAAAGACATCACAAAGGAGATTCTGTTTCCTTAATATGGAAATAGCTTTGTGTATTGTTCTTTTGGGGGTAAGAGAATTTTTAAAATTAATTTGTTATTCACTCAAACTCATGTAAACTTTTAATCTTTGTTATAGGAAGAAAGTAACACTTTTTCGTATAACTACAACTTGAACTCTTTCTCAGAAAAAAAAACACTTACCACAGGAGGTGTTGATTGTATCACGAAGCTCTGCATATTTCCACTTACTGAGATCATGCTTCTTAGTACCAGCAGCAGCTTTTGTAGCTTGCACTGCAGGACCCCTGCAATTATTTTTAAAATGTATATGTATTTTTTCCAAGTATTAAACAGGATTTTTTTTAAGAAGAGGAAGAGATCCCATGATCAATAATGCGTCATACTTATTACCACACAGACAAAATACCATAGTATTTTCAAGTTGTTTGAATTATCAAGAGAAAATGAAAATATATTTTATGCTCAAAATCATATCATAATCTGATTTGCCTCCTAAAGATTAAAAGGAATTGTCATTGATATTTTTCAGGTATAGAAAGACACATATTCTGAGTATCTCATCCCACATTGATGTACATTTTACTTTGTGAGAACCAAGATGCAAAAAACAAAGACTGAACATTTTTAGTTCCATTCAAAAAACAGACAAGGAAAAATATTCCTGAAGTAGAACAAGGAGAAGGAAGAAAAGGCATTTCCTCTGCTATTTAAAATTGATCTTGTTCCTAACCTTAAGAAAATATTCTGTCTGACAAAAACCTAACTTGAGAGAAGAAACCAAATTAATTCTATATTGGCCATCTAATAACAGCAATATTTATTCTGAGTTGGGAGTGATGATATTGATCATCATGATCATCAAGAGTGATGATATTTATCATCAAAGTAAAAAAGACCACTCGGACTAAACGCTGACCAGTAAAAAAAGACTCATCAAAACTCAGTATTTTCCAAAGGCAAAAGGTCTTCACCATGTAGGTAATGTCAAAGTGAGTCAACAGCGAATGCAAGTGAGGAATTATTACTAAAATCTCAATCATCTTTAGGAAAATGTACAATGTTTCCATGTATGAAACGAACATTAGATATAAACATAAGCCTGAATTTCTTTTTTTCCCCAAGAAATGTGGTATGGATAAGTGGAAGAACTCTCCCTCAGGAACAGCAAACTTCCTGTGGATTATCAGCTTATAAAATAAGTTGAAAACACTGCAATGTTCAGTGATGATCAGCACATCTTTTAAACACTAAGGAATTCAAGAGCAGACACGAGATTTTACCAGTCTCTGCTCATGACTAAGAATAAAAATTGAATTCTTTCAGGATCTGAGGGAATTTCTTCAAAAGAAACTAGAAAGAATCTTTAACAAGGTAGCAAAGTTCTTGATGCAATAAGAAAAAACAGGCTTTTTAATTGTAAGGTCTGTTTGTGCAGTAATATCTTTGTGGGACAGGCACAGTATTAATAGGTATAATCTAATGAATATTATTTTAACATTTATTTTTCCATAAAGGTCTCATGTGGTACCGTGAAGTTTTATGTTTATTTTCCTTTTTTAATTAGAAGGTTATAAAAAACTATTATAACCTGAATTTTTTCTTTATGCAGATACAGCAGTTTTGAAAGCAGTGATAACAAATGCAATTTAAATTTCATTGAGTAAACCTAACATTCCTCTTAATAACAACTGAACCATCTCTTCAGTATAATTAAAACTACAGAATCTTGCTGTTGGAGTAGCAGCTTAATGTCTACTCATACTACTAATCTGAGTCCACACAGCTTCCAGTTGGAGTTTGAGAAGTCAAACGTAAAAAATTGACTTAGAACTACTCATGACTGTAAAACAAATAACTGGACAAACTTCTTCAAAATATATACTTTAATATTTTGTTCTATTCTGTAGGACATCAAGGATTCCTGATAATTAATTTGCACTGCCTGGTGTCTAACCTTTTTGAACCTAATTTGACAAATCCTAAGGATTTTCCTTATTTAGCAACATTACCCACCACTCTAAGAGTTTGCTGCCTAATTTAGCACAGCAGAACTAGGTTGTAGTAATCTTTAAGAATGCTAATCCAATTGAATGGCTTAGTCTTTCTATTAGGGTACTACTGTGCACTCTGAAGACCACTTGCTTGTTTTCTACAGGACCTCAAGCACAACAGTCTGGCAGCAAGAGGAGCATCACCTTTGACATTCCATCTTCACTGCTCCATATGAGAGTTATGTATCATAAACAGTATTTTCAGACTAAAAATAGAAAAGACCAGTCTCATGTCAAAGGCTTCCAGTGTATGAAAAGTGAGACAATTTTTTTTAAACAAGCAGATACTGAGAAGCATTGCATTTTGAATCTGACCACAACACAGAGCCTGATCTGGCCCCAAAATTTTTTCATCTTTTTGTACATTAAAAATTGGCCACTGTCATTGGAACTATGTCAATATATGCAATACAATATGGCCATTTAAATTCACATGCTACCTTAATTACACCTTATGTGGTTTATGCCTATTCTTAAAATACTGCAGGAGAAAAATTTAGTTACCAGCTGCATTCCAATCATCCATGATACCACTAGAAAATTCATTAAACATGTGAGACTGAGCATCTTCAAACTATACATACATAGCTTAGTAACTTGTTAAACAACAGATTCACTTTCAAAACCTCTAAACATTTTTTCTTCTTCTGTAAGGTTCACAAAATCAATGTCAAAAAAAATTTCTACCATCAAGTTGCAGAAAACACTTTCTATTTACTTGCTGATATGGAAGACAATCACAAAAATTTCTTTGAACAGAGTATTAGTATTTGACCAACTAGCATATTCAGACCCAAACCTGTATTTATCTTTTCTTCTGCATTGTGCATAAAATCTCACATTATCATTCAAGAAATCCCAGAAGGAGATTTTGTTTGGATATCTTAAGAGGGTTTTTAATATGGTCTTACCATGGAAATTTTCAAAACTACTTTTATTTTAAGAGAACTCTAATGAGCATATTTCCTTATTAAATGCACCAACAATTACATTGCTGTTAAATGGCTTCATTAGCTTTGTGCTGAATCTGTAGAAATATGCCTTTAAAAGATGTGGAGCCTTGTGATCTGTTTATCACAAAGGTGAGAGGAGAAGAAAGCTGGAGAAGCATTAATGAAATTATAGAAAATTACAGGGTACATGAACAATTCTTATTCTTTTTCAATATAATAAGTTAAAATAGCAAAGAAATAATTGCTGAAAAAATGGTAAATGCAATTTATCTGAAAGAAATAATTTAGTTACCTGCTCATAATTAAAAAAAAAACCCAGATTCCATTACTTTTAATTCCATAATAATTCAACCCATTTAATGTGTGATTTGTTTTTAGAAAATGATTGATTCACTGGTGTTATACCTTCTCACCTACCTAGACAATATTTCTGACATTTCTGTGGCCATTTGTTCCCTACAAGAAAATTGGTATATGAGCATAAACCAAATATATATGGATATAAAACCAGCCTTTATAACCATGAAAGTGTCTTGACAATCAAACTGAAATTAAATTAAATGCACAGGAAACGACTACTTATTTTTAATTATTTCAATTCAGACACACACACAAAAATAGACAGACAGATAGATAGATAGATAGATAGACAGACAGATAGACAGATAGATAGATAGACAGACAGACACACATACACACACACAGAGTCCTGATTCTGTAAAGAACAATAAATTACACAGGGCAGTGAAAAATGGATGGTATGTTAAAAACTTTACAGCAATTATATAATGATTTTTGAACAAATGTTATTTGGTATATTTGGTTATTAAAGGGTTTATTAGATGTAAGCAAAGTAATGAATATGAGGCATTAAAAATTGACTTAGAAATTACAGATGCATACTAACAAAGATTGCTATGGGGTATTAGTAAATAAGAAGACAATATCAATTTCTTTTGATTAATTAATGTGGCTTTTATCTATTAGAGCATTCAAATGGAAAAAAATGCCATACGTAGTCATTTGTGGCTTTGTTCCATTGGCTCTGCAAACAGAAGACATTTAATGTTAGACAAACTACTACCTAGTTAATATTTTAATAATCTGAAGCAAGAAAAGGTGGGTCATAGCATTTCCTGCTCTCTCACATCTTCTTTATTATCTTAAGAATTTTTATTATTATTATTTTTAGCTGATTATATAAACCTCTTTTCCCCCCAAAACTTTCTCATTCAGTTATGACTTAAATAATAATCTGGGAAAAAAGAAATGTACAAGTGAAAGCTTCCCCCAGCCTTTCTCCCCTGTCCAATCTTTCAAAAGCAGAGACTTTGAAGCATACTACTGATGTATTTCATGCTTGGATAAGCGTGTCACAAGAAACAGCAGCAATCCTCCTGTAGCTGCTCTGGGAACAGGATGGGTGCTTCTTCATGCAAGCTGTGAACAGACCCCAAGTGTAACTGCTGTGCTGGAAACACACAGGTGAGCACAGGTAGCACTATCTGTGCTAAATTAGGACATAGGATTGTTCCAATGCAAAACCCAGGAGAGATACACTCACAACACTCTTCTAAGACTAGCTTTCTTTTGATGTTACATGCCATACTGTACACTTCAATAAGCCACATAAATGAATAAAAACTACCCAGTTGAAAGCAGATACTTACTATCTAAATTAATTTTTACTTAACTGCTAGTCATTACCTTTAATTTACCCCTGGGTGCAGTAAATCACATATTACACATCCTTTCAAACTGTGGATGAGTAGTAAAATTGGATAAAGCTAGAAGAGGTCCAGCAGATCCAGCACAGAATAAGCACAAATGAAAATCCTGGATCTGCTGCCAGAACAAACAACTTTTCTTCTTTGATAGTAGCCAACAAATATATTTTTTAAGGAAACTGTAATACTTATGCCCCTTGAAATATCTATGAAAGCTATGAAAGTGAATACAGCAAGGCACTGTGGAAAAAAGAAATAAACTACAGGCACTCAAGTTCAAATATGACAACACAAAAGTGTCGCGTATTTGTTAAAACTGAGCACATAAAATCACCCTTTTCTTCCTCTTTTCACTCAACAGTTACAACCATACAATGGAAAATACCTTTATTTTCTTCATGCCAATATGTAAGGATGAAACCAATTTTTACAGAAGTGTGATAACACTGTAAAAGCAATATACTGCATGAATTCAGTATGAAGTCACACATGCTTTATCTTATTACAACAAAATTTAACAGGGAAGATATATATACTTATAGAAAAGTCAGTGATTTTAGTGTATCACATGCTAATATGTCAGTCTCAAATGTAGAAGACCGTAGACTATAACTTCTTTAGACTCCAGCAAAATTTTGATTGGTATACTATAAAAGAAGTCCTGAGACTTTATGTTTTAATATTAGATTACATTATTTATTCTAACCAATAGTTTGCATTTCACCAAATTTCTTTAGCTGCTACCTTTAAGGCAACTCCTGAAATTATATGAAAATCCTCTGATTTCAATAGAAGATACTGGGGCCTGGGTAAGGTTTTAGTCTGATTTTAAACAAACCAAAATAAAATCAAATATTAAATTAAAAGCATTCTGTTCAGGTTTTGAATGTGCAATGAACTATTTGAAGTAGACTTTGGAAACAAGGGAAAAAATTTGCCAATGAGATAAAAAAGATCTCATGTAAGCAGGAAAATCTATCACTTCTTTTCTAGATTTAGGTATTATCTTGCTCAAGAAATTATTTCCATCTCTATACTAACATGTTCAGACCACTGAGTACTTTCCAAACACTTAGAAGGGTCTTCAGTCACCTACCAGCTGCACAGCAGAACTGGGCTAGCTACACAGCAGAGAAACTGGCAGTCAAAGAGTTATGATGACAATTAGCTCATCATCCATTCTGGGATTATACAAGAAAGACCAATGCCAAAATCACCTATGAGCAGTAGGAAACCCAGTGGAGGTTAGAGCTTCACTGACAGAGAAGTTACTGAATTCTCTGAGCTCTTGACTACTGCATCCCTTCTTTCATATTTAAGAGAACTCTGCCAGGTTGCAAGACTAGAGTGACTTTGTGTCTACCTTTAAAGTATTGCACCAAAATCCAGACAGGGAGAGTGGTGAGGCACTGGAACAGCCTTCCCAAGGGAGCTGTGGCTGCCCCATCCCAGCTTGGATGGGCCTCTGAGCTACCTAGTCTAATGGAAGGTGTCCCTGACCATGGCAGGGGGCAGGAAAGAGATGATTTTCAAGGTCCCCTTCCAACCCAAACCATTCTGATTCTGTGAATGGAGCATGTCAGTCTCAGTCAGAGACAATCTGACAGCTATTGCAGTACCGAGGGAAAAAACACAACCATTTCAGTGGAACTGCCCAGAAGTCAGTATTGAACATGACAAAAAATTACCCACCTATCTCAAGCAAGCATACAGTTATTAAAAAAAGTATACATTTAGATGAAATTTGGGTAGCAAAAGAAATACATCTAGGAGCTTGAAATTTCATGGCAACACAAGGGATTTTCTTGCACTCATTTCAACAACAACAACAGAGTAGAGTCATATTAATGAAGTCACCAAGTATGTGACCATGTTCACAGGTCCCTTCATGCAACTTGACCAGTAAGTACCATTTTTACTGGAACTTCTAAGTTGCTTCTAAGACATCACCTTTTACGCATGAAGAGTTCTTGCTCTGCAGACAGGCAGTGTGGTTCTGTGTATCAAAGGTTAAGCTCATTTTATCGCACATCAAAAATTGACACAAAACAAGACTAACACTTAACATTTGAACTCATCTATGTTAGGTATTTTCATTCCACTTGAAAAAACTTACCAGTCAGGGCCCAGAAATTACTTTTATTTCTGCAGTTAAAGAGAGCTTCTTCTTTAAAAAAAAAAATCCCACACAAATTCACTGTAAAAATGGAACCACCATCAAGACCTAGCAAAGATGTATTTTATTATTACTTACCACTGAAGAAATTCTATTCCCTACTTTAAATGAGTCATAAAAATCAGAATTCTAAGTTGGCCATCCTTGTTAGAACTCAAAAAAAGAAAGAGACCTGCAGTCATGTCCACAAGCACCTACAAAATCACTGATGTAGCAAGACGCAAAATGAAGAAAGTCTAAGCAAAAGCAATCTAACAAATTTCAAAATTTAATTTGAAAAACATTCCAATATACTGACTTAAAAGCTCCATTTAATGAACACAAAGTTCCATTAACCAAACAAGAGCATAGTCTTCTCCAAGGGAGCAGGATGGGGAGAAAAGAAAGCACAGAGAGGAAAATGTAACTCCTTGACTCCATACCTGCGCAAACCTAAATCCAGCTGTGCCTCATCACTGATGAGCTCTGCCTCGCTCTGGGCAATCCTCATTGCCAGCTCGTGGTCACGGCGCTCCTGTTCAAGCACGGCCTGGTGCTGCGTCTCCTCCTCTCGCTCTCTAGCCAGCTGAGCCTCAATCTCAGCCTGTTTGAGAACAGGACACCTTTAGCCTTACCCAATCAAAACCAAAATGCTACATGAGCAGTATTTGAAAAAAATGCTATGTTGTGTATTAGCTTTTGGAAACATGTACAGTTTACAGAAATGAAAAATTAACAGCATTAGTATTTAGTTAGACCCAAGAAAAATGAAACAGCTACAAACTGAATCTTGGTTTTCATATAGTTTATCAAATATTGTCCACCACTTATATTAACTTTTTAAATAAAGTGCCAAGTAATTTTTTTAATATATGAATTATTTTGTTCATTATTATAAAAACTAATGTTCAGAAGTTTTCAGAATCATTAAAACTCAAATGAAACTGAGGCTATGGCTGCTTCTCCATAGCACTAACACAATACTTCCTTGATATTCTGCTCTTGGCATCACAGGACTTTGTAACAGGCACTACTTTGGATACAGGTCTGTATGTCATTTTGAAAAGGGATTAAGACAGACACTGGAATTCTCTGTGGAACTGATCTAACATGAATTTAAGCAAATGGTAAAACTTCCAACTTAGTGCAGTGCAGGAGCAATTCAAATATACTGCCTCTGCAGAGTCAAACAACAGCAGCAGTTAACCATCATTATTTCACAAAAAGCCTTGCACACACAGTAAATAAAACAGGACCATCCAATTCATACCTTCAAAAGGCACATACACCAAGTTTTAGCAGTGCCCCAAAATTAACAAGGAAACAAAGCTGCTTCCCATCCATCATTGTGAAGTTGCACCACTAAAACATTGAAAACTGTACCATTACACCAGTGACTTTACCTTATGAATCTTGTTTTAGATTAGCTGATAAAACCAACCAGCAGGAGGAAAGATAATGAGAAAGGAACTCTATGTGGGAGAATGAAACACCTTACAGGATTATCTATCCACTTGGATCCAAACACAGCATTTTAAAGTAAAAGTGTAAATTACATTCTGCATTGCAGATATCCACAGCTCAGAACCCAAGAAACATTGATAAAGACAATCACTATAGATGTTCTTTTTTCATAAGACTGCTATCCCAGGTCACCCAAGCAATTTCCAATAAAAAAGGAAAAGAGGGATACAGGATCCAAACACACCTCCGAAGGAGAGCTCATTATGAAATCAGTAAGAATTGCCATAAATCAAGGGGAAAGGTGGAGGAGTGGGGTTTGAGCTGCGTGTATTTAGTGCAGCCAAAGGAACTACCAAGGACAGTCCTGCCTCCTCTCATTATTACTGGCACTCTCAAAGTGTTTGCAGTTAAGCAAGTAAACAACACAATCAAAGTCAAGATGTGACTTTAGTAAAAGAATGCCAAACTTGCCTGACATGAACCACCCACCAAATCTTCAAAGGCTAAACCAGGATTCCCCAACGCTGCATATTTTTAAAATAACTTTTAAAATCCTTTAAAAACAGATGCACCTCCACTCAGAATATGTGAAGTTGCATAGGAACTAGAAATAGGTGATCTGTCTTGGCATACGCTAAACATGACATTTGCCCTATATTTACTAATAAAGCAACATTGGGGAATGACTCTGAGAAATGCATTTATAGAAAGAAGCCATTGGACTTGGTGGAGAACATAAGCTACAAAAAGCATTTATAAATAAGTAAATGAATACAAGAAAATAAACACACAACCCCAAAACCATCACAGTAACAAGAAATCCCCCAAAGCCACACACAGCTAAAGCATTAACCTGAATACGTTTTTCTTCTTCTTCTCTCTTTTTTCTCTCTTCCTCTCCCTGTTTTCTCTTTGCCTCAATCTCAGATTTCCTATTACATAAGAGGAGAAGAAAATGAAAATGTGTTATTATGACACAAATGAACAAGAAATAGTAAGAAATACAAAGTCTCTTTTATAAAACTGATTGGTACTCCACAAATCATTACAGTTCTGATGACAAGATACTACATGTAAATTATGAAATTTTTCAAGTTCATCTGTATTTCCAGCTGCATCATATAATTTCTTCCATATGCTCTTCTGTCACTTGCCTTACAAAGGAAATGTTTCAACACTGCACAGAAATACAATCCAAATTATTCTCTAAGTGAAAGTGTATCAAAACCAACTTCATTTAAAAGCCTTTCCTGTTTTCTTCTCATTCTATAACCAGCAACTTATTCAAATTCAAGACTCACAGGCGTCTTTCCTCTTCTTCCTTCCTTCGTTTTTGGTCTTCCTCTTCACGTCTCTTCCTTTCCTTTTCCATTTCCTCCTGGATGCGTCGTAGCCTCTCTGCTTCGTCCTCTTGCTGCTTCTTCTTTTGCAGTGCACTCAGAAGCTGCTCTGAGCTTTTAACTAAAGCATCATATTCTTTCTGTATCTGTTCTCTAGTCATTATAGTGGTCTGCAAAAATAATAAGAGGGTAATTGTTTTTTATTTGTACTTCACTTCTGAAAGAACATACTTAAAAATATTAAGTGATATGAGATCACTGAGCACTATATTTAAATCATATATACACCTCAGAGCTGGGAAGCTTGAGTCCACTCTTCCCTTTTTTTCTACAATCCTGAGGACCCATTCCTCTCCCCTCTCCTATAAAACCATCCAAATTCATCTCCATATCATCAGTGAAATTAACTTAACTTCCTTTCAAAACATACCTTCACATTTTAAATCTTGCAGTTTTAAGCAACAGAAATTAATTCTTAGCATGCTAGGATGGAAATTAAAGCCTTCCCAGTGTATTTTGCATTGTGCTCTTATCTTCTTTAGTGGTTATTTACAGCTCCGCTTTTATGTCATACATGAAATAGCTTTTCTTAATATTTCTGCTAGCACTCAGAAAAAATACTGCACTGTGTTGTGACTAACTTTTTCTAAAAAGTTATTAGTAACAAATTACAGGTTGAAAATGCTTCAAAAATAGCCTTTGCTAGACACGTTTTCAAACCTTATTGACAGGTACAATTTAATTTCATTTTACAATTCACATCTTACTAATAAAACTGCAATATGGGGATTTGCTGACCTTTTCTGATAGTGTATCATGATGATAATCACATGTTATAATTTTCATTAGAAAAGAGAACCCTAAGCTGATAGGTTAACTCTACCATCTTTTCAACAGCGATTTTAAATAGAGAAGTCTTAATATGGCACACTAAGAAAGCTATAATATTGCATGAAATATGAATTCAAGAAACCAAACTTTTTCTAACATTAATAAATGCCAGTGTGCCTTCATTTTGTCTTTGTGATTCTGTGGTAAGAAAGACAGGACTACAGACCTGAAGCATAATCAACAAGCTGAATTCTCTTTACCACCAAGTTTGAAAAACCTCATAACTGGAAATGTCTCTAGTCTGTGATAAATGCCTTGTTTCAGCCCTTATTAAGTTAAAATATTGGCAATGGTAATTGGCATTCTGATAATGGTAATAATGGTAATTGGTATTCCAATAGTGAAAGCAACAAACAACTTATTGACAGCACTTGTCTCGTAATACCAACATGCATTTTTTCTTTGAAACCTTCAGTGCCAATTTTGACACACAGATACCAAAGTCATACGCACCTATTTTCAGGATTCACTTCAGTTATATTTACAAATAGTTTTAAACAGGAATTACCCAGTGACTGAAAATTAAGACCACAATTTTAAAGTATATTTTCTGTTAAAAAAAAATGCATTGGCCTTCTCCTTTAGATGAAGCTTTTAAAAGATTCCAGTACAAAGATACTTTTTCTCTCATTATTATCACATACCTTAATTTTGGTCATTGATGCATCAATAGAAGCCTCCAACTCCTTGACCTGCTTGCTTGTCTCTGCTTTTCCCTCCTTCAGAGCACTTACTACTTCATTAAATTTATCAAGTCTCTTCTTCAGTGTACGTACTTTTATCAGGCCATCAATGCTGTGAAGGTAAGACAGCTTATTTGCTTATTTGAAATAATTTTGGATGGTGATACTTTTAAAACTCCACAAATCACTCATGTAAAAAAGGTAGATGGGGAGAGAAGTTATGCCTTCTGACAAAACTCTCCCTCTTCTTTGAAATTTGAACATTATCACATCAAGTAACTAAGCAATGGAGCCTTTTCCAAGCAGTAACTAAAATTACTTAGCAAACAGTGGCTCAAAATGGAAAAATGCATTTTTATTTTGAGAATTAATTTGGGCTGGCTTTTTGTTTTTCTCACAATAATAAATGGATACTAATGATTATTAGTATCCACTAGAGGATTTTAACTGGAAAGGATAAAGGCTGAGTAGCGCTACTTATTCAAAGAGCAGTAACAGAATTAATCAGATAAAACTCTACTACACAGTATTACATCCCAGAATGAACACCGTCATTACACCCCAAAGGATTGAGAAGGCAAGGCTGGGGAGGAGTTCAGGAAAACTCAAGAGTTTTTTTAAGAACCACTATTGAAGGCCCCACACAGAAGTTACAAATCTGCAGACAACCTTCCTAAACAGATATCACTATACTGGGATTTGCAAATCAACACACAAAAGTAGAAACAAAATCAAATCATTAAAGATGAGCACCAATTAGCTAAAAAAAAATGTCAGAAATGCCAAGATTCAAAATGAAACATAATTCTCAAAGGATGTAAAAGAATTTATGAGAGGCCCACAACTAGAACAGAGCTATGTCTCTGTCAAAGAACATTAAGGTGTCAGCAGAGCTTAATTACTGAAGTAGTTTTTCCATCAGTATTCCCTGCAATCAGATAATGGAATTAATTTCATGAGGAGATAAGACAGTTATTATTTCTAAGATAAAAATGAAAGGGAGCCTATAAAGGAAGGAAGGTGTGAACTTGTAAAGGACAACAATTAACGACCTTAAATTAAATTAGACAGACTTAATAAAAAATTTTTAAAAACAAGGTTGTCACTGAAGGATTTTATGAACAAAGAGATAAAGAAACATCTTTAGGAAAGGTTCAGATTTAGTCTATGCATCCTTGGAAAAGAGTGAAGGAACACAGGACCTCTCAGTCTCCTTCAATTGTACTCAGCATCACTCTATGATTTCAGATAGATTTAGTTAATAAAGTAAACCTCCTCTTACAGTCCCAAGAAAATATTATTTAAAACATACTTCCTTCAACCAAGGAATATCTTCTTACCGTGGTTTGTGCTTTCTCTTGCAAAGCCACATACGAATAGTCTTTTGTATTTTAATGCAGGCACTGGCTCGATATTTTATCTTATTTTTCACTGTAAACACACATAAGACAGAATCTTAATGTTTTATACAGTTTAACACAACTACTATCTTCCTTATACATTTGATGTCACAAAACTGTATGCAGACTATGTGTGCTTGAGAGCTTTTTGTATATTGGAACCACAACATTTAAGAAACAGAATAGCAGAATTCACAATCTTGTGCCAGGCACAGAGGCTCCCACCCAAACCCAACAGGAACAATGAAATGTGTGCACACTCATACACCCCTCCAGATTCACAGATACCAGTAACTTTTGTTAAAAGTTAGAGCACACCCAAGATTTTAGTGTTACAATCTATGATGTCTGAAATCTCCTAAGAATTCAGAAATTCTATTTGCTTCACTAAAAACAGCAACAAATAATAATCAGTCACAGACTGTGCTGGCCCAAATGCACAGCCATGTGTGCACTGGCATAAGGCCTTTATGCTCTTCTTCCCCATTCTAATGCAGTTTTCACCCTCCATGTTATCAGAGACTGCTGACATTCTGCATCAGACCCTTCCCAATCTCCCAGGTACCTTTTCTGAAGCACACCACAAGTGCCAATCTCTATTGCACACCACCTTATTACTACTCAGCAGAGTAACTTCAAGAAAAATCCCACCAACCTTGAAATCAGTTACTCAGAGTTCAGTATGTATCTGCTATACATGTCCTTGGCCACATTTCAAGGTGTTATTAATTGCTTTGCTGTATTTTTAACCAACATTTTGAGTTAATAAAACATAAGCCACATACATTTAATCACCGAGAGAGAACACCATTGAACTTTTTTCCAACGACTGCAGATAAGCCAGCGGTTCACTCGTTTAACCAGCTCTGCCAAGTGATCCGGATCAGACTTCATTATCTGATCAAACTCTGCAAACTAAATGGCAATTAAAACAAGTTTTACATATTAGCAGGACAGAGAGTGTTAGATACTATTGTTTGAGATCAGGCTGAATTAAAATTTTTTATATAAACTGTATGTCATTATATCAGCTTTCAATTAAAGTCAGCAGATAATTTTCTTACACTTTGTTGTTTAATGATAACAGAAATTACAAGCGCAGATTTTTTATATGTTTGCTGTATGGACGTCCAACCCTTGGCATTTTGAATAATATAACCGTTTACTAAACACCAAAAATACTTATTGTCAAAATTTTTAAAAATCAATTGCTTTTATACATCCTGGAGATGAACTCTGGCCTTCCACAACTTCAAAACACATCTAATTATGTATCTGTGGAAAAAAATAAAAGCTGAAAGCACTTCTCAATTTTTAACCTTTGTATAAGTTTCCCATTGAAGGCAACGTTTTCTGAAAATCCTGCACTTCTGCTTTTCAGTAAATATAAGACAGGAAGAACATTTTTCTGGGATTACAATAATTTTCCTTTGTCATCGCAATAGCTCTCAACTTCATCTCCTTACTCTGAATAGAAGCAGCAATGTTCAGAATCACAGAAGGAGATTTCAGTTATAAACAGATTTTACTAGAAAATATTTCTTCTTGGCTCTGACTTCATCTTTTTAAAAGTCAACATAATTCTTGGAATACAAACATTGCATTAGAAATACTGCAGCATCAGCAACAAGACTATAAACCCAATTGTATCCATACAAATTTTGTGGTTTATTCAAAGAAAATGAACAAAATTATTTATACAAATCCTGGGCAACCTTATTTAGGTTGGCCACACTTTTACCAATGTGTTAAACAATGTTACTTTCAAATGTCCTTTTCAAATGGAAATTATTTTAAGATTCATAATCATGAACTCCAAGAAAAAGATTACCTTGCCAGGTCTAAAAAACACCTTGGTTAGTCCAAATTTGTAATCATTTTCATTCAGTCCCAGGGCTTTAAATAGGGCCTGAAACACAGAAACCAGAAAGGATTAAATTCTGCCTCCTTCAAAGAAACATGAAAACCAACATCACAATATATTTTCTCATGTGGATGATACAGAAGAATTATTTTCTTACTTTGCAAAAAAGCCTAGGGTCCAGTCGAGCCAATTTTTCAGGCAAGTATTTCTTGTACATATTATACAGTTCATGAAATGACGCTTGTGACGGGAAACCACCTTGCATCAAATCCAGAACTGACACCATCCCTAAATTCACAGACACATACACAAAACCTGGCATCAGTAACATGCAATTTAAGCTGTGAATTTTATGATAAACAGTAAGTAGGTTTATGACATAAGACTCAAAGACATTGTTCAGAGACTAAACCACAAAGTTCAGCTGGGATTTGATCAAGCCTGTAGCATTTTTTGATTATGTGATCAGTCACAAAAAGTTAATACTGAACACATGAGAAAAGCCCATAAGGTTTTCTCCCTATTTGAGAAGTAAGTAACACTCAATCATCCATATGATTTTTCTTCTAATATTTCTTCCAAAATCTTTTTTCTTTTTCAGCAGATTTGACAATTTCATTTTCAAAGGGAAGACAAAAAGACCCAAATCTACACCCCAAACCACCAAACAATGCCCAACCAGGCATTTATTTCAATCATGTGAATGGTATTTGTGAGACCTGGTGCAGATACAACCTCAAATACATGTGCAGGGCAGTGCTAGAACATTTAGTGTACTCGAAGTACAAAGTATCAGCTGCTAGGATGTAACATCAATGTCCCCAATAATGTTACAACATTTTGGCTGCAACTAGGGTATCAGTAAATCCCAGACACTGTCAGTAAGATTCAAATTACTTCAGCAGCACAGGCTATACCAGCTTTTACCCCTATTTTACATATTCTTATCCACGGAGGCTGCAGGTAAGATTTTAAGTTAGACCTTAACTTGTGGTTGCTGTCATAAAACTTAATCTTCTGCATACTTGCTTTCAACAGAAATTTAATTTGTTTATACTGTCTTTGTTTTTCAAAAAGTTCAGTGGGGCACGAGCAAATAAAGCTATACACTTGGAAAGCATCTAGCATTTCAAGAATAACAAAGATGCAGCATTTCATCCATGTTAGGTGTTCAGTTCCAAATCAAACTAATAGTGATATGAAGAAACTTTTGAGAAAGTAAGCTTTTGAGAAAGTAGTATAATTAAACTCAATCACAGTATCAAAAAAATCAAAGAACACTGGTGTGCATCAATTACTAGATATCTCAGCTAACAGTGACTGCCTCTAAAATCTACAGGAGTTTCTAACACTTCAACTGCCACAGAAATTTTAAATTCTATTGTTCCAGTGTTCCAGACTGAACTGGTGCCCTATTAATACTGTGGGCAACTCTTCTTTGCAAGAAGAGTCCTAATGCCAATTCAGATGAATTATTTCTAAAATGAATGCTAAGTCACTAAAAATCTAAATAGCTGTTTATAAGGCATAAATAACCTATCTTCTAGAAAACAGATCAAGCAAGGAAATACTGCTTTCATCCCACATATTTAAAGCTTACAGTAATTTTTAACCACCAAAGTAAAAATCAGAAGGAAAAATATCAGAGGCATACATTACCTGAACACTGAAGCTGAGAGAGGATCTGTCCTCCTTCAAAGTGGTGACTTGTCATCTTTAGATTAGGTTTGATACAGCAAATAAAGCTCGACCCCTAAGACCAAAGCAAGAAGTTAGCAAAATACAGATTTTTAAAACTCCTAAAATAATGGTTAAATAATTAGGACTTATGGGGGGGGGGGGAGATAAAAATAATAGTATTCTAAAAGAGAAATGCTGACATTATCATAGAATCATGGAATGTTAATGGGTTGAAGTGAGCCTTAAAGGTAATCAAGTCCCAACCCCACCCTTTTCTCTCATATACCAGTTTTGCACTGAAATCTTGGTCTTTATGTAACTGATCTCAATGCTAAAACCATTAATTGGATCCTCAATTCTGTTGAATTTTCACTCAACTGTTCTCTTAACATGTATATAATCTATGATTTATGACTCTAGATCCTACTACCCTCAATATCTTCCACAGTCACAACACTAAAATGCCCCAGAGTTCACATGAGCAAACCAGACTCCTGACATCAGAATCATGCCAGATGAACCTGACCCTTAACTTCTACTTTTTACAACTTCCTTTGGCTCACAGCTGCAGTCTCCCTTCCCTGATGTTCCAGTCTGCTCCTCTGCTATGACCATGTGTGCTACAGTGCTACACCACTGCTCTCTCTGATGAGTTGACATTTAGCAAGGATAACATTTTGCCGAGCACCACCCAATTATTCAGATTTTCCTTTAACAGGTGACTGCTAATGACAACTTTGCATATTCTAAAACAAAATTGGGACTGAGAAAACATAGTATTAAGCCTGATTTGTGGCATATTCTCTCTTTTTCCATCTCTCAGTTGAGAATGAGACAGCACCTGCCAAGGGAACTCTACATTAACAATATCTCCCCAATCACGGATTAGCTAAACTCAAGAGTACAGCAAGCCTGGCCACACACTTTTTTCCCTGGACTGTATTTCAGTTCCAGAATGTTCTGGGTGAAATAGATCACCTTCAGACCAGTCTCATGACTGCAGTAAAATTGTATATGCTGGCTATACTCCAAGCACCCCACTCCTTTGTTTCCCTTAATTTTCCACACTTATTCTTTTTTTGACAGAGCATAACCTAATATCTATAATTGGTTAGAACTTGTGGTCAAGAGAAACAGCACTGTGTTCCTACAATTCCACGTTCTAAAGTAAAATGGCATGTTGTACATGGAGAATTTCACAAGCTATCTAATCATATCAGCCAAATTAACAAATATTCATTAGGGGACTCAGTTTCCTTGACCACTTGTGCATTTACAGCCTATCAAAAAAAGTAAAATGAAAAAATATTTTTAATGACTTTATGGAACATTAAAACAATAATTAATAATAAAGCATTTCTTAAATTACTTACTTCTAATAAACACTTCTAAATTTTCTATAAATTAGTCATCAATGATAACCAATGCACAGAAAGAAGTAAAAGAGACAAAACAGGAGATTGCAGCACAGACAGATTTCATACTGCTTATTCAGTTTTTTTAACTTTCATTCTACAACTTTTTTGAAGGTGGTTGGTTTTCCTTTTTCCAGTAAATATATAACCATTACATGCACAAGAAGATGTTCCAGTAGCTGCAAACTCCAAAGCAATTACTAATCACATTTATTGTAAGCCCTAATATTGAGATTATCTACTTTGTTTTACATCAGAAAACTGTGAACCTTCATCTGTATATATACTTACAGTGCTGTGAAGCTTCTCAAGAAGCAAATTTAACTGAGTCTGTAAAAGAAAACAGGTATTTCAAGAGCCTTACCATGGCATGAACAGAAATGTACACACCAAATAGAGGTACAGCATTACTGCATGCATGCTCATTGTTAGTGAGACAGAACTGATAAACCAAACATTCACCAATTTTAATAGACAAAATCATGCAAGTGTGCATGAATGGCCCTGAGGAAATTGCTTGTATTTAATTGCACAACAATACTGCATGGACTAGTCACTTATTACAACATAGTTATCACAAAAAGCATGCACGTCCTTTTGGGAAAATAAAAAATAATGACAGTGTAATAAAATTATATAAAAAATTAGACCAATCAGCAATCATTTTTAAAAAACACACTGAAATTTTGTGAAATCCCAAATTTAATCTATAACAAGCATTATTTGTGTGTTACACAATTAACACAAAGTATATTCCCAGGCTTTCCTTCTGGGTTTTTTTTTAATGTTATGTCAACATTTACCTGTAATGATCTATTTCTATTTCCAAACTGCCAACTTTTTAATTCTCTATTGATGACAAAAATTACACTTGCTGAGGTTACATTCAAATATACTGTGATGAGAAAAGCCTGTAATACTACTATTATTTGCAGTCAGGTTTTCAGGATAATCAGAGACTTAAACCTACCAGAGAAAACAATTTAGAGTTGGTATTGAAAGTAGTTGGTAGGGACTTTAAATACTCCAAAACCACATAGAAAAATAGCAATATTTTTACTTTAGAGGTGTGTCTGGGTTTTGGTTTTTTGGGGTTTTTTTTAATATAAATTACTGCTGGGCCAGCCTTTCTAGTTTTTTAGCAAACTTTAAGTATATAGACTGCAGCAATACAAAATTCAGTATGTCCTAACATATTCTTTTTCAGCACTGGAAGCAAAATTCAAAGGATCTGACTTCTGACTGATTTTTTTTAGCCAGATCTTTCAATTACCTTGAATCCAAGAAACAAGATCTGTATGGGTAGTGTGCATCACCTACAGCTGCCAGTTGTCCCTCTGGTAGATAAAATTGGTTTGGGATTTTTTTAACTTAACATGGATGTGGTTAGAAAGAGTGCCACAAGAAGCATGACAAACACTAATAACCTCCTGCTCAGTTCTCACTTATACATACTGTTTATATTTCAACTTGATCATAATAATTATGTTTTCTTAAGTCAGAAACACTTAAGTTTGCAAGAGACAGACTAATTTCCATCAACAGAATACATTTCTGCTTGAGGAAAAATACCCCTTCCTTATACTCTGTGATTTGACAAGAAATAAGCCAGAGACATTCTCAAGTGAACTTCTTCAACAAAATCTGTATATGAGCAAAACATATTGCTAAAACTACTGCTCTTTGAATTGTCACAATTTAATACATCATTAGCATAAGGTAAAATCATCTCAGATAATCTTGAAGAGATCCAGTGATAAATGAATCATTATTTTCTCAACTGATTAATGAAAATTAATTTTAATTAGTTATAAGGAAGGGATGTGTGAAGGATTTCATAAAGAGAAGTCCCTGCAACATCATCAATAATTGATATAATTAGAAGAAGTTCTAATTTCAGTAGTTCAGAAGACTGACTTACAAATTAATGCACAAAGAATTCTTATTCTTAAAGAGATGAAATATGTAGTAAGAGAAAAGACCTTATTTTGATGTCATCTGAAGTGAAATATTCAAGGCTATTAGTGTTCATCAGCATCACATGCTGTGTCTGGGAAGGTAACACGACATGAATTACTGAAGTAACACATACATTCAAAATGCCATGGAACTTGAAAACATTGAAAGAATTATAGATTGATGGGCCAGATCCAAGAAGAACATGAGTTGTGCTCTAGGTGGAGAGGGGAGTACCAAAGTAACAGAAGGAAATCCAAAAAAGTTCCCCACAAAATTTCTGCTTCACTTCAAAAATGCCTCCCTTTTAATTCACCTCTCCTTGGGCAGTGGTATAATGCACAAGACTGCACCACGGAAGGTGGGGTGCCAAATCCGAGAGAAACTGAAAATCTAGATGGAAGGAAGAGGAAACTATCTCAAAAGATCCCACAGTTGATTTCACTTTTAAAATACAGTTGTAAAAAATTGTGGATCCTAGCTTGATTTAAAGCAGACTCATGGCTGCAGGGTTTGCTCAGGACATGGCTTACCTGTATGCAACTTTTCAGACTACCTGATGATCATGTATTTTATATTAAACCAATTGCTGCACTTTAATTCAACAACTACTATAGAATAGGAAGGAGTTAAAAAGACTCATCAGAGCAAAACTCAAGAGAGCAGCCTGCCCAATTCCCAATTAAATGCCAAAACCACTACCTTACAAGTCAGGCCCTGTATTCTGCTCTTCGTGGCACCATAAACACTTTATTTCTGGCTACCTAACAAAACAACTCCAGAAAGGTGTAATGAGAATACCCTTTGTCAGACTGACCAATATCTTGGTGTTCACTACAGGAAATAAAATAGCCATAGAACACAATACAGTACAGACCTGAAGCAGAATACTATCGCTATAAAAAGCAAGTGTGCTGCTAGCATATCCTTCCTGGTTTTTAGCCCCTGCTGAAGAAAACAATTTTTTAGAAAACAGCTCCAAATGCTAGCCACAAAATGTGATTATGCAAGAAGGAATTGATCTTGCAGTCCTGATCCAGTACTTAACCTTGCTATGGAGCAGAAATGCAGAAACACTCTTCTGTACTGGCAATGTCTCACTCCATGTGCAGGTGTTTTGGACTATCTAAGATACCTGCATTCCCCAGGGACTGTGTCAGGAGTCTAGCTAGGAACATGAGGGAGGTTTTTGGTGGCCCTAGGTAAGATAGCATACCAAAACTGTTTCAGCACTTGACTTGAAGGCATATAAATCCTTCATTGGATCTGGCCCAGATGTGTTGAAAAGAGCTCTTGCTGAAATTGCTGCAGCTCTACCAACTGTAAATCCACGAGACTGAAAAATTTACCTGCAGCCCACGATGTGCCTGCTTTTCATCTCTTAATTCCCCTATTGTTCTCTTTCTAGCCATCCTGAGCTGGAATAGTCCAGCTAAAATAAAACTGCTGAATGAGAAAAGGATGCAGAAAACATTTGGAGAAGACAAGGTTTGAAGGTCAGCTTTGCAACATCAGAAGAAAGGAGAAAATGAGGAGAAGCATCAGATTCAGGTATTGGGAAGGAAAACATTCAGCACAATTAATATCTTCCTCTGTAAGCCATGACTAAGTATATATATATTTCAGAAAAGGAAAAACTATGGTTAAATTAGGTACTGAATTTTGAGAGTTTGGCCAACTGTAGGGAATCAATACATCTTCTAGAAGGTATAATTACAATAGGATGGAAGAACACTTTTTGTCACATCTAGAAAATTTTAAAGTCCACCGAATCCAAATTTACATCTCAAAACCTGTTGAATAAAGACTTCTATGTGACTTTGAAAGATTCTGACCTAAAAATCCCTGTATAACCTCTGTAAGGACTATTATGGAAGATACTTTTGACAGAAACGCATAGCATGTAGCTTAAAATGCCAGTTTCTTATAATTCAACAGAAGGAAACCATCTCTTTAACCAAATTTTCTTCTGAATCTCAAATTACTGCTAGTTCTCCCAAACTTAGGTTCTATTTAATTCAAGTAACATAAAACTGGCATATATTACAAGATAGGACTCTTTACTCTATGATTTCACCTTGAATTTGTTACCCACACTGATGAAACTGAGTTTTCCAGCTTTTTGTTTGGGATCCTTGTTGTTGTTAGTGTTGGCTTCAAACAACTGTCGAACAAATTTGTCCTTGGATTCACATATAAGAGATTGAAGAGACATGTGCAAAGCATCATTGTTTTTTTCCACAAATTGCATCTGAAAATACAACCCAAGAGATAAAAACACATTTGTTTTACTGTCCAAGTTACTGCAGTCTAATTAGAAAACTAAAGGAAATATAGTTACATATTTAAAAATTAGCAAGAACACATGGGGTAAATATTAATATATTATTTCAAACAACTTTTTAGCTGGATACACAAAAGTCTAATGCAAGAGAGAAAAGACATTCTTAAGTTTGAAGGATGTTGTTGGAATTATGAAACCCGAAGAAAGGTTTGGTGCCTTTAACAAGATCAGTTGTTTTTTTGTGGACTTCCACTTCCAGCACTCAGCACATCATCATCTCTTGGGAGTTCTGCGAAGCTTAATTCTTCACAGCCTGTAATATCACTTAAGATCTATTGTGAAATAGGAATTAATGTGCATGCTTAAACCTACACAGTTTGGAAAATGAAATGAAAACAGGTTATTTTAGAAGTACTATGACTATTTATGAACACTTGATTTATTAAAACATATTGTCACTTCCTACAAACTTTATATATCTGGTTTATTTAAATTGGATCACTAACTTTGAGAAGAACAATATATTACAGAGAAAGTCAAGAGGTCAATATATTAGTATCCAATTTCCCATTTACAAAATCCTCAACAGCTTTTGGTGCAACTTAATACAGACTTTGATATTAATGAACAGAAGATGCCAGGACTGCTTTGAAGAAAATACCAGATGTCCCACAAAAGGGTGGGATTCTTCTTTGATAAGAATCAAAGGATTAACACAGGCCTCCAAAGTTTCCTTGGGCCATGAAGACACAAGAGAGGAATATGTATGCAGCCAAGTAAGTAATGCAAGTAGCATCCTTCATACATGGTGAAGTTATACAGACCAACAAAGCCTTATGGACCTTCATTTTAACTTAAACTTTCATTTTTGAAAATTGATGGTCTAGATACCGGCTTCAGGTCTTACAATGTTTTTGTACAATAAGTAATAGCCAAAACAGCACAAGAGTCTGGAATGTATTTTGAGGGTAGCAATTTCAGGTATTTTGTATTTTTACATGAATGAGTCCATTGCCAGTAGAAATGGAAAACACAAAGTACGATGGGGACTGTGTACAAGGATAATCATGTGTCCAAATACTCTTCACTAACAATACTTTTATATCACAGTTTATTCTTCTCCCCAGGATGTAAACACCTTTTGATGCAAAATTTGCAGTAGGCTGTGAATCAATATATTTAATACTGACACCATTACCTGTAGATTTGAAACAAACTTTTACACAAAACACGTCATTAAAATGGGCTGTAGCCTGAAAAGTTAAAAGAAATTTGTCAATTCGCAAAGACATATCAATGTTTGAACTTCTCTTTTGATCACAAGAAATTTTGTCATTGAAGCTATATGCACTGAAAACATATAAATGTTCTACAAAACACAATAAACATAGTGTTCCACAGATAAAATTACCATCTCGTAGCACACTGCTCCTGCAAAGTGTCGGATAATGAAGCCTTCATCATCTCGGATATTTCTGTGAACAGCCTGTGGTGGTTTGACCAGGAAGGAGTGGGAATTCTGGGATGCTGTGGTCAAACCAATGGATGTTCTGAGTTTCATACTGACACCTGGTGTAGCCAGTGAAGTTTGGACACACCTCCGAGAATACACAGGGGTTAAAAAGCAGGGCACTGCCCTTGGCAGGCTCTCTTGGGACGTCGCTGCGAAGAGGTCAGATCACCCTCCCCTGTCCAGCCTTGCTGCTGGGCGGGGGAGGGGCAGCCATGCGGTAGGCCCGGGGCCTGGACAGAGATGGGGGTGAGAAAGCTCTCAAGGATGGAAGGGTGGAGGAGCCCCAAGAGACATCGGGCAGCCATTCCCCCCCCCAGGAGGGAGAGAGAGGGAGAGTCGGCGAGACGGAATGTGATAGCAGCCAGCCCAGGAGGAGAAAGGGGGGAGAAGGGTGCAGCCCGGCCGGCCGCAGCAGCAGCACGTGTGGGAGTATCATCGTCCCGGGACAGACAGAGACTGAAAGTTTTAACCCCTTTCTTTCATGATTGGGGCCTTGCAAAAAATGCTAATCCTCCTCGAAGCTGAATGAGAAGGGAGATGAGAGATGAGATGAGACAAGGACCTGGCCCGAAGAACGTGGAGATGATTGAATGGGAAGAGATGATTTGGAGTGGCCTTTTGGCTGGACTTTTCTTGTGGCCATGGACTCAGTTGTTCCTGTGACACAGAGACTGCATTTAGGGGGAAGCAGTGGCTCAAAACCAGGAGGGTTCATTCGTGAGGACCCCCCGGCCCCAGGGGGTTGGAAAAATATGGGGGGGACAGATGTCCCAAAGCAGAGACTGTGCCTTTTTGGAGTGAGACAAGGCATCCTTGAAAGACAACCCTAAAAGCAGCTCTGGTCCATGCGTCAGTGGTGAGAGCACTGGGCATGGAAAGATGATGTCACAAGCGGCAAAAGGACTTTTTTCCGGGCGGTGCCGAAGTGACAGAGAAGCACACGAGGTTTCAGTGTGTTTCCAGGAGAAGCCTATGGAACAAGAAGGACTCCTTTCCTCTTCATGAACTGAAGTTTGAGTATACTAAAGTGTCGTGCCGGGCTGGGCAGTTGGTGTTTTGGGAGAATGTATCGGATTGGGAAAGTCAGGTAGTGGGGAGGGGGAAAGTGGTTTTTGTAAGGTTTTCAATTTTTTTTTTTTTCTTTTCCTTATGGTCTTTCCCTATTTTCCTGTAGTTTAGGTAATAAAGTGTTCTTTATGTTTAAGTTGGAGCCTGTTTTGCTTATTCCTGGTCACATCTCACAGCAGACACCAGGGTGAGGGCATTTTCATGGGGGGCACTGGCTCTGTGCCAGGCTCAAACCATGACACGGCCAATTTAGACTTTCTTGGAATCTGGAATTAAGGAGTTGAATTACAAAGAAATATTGCAATGGAGACTAAGAAAAAGTTTATTCTTAGAACACCATCGTGATCTGCCAGGAGCACTAGATGCTAAAATCATATTTCCTGTAAATACAATTGTGCTGATCATTACCATTCCTGTCCAAACCATGATGTTCTAAAAACCCAATTTCAAACTCTTCACACACTTAAATACATTACATTCAAAATACATGTCACCAGGATTGCTAATACCAGCCAGTTGATTTTGGTTGTGCCTTTAATCAACACTTTCTTTATCATAAATTTGACAGCTGATGAAAAACCTTGTTATGTGAATAGGATTAGACTGAAGCTCAAGATATGGCTTTAGATGGTATATGTTAACAGGCAAGCACTAGCTGATCATACACACACCATCAGAATGTTTCACTTCACACCAATTCAGGCAAGCAGGATTAAGTGGAAACTTAGCACAAGGTAAATGGATGACAATTTTTGTAAATGGATTTTAAATGATGGCTTCCTTTACTCATATTTTTAGGCATTTTTTTAAATTTCAACACAATTCATGGACATAAATTTCAACAATTTGCCTTAATCTTCCAGACAGTGCTGTATGTTAAAAAATAAGCAACAAAAAAATTTTCCTAGTATGATTCCTATATTCATCTCTGAAGTGCTAGCTAGACACTAGACATGAGTCAAACGTTCTCCAAAGCAAGAAATTTTTTAAAAGAACAACAAAATAGCTCATCTGATAGGAAACAATCTAAATTAAAATGTGTTTTTACTTCCTTTCATGTTTTACATGTTAAACTTCAAATGCAAGTCAAGAATATGGCTTTAGTTTCAGCAGGATATTAGAATTGCTTGAAGTCTTCAGTGAACTTTTCATCAAATCTAATCACCAACCTTGTCCTTAACAAAGAGGTACAGACTGTGCAGACTGGGCGGTATGAGATTTCTTATGAAAGATTTTCATTACAGTGAAGTGTTACTATCAACTGTTCCAAGAACTGTTTCATTAAAACAAGACAGACTACAAAAATAAACCTACCGAGAGCCTGAAATGGTCCTTGTGTTTTTGATGCACAACTGAAGTAAAATGCTGGTCACTTGGTTGGGGAAGACGATTTTCTTCATCCAAAATATCCAGTACACCTACTAATTTTGCTTCAATCAAATCTGTTAATAAAAAAACCCCATATATTTATGGAAATTGAATATATCAACTTGTATCACTACTGAAAATTACACACCGAAATGCTGCTGATCTGATTCTCTACAAAAGTACCTATGGAAAGCCATTAAACAAAATACAAGAAGTCACAGCAAATCAATTCTGTAGATCTTAATAGGTATGTATAGGATATCCATCAAATCTAGAAGTTCTACGCTTGTGGAACAAGGGAGAAAAAGATCAGGAACTAATTGTTTGATTTTAACTCTTAATCTCAAGCTGAAATTAGTCATCCAAAAAGTGCCTAAGTCTTCTTACAGTACGATCCTAGGTCTAGCTTCAATTGCTGGGGGAGATTTTTAAGCTTTTCATACACATTTTACCACATGTCAAAACTAAAAGGTTAATATTTCCATTTGACAACATGACTCAGTGAGAAGTAGAATTTGTTTTAGGAAAGGCAGACCAGCATTTAGCAGACAGTGGTGGTTTCACAGCTTTTAACAACTGAATTGCCCTGACCTCTCACACAGATATTCCGAAGCCCTTGAAAGCTGACACAGAAATTCATGCTCTTGAAACTATTAGACACAAACTTACAGTTTTGCAATTTTTTTTCATTCTCTATGAAACTGCTCTTTTAAGAGGAATTTTTACTACAAACCTTTTCCTGTGGAAAGGATGAAACTGCTATTCTTGTACTGCAGAAATGCCTATGAACTCTTAAGATTGTGAATTGAATGAGGATATATATAAAACCATATAATTACTAGTGCTATGCATATTTCACCTCCTCTGCTTGAAGGTTTTTTCCCCATGACAGCAACAAAAAGCTTGACAACTCAAGAAGTCCATACCTATACAGTCCTGATTATCTACATAACGAACTTCATTAACCCCCAGGCCTTCTTTCTGGTAAAGTTCTTGTTCCTAAAGTAATTGAACAGAGAAAACACCATTCTTAATTTTTTTTCTAAAAAAAAAATCAAGAAAAAAAATATTTTTTCTAATAAATATGAAACAATTTTTAAAAATATAGCAGGAATCAACACACATTTAAGAATTTCCTTACACAGCTTAATGTATTCCAACTTTAATGCCTTAATGATAAGCCTGTTCAATTCAATATTTTCATTAGGTATTGGGGATTATCCAATCTCTGGATACCTCATCGCTGGTTTTCAAAAATCCACATTCTTTTCTGACACAACCGGATGTCACATAATATGGAAACAGTATGTCAACTGATTTTTTTTTTATTCAAACATAAGGTGTAATCTTATGAAAAATAGTTCTATTTAAAGTATCCCTTCAGCAAAAAAAAAAAAAAAATCCTCAAATATAATAGTTAAAAAACCAAATCCTCAAATATAACATTAAATATATCATACCTCTTTCAGAATTCTTTCATTTAAAAATTGCTGCAGTTTTTCATTACAGTAGTTTATACGGAATTGTTCAAAACTGTTGTGCTCAAAGTACTCTGAAAGACAGAAGTTAAACTTTTATGATAAAACAGTGTTCCAAGAGTTTAAATTAAATAGTAAATAAGAGAAGCTTCACAGTGCTAATATTTAAAGATGTGTTCAGATCTACAGTCATTTCTTTCAGCAAAATGAAATCTTTTACAGATTTCCACGTTGTACACAAGCCATCTAAAACTACTGCAGCAGATAATATTTCTGAGATAAATGACAGACAGTTGGCAGCAAACCAAAGCAAGATGCTACCAGACAGTGAAATTGTACCAATACACCCTCATGCATCTATGATACAGCAGGCTAGCAGTAGATACCAAAACTCTAAAAACCTGAAAACCAAAGGCTGTTCCCCTGGACAACCTTGGCAGGACTAGAGCACATCACAAAACATGCCCTGTTTTGAATTTTAGTGAGTCAAAGAAGCAAAAAGCAAAAGCTTTACAAGAACCATCAACACCAAAAAGAAAAACCCTCCCACTCTTCATTACAGAATTTGTTATTGAATCTTTGGTGGAAAAAAGTGACATCTAGAAATTATTTTAGGTGTACTTACCAAAACCAACTATATCTAGAACTCCAATGAAGAAAGAAGAAGTTTCAAATGGAAAGCACTGGTTTACCCTTTTCACTACATGATCAAACAGATGACTGTACACGGTTTTAGCCAAGGCATCGCAAGCATTGTTTGCTTGTTCCACTTTCAAGGGTACCCTAAAAAAACAAGATACAAACCTTATCTTTCAGAATTCCTTACTGTGAAATGCTGAGATAAGACTCTAAACATAAAAACAGCCTGTCCAATACCATAAATTAGGACCTAAAAAACCTTCCCCGATCTCTAGGCCAAGGCAGGAAACAACGTTGCCAAGTTAGGCTATCTTAGCTGTAAAAAACAATAATGTTTTGCTACCATCAGTAGAAGTGAGACTAAGATGCTTTCATAATTGTTTATTAAATAATTAGAAACTCTACTGACAGTTTCCAGAGAAAGATATTTAAACTATATACAACACCATCTACAAAAATATTTCTATTTACTTATGATTTGTTATGTTAGAATAAAGCCTAAAGTTCAGTTTTTGCTCTGACATCTTTTCTGCTCCTCACCCCATCACACTAGCAAGGAGGCTGAGGGTGAACAAGAAGCTGAGAGGGGGACACAGCTGGGACAGCTGACCCCAACTAACCAAAGGGACATCCCCTATCATATGGCATCAGCATCATGTTCAGCAATAAAAGCTGAAGGAAGAAGGGGAAAAGGGGAATGATTCTATGAATTTAAAATTTTGTCTTCCTAAGTAACCACAACATGTGATGAAGCCTGCTGTCCTGGGGAGCTGAACACTGACCTTCCAGCAGAAAGTAGAGAATGAATTCCTGGTTTTGCATTTCTGGCATGTGTAGCTTTTGCTTTACCTTTTAAACTGCCTTTATCAATAACCAACATGTTTTCTCATTTTTACCCTTCCCCTTTTCCTTCCACTGGCAGGGAGTGAGTGGCTACAAGGGGCTGAGTTGCCAGCTGGAGTTAAACCACAACAACAGCTTATCCATATTGCACAATTTCCTTCACTTCCCAGAATTCATAAGCACTAAACTAACTAACTAATAATTACTATTTTTTTATTTCTTCAAAGATAATACTCCTTATGGAGATCACATTCTACTGTGACTAGTAAGGCATGGAACCAGAGTCTCCATTCCCAAAGGACACTTGCAGCTACATTACATTTGATAGTAATTAGCTTTAACACACAATCTTGTCTTCCACTAAGTATCTATCTCATCTTAAGGTAATGAGTACTGACAGAAATCTCAGCTTATAAATAGAAGGAAGGTACCTTTGCATTCTGTTCTGATACGTTTAAGAGATCAGAATACTAATTCCTGTCAGCTGCAGACCTATTACATAATACAATATATTAAAATCATTTATGTTTTTCACTTACTTTTTTAAACAACATGACAAATAGTTGTACTGCTAAAGCATGTATTTACAAAATGGTCCTAGTGTTCAAAATAGCAAATTCTGCCACTGTTAATTAAGTGCAATTCTAAAGACTGCACAAACCCTTGCTGCTAAATTTCATAGTATGCAGCAAACATGCATGGAAAGAAAATGTAACCCTGCAAAGCATTTTGCACAACTGAAAGTTCAGAACCACTAAACAACGCTGAAAATGGCTGAAACAGTAGATACACAAGAGCCCCACCACAGAACTGATGTTCAGAACAAGCAGCTTTCTTTTCATGAACTTGCTTTCCCTCAGCTCCTCCTTTCTTTGGTCTGCACAAAGACAAATGAATCTCTTTCTTTCTCTTGTTTCTTGCCTGAACAGGAAAAGATAAATTCTCCTTCCTCCATTTTACCTTCTTTCCCTCTCCTGAATTTATCAGCTACTTGAATGCAATGGAGAAAAAAATTGCCAAATTCTAAGTACTTTGGTAAGGCTGCAAGAAAAACCCTTGTTGGTCTTCATGCCAATTTCTTCAGGAAGGTTTCCAATGATCTAGAGTTTGAGCCCTAGGGGAAAGCATGGATGGGGTAGATTTAGTCTGTGGACAAAATCTCTCCATGCAAACTCCATGCAGTTCCCAAATATATTCCAGAACAAATTAATTAAAAACATGTCTAATTTGCCCATGGTTGACAACAACTGAGGCAGACAGCAGGTGAAGTGATATCCATCAATTACTGTCATCCAATATGGTTACTGGTTCATAAATAAAGTAGCGTGGATTAAGTAACCCCACCTAGTTAAATACTCCACATAATTAAAGAATATAAGCAGCATATTTGTAATTTGAAAAAAGCCAAAGTTCAAAAAAGTTTTGAAAAAGTTTTTACAATGGACACTTCAGTAGCATCACTAAAAATAATGCATTTTGGTAGAAAATGTACTGCAAAAGAAGCTGGAGGAACTGGAATGACGCAAGTGAATTTTTTTCACCTTGTAAAATAATTTAGTTTGTGATGATGGAGTCCTGTGTGAAAGACTTCTTGGAAAAGAAGAAACTGAGCAAGAGAAAAGCACAGTAGCACATTTACAGTCTAAGAGAAGCACCAGATTTTTGAATCCTAACACATTATTTCTATCTGTAAATACACTTCACATGGATGGCAAAAACATCATCCAGCAAGGTAATTATTTTGGGGTTTTGGGAGACAAAGACAGATAGACGTAGTGCAGCTGTCAAGTCCCCCAGGCAATTCACTGCACATGATTATTTAATAAAATTCAGAGAGATTGCATTTAGCATCACCCTCCTACTGCTCCTTGTTGGCTCCACTGTGCCCAGCAGAACAAAGCCTTTGTTATACTCTGAGCACAGTGATTTCAGCTGAGCTATTTATTCACTGTGACCTAATAGGACTCACATGATCTACTTGCACACAAAAGGTCCCTAAGAAAGAGAGAGAAATGAGCAGCTCTTTGGGTTGCTGGAACAAAAAAAAACAATGTACTTGTCAAAACTCTAATACTGATAGCAGTCAAGTAGTTTCTAAACCACACTACCATAGAAAAATTGTGTCTATGTAACAAATGTCTAAAATAGTCCAATCCACTTTTACGTGCAGTAAGCCATGTGAGATGATGATATTGGTGTATTTATTGGAGTATGTCTGATTTTAGATGCACAAGTTTATAAAATGCTAGCAAAAGAGGCTTAATGCAATAATCATTGAGAGGTGTAAGAAGTCTGCTGAACTCATTTTTGACATCCTCAAAATAAAACACAGGAAAAGTAAGATCTGCTGGCATAAAAACATAGCTCCTTGTGTCTGCAGACTTCTGAAACTGCACAGTGCAAATAACACTACAGGCGTATCAGGATAAATTCACTGATCAGAAAGTCTTTACAGTTTTAATCCAAAGTAAACTCAAAGCCGTAACAAAAATTAAGAAACATTCCTTGACAGTGTCACTTGAGGAGTGAACACATGGTCTGCCTCATAAAGGTGGTAGCTTGGAATGTCCCACCAAACATTCTCAAAAGGAAAACATACAGACAAGCCTTATGTCTGTGTTACATGTACAACAGCCAAAATTAAGCTTCTAGCCTTCTCAGAGGCTGAACCAGCAGTTCCCTGAAAGCATTTCCAGTGGGGTGCCATCTGAATCTGACATGGATACAATTCATTCAAAGCCCTTCTGCTTCTAATTAACACTTTCACTTAAAAGGAATGTGAAACTAAGGGTATTCTCAAAAAATGGGCTCTAATAATACTGAAGTAACAAAGCAGAAAATCTTGTAACAAGATTAGCATACAAGATTATTTTCCAAAAAATTCATAATGTAAAAATCCACAAGACATATTTCAGTAAAGGAAAGTGGGTGGTAGTAAGCTGAGAAGAATTTAAAAATGCAAATGGAAGACGGAGAATAACCAGGTAAGCAGTAAGTCAACAGAGAAAGATCAGCAATGATTGTGCATCCCAACTTGAATTAAGTAAAAAATGTTATTGACTTTCATAACCTGTAATGTTCATATTGCCATGAATTACTGTGAATGCCATCTGTACTGTAAAATAAGAAATTTTCTACTCTAATGTACTGATAAAGCTTCTCCTGGATGAATATATCAAAGATTTTGCTGTCAATTTAGACATGGCTTGGAAAAGAGCAAATAGTAAAAGCTGGGTCAATATTTTCCACTGGAGACACTTTTTCCTGCAAGACTGACATCTTCCTATACATTAAGCTTGTAATGAAGGGGGAAAAATTACTTGTAACACTCCATATCATCTGGATATGACAACGACAAGCAAGATGACAACGACTCAAAGTCCCCAATTTCTAGTAACTTCTGGAGGAGAGAGGGGAGGAATTTGCATTGGGCAGGGAGAGAAGAATTTACTCTCCAGAAATGGACTTTTGAATACACAATTAAGAGGTTTAGATCTTGAGCTTTTAACTGAATGTAGAGTAACACATCACCCTCTCCCACTTCCCCCAACATTATTTACCATTTGGCACTGAATTAGAATTTTTTCCATAATAATAATTTCTGTAATACATTTCCAAAGAAATTGCAAATACAAAATATGCAAGGAACTCAAATAAACCCCATTAGTACAGAAAATGATGAGTTTCATATATTAAACATTTGGTGTAATGTGAATAAAGTATTTCCAATTCACTAAAACAATCACACTGTTTCCATAGATTAATAAAAAGCACACCTATATTCTTCCAAGGAGTGAATGTTTATTAGCTTCCGAATTAAAAGATTGATACATTCAGCTGAACGCTGAGAATTACTTTAATGTACACAAAACTGCTTAGTCCAAGCTCAGTCTTTTATGTGAACTTCAGAAAATACTCAACACAGAAAACTAAATATTAAAACACACAATTCAGTTGCAGGCATCCCTGACAGCTTGCATGCTAGGATCAATCTCAGCAAGAGAAAATTTGTGGTAGAAGCTAGAGGTTTTTCATAAACAAAAGGTAACTGCATTGTCATTTTCATAAAACTCCGTTTTGCAAGAGTTATAAATTTCATGGTTTTGAAATGTTATCACCAGTGCCATATTTATACAGGCTCTTTGCCCCTAATTCTTTTCTATGTACATACAGAAAGGAACCATTATCTTGCTTCTGTGCCTAGGAGGCTACCTGGAGAATAGCTTCAGAAAAAACAAACAAACAAAAAAAAAAAAAACCCACACTTTCTATCTGTGTTTTTGTGAAACATTATTTACAGTCAAGATTAAATGTGTGTTTACCAAAACCAGCAAAAAAGCAGCAATTTCTGGATTACCATTTGCAGGGGTGTTTTTAAAGTTAAAACTTGATTTCAGAAGAATTACGTATGACAAACACAAGGACAGTGATCACTCAGGCATTAAGAAGGGGGGGGCCATCCTGCCCTCTAATTAAAGCATCCCAGCCCTAATTATTACAGGGCAGCACTCACGGGAGCACTGCGCAGCCCTCAGGAGAAAGATTCAAGCGCCTTCTGAAAGACTTCAGGCACCACATTGACATTCCTTAATAGAGTGTATCTGAGAAATGATTTAGCATATCAAATTTGCTGTGCAGGCTGTGGATTTAACTGGCTGACTGCTATACTTTCTTTGGCCACACAGCGTACTCACTAACACGAGAGATTTTATACAGCACAGGAGTTACTTATTCAAAGTGCTGTAAGCCTGCTAGCCTTCAGCTAGTGTAAGTGTACAACTGTGATTTCTTTGCGACCAAGGGGGTGCACCCGTGCTCGGTGAGCCATTAAAAGAAGCGCTTTAGGGGCGCTTGGTGCGAGCGCACCTCAGTTCCGCCCGGCAGCAGGTGAAGCGGAGCTGGGGCCGATTGTGCCGGTGGGTGACCAGGGGCGGCGCGGAGCCGGCCCCCGGCAGGGCAGCAGCGCAGGCGGCCCCTCACGGGCGGGCCCTCACGGGCGGGCCCCTCCCCGCCCCGCCCCTCCCGCCGGCGCCGCCACTCACTTGATGACCGTGCCCTTGGCGCCCCCTGCCGTGGTGAGCATGACGCGCGAGGTGAGGCTCCCGCGCAGGTCGTCCTCGTCCAGGCCCAGCAGGGCCGCGCAGCGTTCCAGCGCCGCCTGGCTCCGCGCGCGCGGCGTGCAGCCCCCTGCGGACACACAGCGTCAGCGGCCGCTGCCCCTGCGCAGCGCCTCAGAGCAGTGCGGGGCCCAGAGGCAGCTCACAGAGCCCAGGGAACCGCCGCAAAACAAACACAAAAATAACATCTCGCCCAAAAACTACACGTGAAATTCGGTATTTCTAGAACACTTTCCAGGCTGCTTGTAGGGAAGAACTACCCCAAAATGGAGAAGTGCTAACCCCTACAAACTAACTCTAGTGACTTAAAACTTTTGAACTTAGATATTCCTGTAATCCTCCAGGCTCCCTTGCAATGCAGCAGAAGCGGCTGCTAGGGCAGGCTCCTGGCACTTGGATTTTTCAGATAAGGCTCTGTACATGTGCCAGGTAAACAACGGGAGGTGCAGTCTTGCTGCTCTGCACCTGCCTTGGCGCCAGGGCACGGCCAGCAGAGATCTCCAACTGGCACACCACCCACTTTAATAAAATCTAGCACTTATTTACATGCGTTTGCTGTTGCTTGCAGTAGAGCAGCAACAGAACTCTAGAGGGTCTCACCAGTCTCGCTCTGGTAAGAGACTGCCTGCAGCAGTTCAAATGCACATCCTGTGTCTAGACACACATGGTGAGGGAAAAACAAAACAGGTATTTGGAATTTAGAAGTTCAATACATTCATTTACATTTCAGAAATGCCTTTACATTTTAGAAGATCTATAATTTATTCCTGAAAAAATGGGTCTGAATTTCAGTTTTTAGAGGTCATAGGTTCTCTGGTGACATTCTGTTCTCTAAACCCTGACTTTCCTCACCATCTGTGGTTCCCACTCTTCTCATTCATTTCTTCCTCAAACTCACATTTGCACCTCTTTCACTGTTTAACCTGGTTCAATGCCTACATCACAGCTCACAAAAGGCCCAAACAGGGAAGCTCTCTGGGAAGCTTACTGCTTTGAGCTACATGAGGCCACTACCCATCTCTACACCTGCATCTTCCCAGATTCATTCTCATTAATCCTGTTCATTTTTGTCATCTTCATGAAGATGGCAACAGCATGAACTGACACTGGGGAGGTTGTCATTTGATCTATAGAGTAGAGAGAGGAAAACAAAAACCAAAACCAACCCACCTCTCTGCCAACCCTAAGCTACCCAATTTAAATTCAGCACTGGCCCTGATTTGACACATGAGACTGGAGCCCACCCAAGATCTCTTCTGAACAGAATGTTTTGTACAGTACTGTGCTGATTCTGTACTTGGGGTCAGGAGCTAGTGAACCTGTAAGGTTAGCACTCATTTAATTCATCATTCAGAACACTTTAAAATGTTCTTTGATCTTTTCTTCCAAACAACTGCACCTACAGCTATACATATTTGAAGCAGGACCAGGAGAAACAAATTTCACTCTGTCTTGCAACTCATTTGTAGTACATCCAGACCCAGAGGAATCAGCCCTTCAGGAATATATGGACAGCAGTTCTCAATTTAGAGAGGCTGATTTCAGTAGTAAGGTAATAAGGACAATTCCCAAATCATTAAATCTCCTTCATCAACCTTCATGCACATTCTGCAATTAAGTCCCAAGCACACTTGTACTGCTTCACCTTGTGAGCAACGTCTTGAAATGAGGAAGTTATATTTACCTATGTTTTTGCTGTAACTTTTTTTTTTTCATTTCTCAAAATACTAACTGAAACAGATAAAACCTCTTGTTCGTTACACAGAAAACCTTAAAAATAGAAGATGTGATTAAGTGTTTGTCTAGCTTGCTACACAAAAAACCCCTCAAAAATAGAGGATGTGGTTAAGTGCCTGTTTGATTTATTTAACTTACATAATTCTTTTTTTGCCTGCATAATCGCGTGGTAATCATAAGATCTTAAGTAAGTTTTATAAGAGAAAGGGCGAAGCTCTTCTACCAAATATGGAATCAGGTCAAAGGACACAACCGAGGAAGACTACCAAGACCTTCATCATCGAACACCAGGAGGTGAGAGAAGACCCCCTAGCAACAATCAACGCAAGCGCAGAGTACTTCAAAATGACATAGCAGTCCGTAAGCACTAAGAACTTAAAAAGGGGGACGTTGGGGATGAGGGTGCGGCAGTTGGTGGAGCGGAGACTCCCCTGCCGTCCAGCGCTGAAACTTTTGCTTATGCTGTATGCCTTGAATTAATAAATTCAAATTGGAAATTTCACTCCTCTTGAGTCTATTTATAACAAATTGGGGCCGTGACTTGGATGGGGGAGTGTACTGGTTTAGGGCAAATTTGTTAAAGAATCTGCAAAGGAGGGCCCCTCCAGAAAGCGAAACCCACACGGCCCCTCCCCCCAACCGGTTCGGGAAAAAATTCCTTGGAGAGAGGTGGAAAGAACCTGTTTATTTGACTGGCCCCGCACCCCCCAGCACACAAAATGAACAATACCCGATGACACCGCTCTGAGAAAGATGGCAAAATCAGAAAGTCTCTTTCGGGGGGTGGTTGCTCTGTTCTCAGTCCCTCCGGCGCTGGGCCAGCCGCTGCAGCCGAACCCCTGGTGTTCCCGGGTCCCAGTCCGGAGCAGGTTCGAGATGGTCACAGGAACAGGAGAGGAGAAACAGTCCAGGAAGCAATGTGGACTGTTTAGCTAGAACTAGCTAATAAGCAGAGGCAGAAAGCAGAGCAGAAGCAAGAGCAGAAAAAGAGAGCAAGCAAAAGCAGCAAGCAAAAGCAGCAAGCCCAAAGCTGGAAGTAAAAAAAAACAGCTCTGTCTACGGCTTGTCTCTCTGTCCTGATAAGAGAAACCCAAACAAAACTTCCACTCTTCAGTGCCGGTCTTAAAGGCACAGAACAGATGAATGGGGATATACAAGCATCATAACGTCACCCCAGGACATTCCACCCCTTATCCCCATATCATCAACATACTACAACACATCATGCATTATTCATACAAAATTTCTATCTGTTCCCCCAAAATTACAAGCAATACCCATCATGCCTTCATCACATCCCCACACTGGACCACTGAATCCAGGCCCTACATTACAGAGCTGCAGGATTCCCCCTTTTCACTTTAGTCACTTAAAGCTCCATCTATCACTTGCTCAGACCTTCGACATTTACACATTTCCTTCTCCATCTTCCACTTGCCCAGACCTTCAACTCTTACACATTTCCTTCTATCTCATGTCTGTATGGTTTAATGTACAGACAATGGCAGTAACATCCAATGAACAGTGATATTGCACATCATTCTTACCCCACAATCAGATCTCCCTGAGGTACACATTGTGTTGTTCCATCTCTTTGCATTATCCACCACGTGCAACCTGGTCCCTGAGCAAAGACAACCCCACGCATGGGTTTGTCTGTACTCGAGGCAGAATTGATCCACACAGTCTTCCCTAACAAACCTCTGATATGTACCACTGGGACTTTGTCCCCTTCTATTACATTCAGGGACTCAGACTGGGCAGGACCTGCTCGGTTGGTGGAACCTCGGGTGTTAACTAACCAGGTGGCTTTTGCCAGATGCTGCTCCCAATTCTTGAAAGATCCCCCACCCAAAGCTTTCAACTGGGTTTTTAGTAGTCCATTGTACCTCTCCACTTTCCCTGCAGCTGGTGCATGGTAGGGAATATGGTACACCCACTCAATGCCATGTTCCCTAGCCCAGGTGTTGATAAGGCTGTTCTTGAAATGAGTCCCATTGTCTGACTCGATCCTCTCAGGGGTGCCATGTCTCCACAGAACTTGCTTTTCCAGGCCCAGGATGGTGTTCCAGGCTGTAGCATGAGACACAGGGTAGGTTTCCAACCATCCAGTGGTGGCCTCCACCATGGTCAGCACGTAGCGCTTGCCCTGGCGTGTCTGGGGCAGTGTGATGTAGTCAATCTGCCAGGCCTCCCCATACTTGTACTTGGACCACCGCCCACCGTACCAGAGGGGCTTCAGTCGCTTGGCCTGCTTGATGGCAGCACACGTCTCACAGTCATGGATAACCTGAGAAATACTGTCCATGGTTAGATCCACCCCTCGGTCTCGTGCCCACTTATAGGTGGCATCTCTGCCCTGGTGGCCTGAGGCATCATGGGCCCATCGAGCTAGGAATAACTCTCCCTTATGTTCCCAATCTAGGTCTATTTTGGACACCCCTATCTTTGCAGCTTGGTCTACCTGCTCATTGTTTTGGTGCTCCTCGGTGGCCCTACTCTTGGGTACATGGGCATCTACATGGCGGACTTTCACAGGTAGCCTCCCTACCCTGGTAGCAATGTTTTTCCACTCACCAGCAGCCCAAATTGGTTTCCCTCTACGCTGCCAGTTAGCCTTTTTCCACCTCTCCAGCCATCCCCACAGAGCATTAGCTACCATCCATGAATCAGTGTAGAGGTAGAGCTTTGGCCACTTCTCTCTCTCAGCAATGTCTAGGGCCAGTTGAACAGCTTTGAGTTCAGCAAGTTGGCTTGATCCACCTTCTCCTTCGGTAGCTTGTGCAACCTGTCGTGTGGGGCTCCATACGGCTGCTTTCCACTTCCGGTTCATCCCTACGATGCGACAGGAACCATCAGTGAAAAGAGCGTAGCATGTTTCCTCTGGGGGCAGTTGGTTATAGGGAGGAGCCTCTTCAGCACGTGTCACTGGTTCTTGTTCCTCTTCATCTGTGACACCAAAATTCTCACCTTCGGGCCAATTTGTAATGACCTCCAAAATCCCAGGGCGATTCAGTTTACCTATACGGGCGCGCTGAGTGATGAGAGCAATCCACTTGCTCCATGTAGCACTGGTGGCATGGTGAGTGGAAGGAACCTTGCCTTTGAACATCCACCCCAGCACCGGTAGTCGGGGTGCCAGGAGGAGTTGTGCTTCAGTGCCTATTACCTCCGAAGCAGCCTGGACTCCTTCATAGGCAGCCAGGATTTCTTTCTCTGTTAGAGTATAGTTGGCTTCAGCCCCTCTGTAGCTTCGACTCCAAAATCCCAGTGGTCGACCCCGAGTCTCCTCAGGCACCTTCTGCCAAAGGCTCCAGGACAAGCCATGGTTCCCGGCTGCAGAGTAGAGCACATTCTTCACCTCTGGTCCTGTCCTGACTGGGCCAAGGGCTACTGCATGAGCAATCTCCTGCTTGATCTGGACAAAGGCCTGTTGCTGCTCAGGGCCCCACTGGAAATTGTTCTTCTTGCAGGTGACCAGGTAGAGAGGGCTCACGATCTGACTGTACTCAGGAATATGCATCCTCCAAAAACCTATTGCACCCAAGAAAGCTTGTGTCTCTTTCTTATTGGTGGGTGGAGACATTGCTGTGATCTTGTTGATGACATCCGTAGGAATCTGACGCCGTCCATCTTGCCACTTCACTCCCAGGAATTGAATCTCACGAGCTGGTCCCTTTACTTTGCTCTTTTTAATGGCGAAACCAGCTCCCAGGAGGATCTGGATAATTTCCTTCCCTTTCTCGAACACTTCCGCAGCTGTGTTCCCCCACACAATGATGTCATCTATATACTGCAGATGTTCTGGAGCCTCACCCTTTTCCAGTGCAGTCTGGATCAGTCCATGGCAGATGGTGGGGCTGTGCTTCCACCCCTGGGGCAATCGGTTCCAGGTGTACTGCACTCCCCTCCATGTGAAGGCAAACTGAGGCCTGCATTCTGCTGCCAGAGGAATGGAGAAAAATGCATTGGCTATGTCTATAGTGGCGTACCACCTTGCTGCCTTGGACTCAAGCTCATACTGGAGCTCTAATATGTCTGGCACGGCAGCACTCAGTGGTGGAGTCACTTCATTCAATGCACGATAGTCCACAGTCAATCTCCATTCTCCTTCAGATTTTCGCACAGGCCAAATGGGGCTGTTGAAGGGTGAGTGGGTCTTGCTGACCACCCCTTGGCTCTCCAGCTCTCAGATCATCTTATGGATGGGGATCACAGCATCTCGAGTGGTTCTATACTGCCGTCGATGTACTATGGAAGTGGCAATTGGAACTCGTTGCTCTTCTCCCGTCAGGCATCCTACTGCAGATGGATTCTCAGACAACCCAGGCAAGGTGTTCAATTGCTGGATGCCCTCTGTCTCTACAGCAGCTATTCCAAATGCCCATCTGAGTCCTTTTGGGTCTTTGAAGTACCCACTTCGAAGGTAGTCTATGCCCAAAATACATGGGGCCTCTGGGCCAGTCACAATAGGATGCTTCTTCCACTCATTTCCCGTTAGGCTCACATCAGCTTCCACCAAAGTGAAATCCTGGGATCCCCCTGTCACACCAGCAATAGAAACAGACTCTGTCCCCACATGTCTTGATGGGATTAACGTGCACTGCGCACCAGTATCAACCAAGGCTTTATACTCTTGTGGTTCCGATGTGCCAGGCCAACGAATCCACACAGACCAGAAGACACGATTTTCCCTGGCCTCTACCTGGCTAGAGGCAGGGCCCCTCTAAGCCTGGTTATCATTCTTTCCCTGGGTGTATGTTTTGGATGTTCCTTCGAGGGGATCAGACATGTCATCATCATCATACCTGGCCGTTCGGCTACGGGCAACTGGAGCTGCTTTCCTCCTGGTGGCTTCCTTCAGTTCATGCACCCGTCGTGCTAAAACAGCAGTAGGTTTCCTATCCCACCTTCTCATGTTTTCCCCACAATCACGCAGGTAAAACCACAGCTCAGCTCGTGGGGTGTATCTTCTCTCACCATCTTGAAAACGTCTGCCTTGGATACCGGAACCTCGGATCTGTACTGCTGAAATTTGGAGAAGGTCTTCCTTAATCTCCTCTCTAAGCTTCTTATGGTTCTCCTCTATCTTATCCTCTAAGTTCTGCAGACGTGTTTCTACCGCTGCGATTCTGGCATGTGTCGGGCCATGTACAGCATCTGCATATGCTCGGAGCTTCCTTGCCATGTCAAGCACAGTCTCACCCCTCTCATCCCTCTTCATGATGGCTAAGGCAGAAGCATATTCTTGTGGCCCGAGTCGTACGAGTTTTCGCCACATCACAGACGTGCATGGTACTAAATCTGGGTTCCTAGTTGTTACATCATCTGAGAAGATAATCTCAGCCACGGCCATTTCTCTCAGGCGTTGGATCCCTTGCTCTATTGTCTTCCACTGAGTCTGCTGCATATAGAGATCGTCTGCACACAGGTATCTTTCTGCCACACTTCTTAGGACCCGTTCCCAGAGGCTGTGAGAGTTAGCCCCCCTCATCATTCCTTGGTCTATGACAGTATCCTGTGACAGGGATCCCAAATGCCTGGCTTCAGTGCCATCCAAAACGGTAGCCTCGCCTGCAGCATCCCAGAGACGGACCAGCCAACTAATTATGGATTCATCAGACCTTCGAGTGTAATCCTTCCGTAGGCCACGAAGGTCCTTCAGGGAGAAGGACTCAGTATTAGCATCTGATCTTGCACCTGCTGCTTTGACTCCTGACTTTACGTCAGGAGGCACTGAGGTTCCTTCTCCTGCATCATCATCATCATCATCATCGTCCACTGGTCGATTGGTCTTGGCTGTGCATTTCCCACTTCTAGTGCTGGTAGCAACAGCCATGGGTTTAGCTGCTGGCTTCGAGCCTGGAGTGTTAGCTGCAGCCTGAGTCACCGGGACAGTTGCTGATTTATCTCCCTGCCCCCCTGCCTCTGTCTGCTGCCCGACACTATCTAGCAGTGTGCGATAAGCATATGCCAGGGCCCAGCTCACTGCAATGACCTTCCTCTCCTTAGGCTCATCCTGGTACTTCTCTTTCAGATATTTCCCCACCTCAGCTGGGTTCTGAATTTGTTCATGGGGAAAATCCCACACTATAGGGTCAGAGAATTCCTTCAGGATTTGGCCCATATCCTCCCATTTCCCACACCACTTAGGATTTTCCACACCAGGGTTTACTCCTGAGTCAGGGGTCTCATCAGCCCGTCTAGAAATCTCAGCCCTCATTCTAGAGAAGCAGCAGGCTGTATAGAGGAAGGTTACCAGACTGAATACCAGGAAGATGGTTTCTTTAACATTGAGGGGAAACTGAACATCCTTCACTAGTGATGCAACTGATTCATAGGAGAAGGAGGAAAGCAGAGGCTGAAAAACCTCATTCCCTCCTGCTCCTCCTGCGACAAACTGGATGCATAACCATAGCCATGAACCATTCATACCTGGAGCAGACCCCAGCATGTTTATAAACTTCTTGCACATTATTGCCACCAAACCCAGCAGGATAGCTATTCTGGTCACAGCCCCTCTGATGTAAAAACTACGTATTAGAGGCAATACTAAAGCTATTTCTGGATAGGAAAATAAGCCTAGGGACCAGAGAGGTATTAAAATCTCAAAAAACCCTAGGGACCAGAAATGCATGCAAACCTTCACCCCAACAGACATTATGAATCCAAAAAGCATTGCTATTAGCTGATTTAAATGAACACAGAGTAATAGCAGCCAAAATGCAGTCAAAACAGGGTTTTTCCACTCTCTCTCTCACCTCACGTTTGGGCGCCAAAAATTTGTACTGGTTTAGGGCAAATTTGTTAAAGAATCTGCAAAGGAGGGCCCCTCCAGAAAGCGAAACCCACACGGCCCCTCCCCCCAACCGGTTCGGGAAAAAATTCCTTGGAGAGAGGTGGAAAGAACCTGTTTATTTGACTGGCCCCGCACCCCCCAGCACACAAAATGAACAATACCCGATGACACCGCTCTGAGAAAGATGGCAAAATCAGAAAGTCTCTTTCGGGGGGTGGTTGCTCTGTTCTCAGTCCCTCCGGCGCTGGGCCAGCCGCTGCAGCCGAACCCCTGGTGTTCCCGGGTCCCAGTCCGGAGCAGGTTCGAGATGGTCACAGGAACAGGAGAGGAGAAACAGTCCAGGAAGCAATGTGGACTGTTTAGCTAGAACTAGCTAATAAGCAGAGGCAGAAAGCAGAGCAGAAGCAAGAGCAGAAAAAGAGAGCAAGCAAAAGCAGCAAGCAAAAGCAGCAAGCCCAAAGCTGGAAGTAAAAAAAAACAGCTCTGTCTACGGCTTGTCTCTCTGTCCTGATAAGAGAAACCCAAACAAAACTTCCACTCTTCAGTGCCGGTCTTAAAGGCACAGAACAGATGAATGGGGATATACAAGCATCATAACGTCACCCCAGGACAGGGAGTGAATTGGAAAAGTTGTTCCAGAGAGGGGGGCGCCCCACCTAACCTAGTTAGGTGGCCCCTCTGGACGACCTCCACCTCCCCCACCGACGAACCTAAATTATACTCATAAGCAAAAGGGAGACACCGGTGAACCCCTTAATCTTCTGTGCACAGGGTCCGGACGAAGACGCAGGACGCGTAAGTATGGGATCCCGGAGTGCGGGGGCACTCCGGAAGAACGGGATCCGTCCGGTTGGGGTTGGGATCCCGGAGTGTGGAAGGCACTCCGGAAGAATGGGATCCCGGAGTGTGGCGATGTGATGTGTGAATGAGAGGAGGACTGGTAGCCAGATCTTCCAAGCGATTGCGGACCCTCCAGTAGTGCGGTTCCCGCAGACCCGCGAGGGCTCGGGCCACGAAAGAGGGGAAGTGAAAGATACATGTGTGTAAGAAGGCACTCCGGAAGAATGAGACAGGGGAAGAGTAAGCCCCCTGCACAGGTTAAGATCCCTCCATTTCAAGGGACAGCCCCCTGGGATACTTGCATAGTAACTGGAAACACTTCCCAGGAACTGAAAGCAAAGACAGGGCTAAAATGATACACTATTGTGTAGAAGTTTGGGGCGGGAAGGAAATTTCTAAAAATGTATATTGGCCCATCTTCGGATCATCGGAAGATTGGGTAAGACAGACATTAAACATTTGGGTAAACTCTAAAAAACCTATCTCGCCAGAAGAAAACGAGTATGCAAAAATCTGGGTGTTTAGACCAGAAGTATACATCTTTAAGTTAACTGAGGAAAATAAGGAACTGGATAAGAAAAGGGAGAAGAAGGGAAAAGGAGATGAAATTATAATAGTATCCCCTCTTTATGTCCCACCCCCACCTCCTCCAGTGCCAAATGCACCAGTGCCCCCACCTCCTCCAGTGCCAAATGCACCGGTGCCCCCACCTCAAAGTAATGATAGTGACTCTGACCAATCAGATTACCGGGGTCCAATCACCAGGAGTCGGACTAAAGAACAACAGACGGGGCTTTTTCCCTTAAGGGAAATGCCAATGGGGGTCCACAGGCAGGAATAGGATTTATTTCATTCCCCCTGAGTTCGACCAATGTTCGAGAATTTAAAAAAGAAATGAGACATTTACTAGAAGATCCTTTAGGAGTAGCTGATAAGGTAGATCAATTTTTGGGTCCAAACATGTATACATGGGAAGAACTCCAGTCAATTTTAACAATTTTATTTTCGGCTAAAGAACGAAATATGATTAGGAGAGAGGGAATGCGTATCTGGGATGCACAACACGCCCAGGGTCCCGCCGCGGATACTAAGTGGCCTCTGCAGAATCCGCAATGGGATCATCAAAACCCAGCCCATCGAACGCATATGCAGGATTTGAGAACTATTATAATCCAAGGAATTAGGGAATCAGTCCTGAGGTGCCAGAATATAGATAAAGCTTTCAATGATAGACAGAAAAAAGATGAATCACCCACAGATTGGTTAGAAAGGTTAAGACGGAACTTCCAGCTATACTCCAGTATGGATCCTAATGGACCAGCCAGAGAAGCTCTTTTAAAGGTACATTTTGTTTCAAAATCATGGGAAGATATAAAAAGGAAAATACAAAAGATTGAAGATGGGCAAGATCGAGGGCTGGATGAACTTTTAAGGGAAGCACAGAAAGTGTATGTTAGGAGAGAGGATGAGAGTTATCGGAAGCAAGTTAGGCTGATGGTGGAAGCAACGAGTGGGAATAGGGGGTATGAAAGAGAAGAGAGGAGGTTTGGGGATCCCAGAAAGGGAGAGCCCCAAGAGACAGCAAGTCAGAGGATTTGTTTCTATTGTGAAAAAAGAGGGCATTTTAAAAAGGAATGTAGGGTTAGGATTAAAGATGAGAAGGAATTCCTGATGGATTAGAGGGGTCAGGGGCTCTATTTATTGGGGACCCGAAAAACACCTAAAGAGCCCTTGATAAAACTTAAGGTGGGTCTCCAACACCAGGAAATACATTTCCTGGTAGACACTGGGGCCGAGAGATCAACTATTCAGTTTTTACCAAAAGGATGTAATTTGTCTAAAGAAGTTGCAACCGTCATTGGGGCAAAAGGGGAACCATTTGAAGTAAAAATTATTAAGGGTGTAGTAATAGAAACAGATTCAAAAATAGGGATAGGGGATTTTTTGTTGGTTCCCGAATCAGAATATAATTTATTGGGTCGAGACATGATTATTGAACTAGGAATTAGGATTGATGTGGAAGAAAAAGAGCTTAGAATAAAACTTTGTCCTCTGCGAGTGGAGGACGAGGCAAAAATCAATCCCGAAGTATGGTACACTCCTGAGAGTGTTGGGCAGTTAAAAATCACTCCTTTTATGGTAACTATTAAGAATCCAGATGTCCCAATTAGAATAAAACAGTACCCTTTGTCTCTGGACGAAAAATTACTTTTAACAAGTACATTGAAGGTAATGTCTCCCCATAACATTAGGGGGGGGTGCTTCAGCAAAAAGCTGACAAATGGATATCTGATGCTCGACTTCTCAAATACGAAGGAATCCTAATAGAAGCCCCAAATTTAACAATTGAAACCACAGCCTTGCAAAACCCCGCTGAGTTCCTATATGAAGAATGAGGCGCAGAACCATTAGAGCATGATTGCATAATCACTATAGAGGAACAAGTAAAAATAAGACCCGATCTGGAAGAAAAAAAAAAAAAATTAAACACAGGAGAAAAGTTATTCGTAGATGGATCCTCAAGGATTATAGAAGGGATGAGAACATCAGGGTATGCTATCATTAGGGGACCTGAGTTGCAAATACTAGAGTCAGGGCCACTAGATAGATCTTGGTCAGCCCAAGCGTGTGAATTATATTCCTTACTGCGTGCATTAAATTTTCTGGAAGGAAAAGAGGAAACTATCTTTACAGATTCCAAATATTGTTATAGAATAGTACATACATTTGGAAAAATATGGGAAGAAAGGGGGCTGGTCAATTCTCAAGGAAAAGACTTAGTTCACAGGAATCTTATTACAGAAGTTTTAAAAGCACTAAGGAAACCCCGAAGGCTGGCAGTAGTCCATCTAAAAGGGCACCAACGGGGATTAGATTTACAGAGTAGGGGAAATAATGCAGCGGATCGAGAAGCAAAGCGAGCAACACTACAAATCCTGACCCTGAAGGGAGACAAAGACATCACTGATTTAAAGAGCCAGGACCAAATTATAAAATTTAGGGAAGAAGAAAAGAAAAAGCTGCTAGAAATTGGAGCAACCGAAAATTCTGAAGGGAGGTGGTTTCTACCCGATGGGAGGGAAGTATTACCTAAAGTTATGGCCTATAGATTATTGGAAAAAGTACATCAGAAGACCCATTGGGGATCACAAGGATTAGTAGATTATTTTGCCACCAAATACATGAGTATGGGGATCTGGGACATAGCTAAACAAGTAACTAGGGGTTGCCTTCTGTGCCTACAAACAAATAGGAAAAAACCTAAGGAAGTTGCCAGAGGGAGGGCGACCTATGACAAAGAGACCTTTTTCACATATTCAAGTAGATTTTACTGAACTCCTGAAGGTAGGAAGGATAAAATATCTATTAGTCCTGGTAGACCACCTTACTCACTTTGTAGAAGCATTCCCAACCCCGAGGGAAACTGCTAAGGTAGTTGCGAAAGTATTACTAGAAGAAATAATTCCTCAATATGGGGTCCCAGAAGTTATAGATTCAGATCGGGGACCACACTTTACATCTCAGATAACCCAGAACCTAGCCAAAGCTCTTGGAATAAAATGGGAACAACATACTCCGTGGCATCCTCAAAGTTCAGGACGAGTAGAAAGGATGAATGGAGAAATAAAGAAACAACTAACTAAGTTAGTAATGGAAACAAAAATGTCCTGGGTAAAATGTGTCCCTTTAGCCCTATTAACTATACAGACCACACCTAGAATAGATATAGGGATATCTCCCTTTGAAATGCTGTATAGAATGCCATACAATCTTGAGGGACCTCAGGAGCACCCAGTTATTAATGATCAATGCATGAATAAATACTTAGCAGAATTGAACAAGTTTAAAAAGGCTTTATGAAAAAAAAAAAAAAAAAAAAAAAAAAGGGATGCTTGCACAAAAACCCCCCCTTAGATTTTACCTTACACCAGGTACAACCAGGGGATTGGGTGTTGGTCCGAAGCTGGAAAGAAAACCCCTTGATACCAAAGTGGGAAGGACCTTACCAAGTACTTATTACAACAGATGCAGCAGTCCACACTGTTGAGAAAGGGTGGACTCACGCTAGTCGTATCAAGGGACCAGTGAAACCCCCGGACAACTGGAAGGTCTGCAGTGTCCCTGGAGAAACCACAATCAAATTACAGCGAACTTCATGATTTGGATAATAGTCTGGGTAGGGGACAATCAATATCTTCAAGACCTCTTAACAAGAAACGGGCGATCACCGGGATATTGTAAAAGATTAGAGGATGAACTGGGTGAGCCTTACTTTAAGTCTCCTCACCTCAAATATAAAGGACAAACCTGGGGAGGGGAGTCAGCCAGATGTGAAGAAATAAGACTAAAATGCAATTATTTGGACTGTGAGTGTTACCCATTTTTATGCTTTTCTTGTAAGCTGTGTCACGAACCGTGGTGGACTCATTGTCGGAGAGGACAGGTTCCTAGGGGCATTTGCGGCCCCTGTTATACTAATGAAAGGAGACTAACTTCTATGATCCTTAATTATAAAGTAGACTCGGGAGAAATAAAACTTGGGTCAGATCAGTGGTGGGAGACCTTCTCAAAGGGTATAAACCCCAAACGGTTCTGTTATCACTCAAACGAACCGGCCCCCTTCATCCTCGACATTCTCGAAGTGGTGTGCAGGAGAAGTAGTCCCACCATACGGTGTGATATCCCACAAATAAAAGCCAGAAACTGGGCTGCTAGCACAAGGAAGTGGGAGCGAGATTACCAAAACTGGGCTGCTAGCCTAGAGAGAAGGTGGGGAAGAGACAATCATAATTATCCAACTCCTGAAGAATACCCCTGCTGCCGAGAAGATGGTCACCCTCGAGGCTCGCAGCAACCGAGTCGTCGAGCGAGGCAGAGGGGTAATGGACTGTGGAGACAATCGGAAGTCTCGACCCCTCTGTGGGAAGTCCAGGAGATGCTGGCAGTCCTACCGCAAGATTGGTGAGCCACCACTAAGGGGAGGGGAATGGGGAAAAGAAAGACAACAAAAACAAATTTTGAAGTCCTATTCCAACCATGTGGACCACCCGGTTTGGACAAAGCTAATACTGATGTGTGTAGTGATTAAGATATCCTATGCTCAGACCCATGAACCCTTTAAGTGGTCCCTAATTAGATGGGAAGATCAGAAAGTTCTAGAAACAAAAATTACTTCAGGAAAACCTAGCTTTTTGCTTACATTGTGCGACATTATACCTGTGGAACCATGTCTGAATCGAAATAACTATTACTTCTGCCCAAGCTCAAATCCTGGAAAGAGTTATTGTAATTATCCTGGGCATTATTACTGTGGTTACTGGGGTTGTGAAACTATTTCTTCAGGATGGGGTAGCACTGATAAGTTTATCACCACTGCATGGGGACCTTTTGGGTGCATGACATCAAGTCTGAATGCAGAGCCTGGCGGAATAGAAGCAGATGACAGCATAGAAAACGGTAACTGCGATCACATTTACATCAACATGACCAATCCTGATTGATTCCGTGTGGTTACTAGGGAAGATGTGGGGGGGCTAGACTTTACGAGCCAGGAAGAAAAGACAGAGGGGGACATTTCCTGATAAAGAAAAGTCCTATACCTAATGACCCACCAGAAGCTGTGGGACCAAATCGGGTGATAAGAAATAAGATGGTTAAAGAGCAGGAAAGTGATTCCAGCATTGATGTAAATTTTACACTTCCAACCCCTACATCCAGTTCAACAGGAACGGGAGATGACAACTTATGGAAAATTTTGCAAGCCACATTTAAAGTACTAAACGAAACCCACCCAAATTTGACATCAGACTGTTGGCTATGCTATACACTCAAACCCCCTTTTTATGAGGCAATAGGAATCACGGCAGAGGCTAAGAGAATAAATGGCACCAACCCTGCGAGATGCCTGTGGAAGAAAGAGAATACTCAGAAAGGAATAACTTTAGCAAAAGTCACAGGGAAGGGGAGATGTATAGGACAAGTACCCCCAGAAAAACACCACCTGTGTACTGAGTATGGGAAACTTAGAAATCCAGCAAAGCCAGCACAATGGCTACTCCCAGCAATGAGCACAAAATGGGTTTGCAATACTTTAGGAGTTACTCCTTGTATAAATATAGAAAAATTTAACAGAACCAGTGAATTCTGTGTTCAAGTGTTAATCGTGCCCAGGATAACTTACCACTCACCTGACTACATTTATGATCAATATCAGGGGCCAGAGCATCACTTAGTAAAAAGGGAAGTCTTCACCACTCTCATGGTAGCCATGTTATTGAGAGTCGGAGCAATTGGAACAGGAAGAGGAGTAGCCTCATTAGTACAACAACATAAAGGGTTTCAAGAACTTAGACTATCTGTAGACGAAGATTTAAGGAGAATTGAAGAATCCATAGGAGATCTCACAGAATCCTTAGATTCCCTGGCAGAAGTAGCATTACAAAATAGGCGAGGACTAAACCTTCTATTGTTACAGCAAGGAGGGCTATGCATGGCCTTACGAGAGGAATGTTGCTCATACGTCAACAAGAGTGGGGTCATCCGAGACTCAATGGCAAAACTTAGAGAAGGGTTAGAACAGAGGAAAAAAGAAAGAGAAGCTCAACAGAGCTGGTATGAAACTTGGTTCAATTACTCCCCCTGGCTTACTACTTTGTTGTCAACTATTGCAGGACCAGTAATACTGTTAATGTTGGGACTTACGTTTGGACCTTGCCTTTTTAATAAAATAGTGAATATTGTTAAAGGGAGGCTGGAAGCAGCTCACCTTATGGTGATACGCTCAGAATACGAAGCTTTGCGGGTAGCCAAAGGGGGAGAATACTTAGAACTAAGTCGATAGGCATTGGCTAGGTTTGACGAACAAGAGGATAAAAGAGAAAGGGGGGATTGAAACAGATAAAACCTCTTGTTCGTTACACAGAAAACCTTAAAAATAGAAGATGTGATTAAGTGTTTGTCTAGCTTGCTACTCAAAAAACCTCAAAAATAGAGGATGTGGTTAAGTGCCTGTTTGATTTATTTAACTTGCATAATTCTTTTTTTGCTTGCATAATCACTTGGCAATCATAAGATCTTAAGTAAGTTTTATAGGAGAAAAGGCGAAGCTCTTCTACCAAATATGGAATCAGGTCAAAGGACACAACCGAGGAAGACTACCAAGACCTTCATCATCGACCACCAGGAGGTGAGAGAAGACCCCCTAGCAACAATCAACGCAAGCGCAGAGTACTTCAAAATGACACAGCAGTCCGGAAGCACTAAGAACTTAAAAAGGGGGATGAGGGTGCGGCAGTTGGTGGAGCAGAGACTCCCCTGCCGTCCAGCGCTGAAACTTTTGCTTATGCTGTATGCCTTGAATTAATAAATTCAAATTGGAAATTTCACTCCTCTTGAGTCTATTTATAACACCGGGATCACCCTCTTTTCTCTGCCCAGAGCTCCTGAGCCAGCTCCTGCTGCCCACTGGGAGGGGCTTTGGGGAGCCCCTCGGGGACCCCCTTGAATGCCCATTCCTGGGCACTGGGACCCCCCGCATCCCCTTCCCCAGCTGCAGGACCCCCTGCACCCCCTTATCCTGCCCCGACACCTCCTGCACCCCCACTCCCGGGTGTCCTCCTCTCCTAGCCCCTGGATCCCCCGTTTCCGTGAGCCCGGGGACCCCCAGACCCCATTCCCGGCCAGCCCGGGGCACCTCACCCCCAGGCCTCCCTTTACCCGGCGACCGGTGACGTCACTGCAGACTCGGGGCGCCATTGGCGGACAGCAAAGAGCGGCCCCAATGGCGGGGCCGGAGGCGGCTCAGGGGGCGGGGCCGCAGCAGAGCAGCGCGATGGCTCCAGCGCTGGGGGTGGGGGCGCTCCTGGGGCCCGGGGGGCGGCGAGAGCGTAGGGGGACCCCCGGCACCGGGACTCTGTGATCGCCCGTTCCGGAGCACAGAGGGGCCCCCGCACCCCCATTCCCGGGCATGGGTTCCACCCTGTCCCCCCTCATCCGGCACCAACAACCCCCGCACCCCCTTCCCGGCCATCCCGCCTCTCCCAGCCCCCAGAGCCCCCTTTTCCTTGGGCCAGAGACCCCCTGGACCGCTATTCCTCCCTTTGGGAATGTGGAGCAGCGGGATGGGGGTTCCCCTCCCCGCCTCACCATGCCGTGCTTCCCAGAGCCGGAATCCAGCGGAAATCTCACCCTGGTGCTCCCTGTGTCTGTCCGCGCTGCCATCGGCGTTGTTCTCCGCATCGGATTCGGCGTCTGGAGGCTCCAATCCGATTCCCCCCAAACCCATCCTGGGGGTCACCCTGTTCTTCCCCCCTCCCAAGACTCCTGGGGGTCCCCCATGTCCCACTCAGCCCCCCCAAACTCCTCTCGGGTCCCCCATAAGCCGCACATGGGGATTCCTGGGAGTTCCCCTGTGTTCCCCCATTCCCAGGACTTTGGGGGTCCCCCCTGATCTGTCCGTGCCCCCCCAGATTTCTTCACAGGCCCCTGTGATGGTGGGGCTGGGGGCTGAGTGCTGGGGTCCCTCTGCCTGCAGCAGATCCAGCGCTGAGGGGAGTTCGGGGGTCCCTCGGCATTTGCAGTCCCCTGCGGGTTGGGGTGACCCCCCGCGCCCCCAGGATCCCCCTGAACACGCTGACACTGCCTGTGCTCAGTGAGGGGGCTCATTCCCAGTACGGGGTCCCAGCTCTGTCACGAGCATTGCCAAGGTACCCCTAAAACCTCCAAGGAACCCCAAACCCTCTGGAACAAACCAACCTCCCTGGGACCCCAAAACCATCCCTGGGCTCTCCAAAAGCTCTCCAAGACCGCAAAACCCCCTACTGACCACCCCAAATCCTCCCAGGACATCAAAATTCACACAGGATGTCCCAACACCCCTCCAGATCCCCTGAGAAGGTTCATACCTGGCACGGGATCCCCATCTCTGTCACTGGCAGGTATCCCAAAACAGCCTTGGGTTCCCCCTGGCATCGCCTAATCCCCTGTGTTGGCAGCCCAGAAAACCCCCCTTGGGAACCCCCAAAAATCCACCATGACCCCCCAAAATCCCTGATATAAACAAAACCCCCACCAGGAACCACTGACAACAGTTTATACCCAGCACAGAGTCACCATCACCATCACCCAGGTACCTCCAAAGCCTCCCAAGACTCCCAAACCCCCCTGGGACCCCCAGTATTCCCAGGATCTCCAACTCCCCCTCCTGGGCTCTAGTGTCTGATATAAACGGGAATGGCGTTGCCTTTTAAGGGGACTTATAATGGGACTGGACCATAGTGGGGGCCCTTAAAGCGGCAACGGTAGAGAGAACCCCAAAAATCACCCTGGCAGGCAAAACATCCCCTACAGGGGCTTGGAGTGGGGGCCCCATAAAAATGCCAATTAAAGCTGTCATGATCCCCCCTTGAAAGGGGCTTGTGTGGCTGCGGCCCCACAAACACCCTAAAATGGGAAGGAAAAAACACACTTGGAGTGGTGGGATCCCCCCAAAAAACCCTCAAAAGAGAAAACCTCCACTTCAAAGGGACCTGAAGACCCTTAAAGGGCCTCGAGACGGGACAAGATCCCCTCCTCTGCTGGGGCCTCTCCCAGCCAGGAACTCTCCATTTCGCTGCCCTCGGGGCAGCCCCTGAGTCTGTCCAAACACAGGAACTTCGCCTTGTTGAGCCCAGATCCAGAGTCCTGACTCCTGCACAGGGCACAGGAAATCCCTCACTCGCTGCTGTGCATTGTCCCTGCTGAGGCTCAGACACTGGCAGGGCACATTCCCTGCCTGCAGGATTCGTGCCCGACCCAAGCACTGCACTGAGGGCTCCAGCATTGCTTTCCAACAAAACCAGGGCAAGGCAAACTGTGTGTAGCTCATGGTATTTTAGAGTGTCTAAAACTCGCTAAGTCACCAATCTTAGAGGTGAGATGCATTTGGAATTCATGGCATGGAGAAGCAGTGCAACATGGAAAGGGGGAGCACAGAAATACAAGAAAACATCTCGGATTGTTCCTTTCCATTTTAGTTTTGCTTCTGGAAAGCTGTTTCACTTTTCCAGAAATCTTCTCGCTAGTCCTGTCTGGCCTTTTCAAGAACCTTTCCTGCAGAACGAGGAGCAGCTTCTGTCACAAGATGTGCCCCCAACTGCAGCTTCTCTTGGCTTTCCACACCGTGAGTGCAGCACAACTTCTGCAGCAAAGCAAGACAAATGTTTGGATTCCTTGACAACTTGTTCTTTCTTTTCCCTTTGGCCTGGGCAGTTGCGCCGTTGCTGAGTTTTTCATTGTGCCGGTTCTAACCCAAGAAAACAGGAGGTTTTGTTGGGGACTTGCTGGGGAATGCAAGCCTGACCGAATGCAGAGAAAGAATCTTCAGGACACTCTAGGAGCTCCCTGGGCTGGGCTCAGGCTCCTGCTGGGACTCTGCAGAGAGCTGGACTCCAAGTGGGATCAGCAGCAGTGCAAAATACCTTTGGGCACCTCCATTTTCTGCTGCTCTGAGGAAGCAATGAAGACAGTCAAGTTCTGGTTTTTTGTTCTCCTGGTGGGTTTTTTCATTTGATTTGCCACTCCAGAGGCAATTTCTGTGATGGTCTCTGTAGGCTGAATCTATTTCAACAGCACCAGCAGCAGGGCGGTGTTTGAGTGCTGCAAAAGTGGTCTGTGAGGCTTTCATTCCCCTTGACTTAGTGCTCAAGGACTTGTGAGCATTTCAGTCTCTGCTAATCATGATGCCTGTGACAAAAACCCTGAGTTCACCATCACAAAAGCACAGTAGGCAGCAGTGATTGAAAGAGGCAAGTGCTGTTGTATTGATAAAATTCAGGTGGCAAGCAGAAGAGGGCCAAGAGCAGGCATGATCTCCAATTGCCAAGGCAAAGGCACCAGCAGCCTCCTGCTGTCAGCTCAGAGTGAGTAAAAGAGCGTTGAAAACAGCGCTGGAGCCCGATCCTTTCTTCCTCTGAGGGCTGGCTCGGGGCAGCATAGGCGGGCCCTGAGCAGTCAGGGGTGTGTGGGTGCGGGCTACTCTGCTCCAGAATTGAGCTGGAGAAAGCCCTTGGGAGCCGAGGCAGGGGCAGGCGGGAAGGGGCCGGCGCTGCTGCTGCTCCTGGCCAGGAGCCCCGGCTGGGCCGGGCCGGCGCCCCCTGCGCTGCCGCTGCTGCTGCTGCTGCCAGAGCCGGGCGGGACTCGGGGACAGGGAACGGACACGGGGGGACAGCAAAGGCCTGGGGGCTGCAGGGATGGTGGCACTCGGGCCAGCGCCAGCACAGAGCTTCAGCCCGCAGTTAACCCCGAGGGAAACGCTGGGGAAAGGCTCCATTTCAGCCTTTCTTTACTCATGGCTGTGAAAGGACCGAAATAAGAGGAGAACAAACAGAGCCTGACCCCTTCTCCTTTGGGAGGTGACTGGGGCTGTGAGGGGCCATGAGGGGCTCTGGGAGGGGCCATGAGGGGCTGTGAGGGGCTGTGATTGGTCACGATGGAACTGTGAGGGGGCATAAGGAACCATGAGGAGTTTTGAGGGGCTATGAGGTTCCCTGAGGGGCCATGAAAGACTGTTGGGGACTTTGAGTGGGAGAAGGTGTCTGAGAGGGTGTGGGAGGCCAGGCACCTCATGGAACAAAGGATTCATTATGACACTGTGGAGAGAAGGAGACTGTTGTTTGCAGTATGGAACCAGAGGGAACCAAAAGTCCATAGTGACATTCTGGGGCCTCATGGAACCATGGAGACCATTCTGACACCTCAGGACCCACTGGAACAAAGGAGCCATTGTGACACTGCAGGGCCTTGTTTAACCAAGGGCTTATTGTAGCACAGCAGGGCCTCATGGAATTGAGGGGATCGCAGTGGGGGTCCATGAGACCACAGGGACTTTTTGACTCTGTGGAACCAAAGAGACCATTGTGACACTACAGGGCTTGGTGGAACCAGGAACTCATGTAACAGGAGCCCAAAGGAATCAAGCGGCCATTCTGTACTTCAGAACTTCATGGAGCCAAGGTGCCCTTGTGACACTGTAGGGCCTCATGAAATCCTGAAGGCCATTATTGTACTTTGAGGCCTTGTTGAGTCTATGGGCTCTGCAGGGCCTTGTGGAACCAAAGAGCTCTTTATGACAGTGCAGGGCCTCATGGAAACAATGAGACCATTCTGGCACTCTGAGTCTCCATGGCACCAAGGGGCCTATGTGCTACAGCCATGCCCTGAGGAACCAAGGGTCAATTGTGATCCTGGGGAGCCAAATAGAACCAAGGAGCCATTGTACCATTGCGCTATTCCATGGAACGAAATAAACCATTTTGACACTGCAAGGCCTCATGGAAGCAAGGGGCCATTGTGCCACTGCAGAGCCAAGGAGACCATTGTGGTATTGCTGGGCCTTATGGAAACAAAGATCTCTTGTGATACTACGGGGCCTCCAAGGGGCAATTGTGATGCTGCAGGGCCCCAGGGATCCAAGAACATGGAAAAGTTCTGGTTGGTTTGGCCTGACTGGTCCAGCTGACCTTGGAATGCTGAGTGTTTCTTCTCATCTAGCCCTGAAGTTCTGTGCTTTCCTTCCTGTGGGAAAGAACTCTCCTTCTCCAGGGGTTCATGACTGAAATTGGGATTCTACCTCCATATTTGATTATATCCAAAGATTGTCCCACATGAAACCTGCCAGAACAGACAGCTCTGGATGGCCTTTGCATCCTGGGGGCCACCTCTCATCTGCCTTCAAAACGTTGAGCAGCCCAGCTCTTCTTTCCATGCAAAAAATATCTTGCATGTCCAGGTGTCCATAGCCAAAATTGGGAATCTGCCTCCAAAATATTTATAATCAAGGATAGCTTCCAAGCAAAAGCTGCCAGGTCTGTCTAGGTTTCCTTGGCTTCCTGAGGGCCAGCTCTCATCTGCCTTTGAAACACTGGGGCTCTGTACTTTCCCTCCTATGGAAAAGAACTGTCCTCCTTTTGTCCAGATGCCCATGGACAAAACTGGGATTTGGCATCCCAAAATCTGTCTACCCAAGGATTGCTCCCAGAAAAATGTTCCCATAACAAACAGGTCTGGCTGGCCTTGGTGTCCTTGGGGCTGCCTCCAATCAGCCTTTGAAACACTGGGGCTCTGCCCTTTCCTTCCTGTGGAGAAGAACTCTCGTTCTGGTCCAGGCACTCATGGCTGAAATGGAATTCCACCTCCAAAACTTCCCAAATATCCAAGGGTTGCTTTCAGACAAAAGCCGCAAGGACAGACAGGTCTGGCTGGCCTTGGCCTCTGGTGACTGCCTCTGATCTGCCTTCAAAACCCTGGGGCTCTGTGGTTTCCTTCCTGTAGAAAAGAACCGTCCTTCTTGTCCAGGCACCCATGGCCTCAAGCACATGAGCACTGTACAGGGACAGAGGAGCTCTGTTCTCAGTGGGGTGGAGACTGAGGACAGCAGAGGAGAGCCCTGGGAGGTATTGAAGGGTGGTTTCAGAGATGGTGGAGCCTTTTAACATGGTAGAGAACAGTCTGAAAAAGGAAAACATCAATGCCAAGGGCAGCTGGGGAGGCCCAGACTGGGAACAAAGAAAAAGGAACTTTGCTCTCAGGGCAGGGCTGTGGTGCAACATGTTCCCCAGAAGAAGTCTGGGTCAGCCCAAGGCTTTGTGCGGGCAGGCAGAGGTAGGCAGCAGGCAGAGCTGTCAGCAAAGGAAGGGGCCAGCAGGTGAGGCAGCCGGGGGATGAGTTTTACAACATGGCTGATGTGGTCCAAGACCTGTTTTACATTACCAAAAGATGGCTGCAGCCTTGGGAGATATTATTTGGCCAACACCCCTGTCAATCACTGTAACATAAGGTGACCAGGAGAGATTCACATCAGACCTCTGTCCTTAGTTTGGTTCCACTGAAGGACAGAAGTTTATTCAAAGGGTTTAATCCAAAGGGTGGAGTCCTTTGGGAGGATGGGTAGTGACAGCCAGGAATTGATCCAAGTTATGTGGATTAAAGGGTAGAACACTCTCAAAAATCCTCTGGAAAAACACAGGTTGAGTTTTTAAAATTTCACAACTCTATTCCTTGTACTTTAGAGCAATATGTAAGCTTAAATTCTGGGTTTGATTTTGGCACCTCTCCAGCTGAGTTTTTCTTGGCAAGGAGACATTGTGAAAGGTGTGGTGATCTTTCTAATGTAACAAAATCAAGGTTAAGGGCAGATTTGGGCTCTGTTCCCAGATCCGAGGAGCATGCCTCTGTCCCGGCCCACTTGGGCAGGGCTTCGGAGGAGGCGTGTTTTTTGATAGAGCCCACCCCTGCCTTTCATGGCAGGGATCGAAGGGGGTGTGTTGTTTAGAGGTCTCTGCCAAGAACTGGACATTGGAAGGGTTCCCGGAGCTGGCAGAGTTCCCGGACTTGGCCAAAGTCCCGGGCCTGGAAGAGTTCCCGGACAGGAGTACAATGTCCCTGCCAAGAATTCGGACACTGGCAGAATGCCTGGTAGCCAGTGGACTGGACTCTGACAAAAGGTCTTACTGCTGTAAACCTGGTCATCTCACAAAAAGATTGTCATATGTAAAGATTCCAATCAAAATTACTTTTTACCTGTCATTAGATGTGATTGTCATAATGTATATGATCTGCTAATGTCTTGTTGTATAAGTTTTGTCCTCAGTTCACAGAAATTTCCAGGATTCAGGATTCTACAGGTACATGAATGATCTGCTCATCACAGCTTCAACTCAGACAGAGATGCAGCAAACCTGTGCTAGTGTTGGGACTGAAATCCAAAAGGCTGGACTTGACATTCCTACAACCAAACTCCAAGGATACAACAAAGATCCAAGGCTGAGACATCAACTCTTCAAAGAAGACAACCTCATCACTGGACTCTGACTGTGGTTCGAGCTTTTCAGCTTTTCCCTCAATCTTTTAATTTAATCACAGATTCTGCTAATGTTGCTAATGTAGTTAAGAGAATAGAAGGTTCAATTTTAAAGGATGTTAGCGATGAAATTTTACATCGTTGGCTTTCATGTCTTTTTACAACTTTGCAATATAGAACTAATCCATATTTTGTTTCTCACATTAGGGCGTTCATGTTTCCATGGACACGTTCTCTGGTGCAATTTTTGCTTCCCTTCACACAGGTGAAACCAGCAGTCATGCCTGTCATCATTTCCTGCAAGCTTTTGCTTCATTGGGTGTACCCCAAGAAGTAAAAACTGACAACGGTCCCATATACATATCTCAACAATTGGCCACATTTTTAAATGAATGGGGTGTTCAGCACATCTTTGGTATTCCTCACTCTCCCACAAGCCAAGCAATCATTGAAAGGACACATCAAACCCTAAAACGCATATTAGATCAACAGAGAGGGAGAATGGAGATCACCCCACAGATGAGACTGAACAAGGCTCTGTATGTTTTTAATTTTCTAAATAGTTCAAGTACAGAACCTGATCCACCAATCTTTAGACACTTTTCAAATAACACACAGGCAAAACTGAAAGAAAATCCTCCTGTTCTAATTAGAAACCCTGAACCTGGACAGATGGAAGGTCTGTTTCGATTAATAACGTGGGACAAAGGGTATGCTTCTGTCTCCACAGGTGCTGGAATTAAGTGGGTCCCTGCCAAAAACGTCAAACCATATCGCACTTCAGAACCTGCATTTGAGCCCAGAACGGAGGAAGCGAGGAAGCAAGTACGCAGATGTGAGCCGAATCGAAGCATCCCAGGTCTTGCCTGACGCTCCTTGTGCCTGACGTTTTTTGTGCATTGGTGGAACCCATGAACTCTGATTTTGTATCAATGTTATTTATTAGTATGCCAATTGAATGCCGAATGTTTGTCTAACAGAGCTATTTTTTGGCAAAAGCTTAGGTTATTGTTTTTGTGTAGAAGGAATTCTGCCAAAACTTAGTTCATGAAAGAGATGGAGCAAATTCAAATGGTATGCTTGTATTGCTGGATTTTAATTGTTTTTTGTCGTGTAGATTTGCCTGTGGAACAACTGAAAACAAATGTTTGGGTGACCTTAGCCAAGGCTGCCGGATCGGATACTATATGTTTGTCTAATTCGGAACCAGAATGGCCTTTTTCAACCTGTTTGGTTGGTGTGCCAGTGAAAGAGTTGCCTTTGGTCAAAAAACAATCCAATGGTAGGCCAGGTGGAATTGACAATGGAAACAATCCCTCATTGAATTGGAATATTTGGTCGAAAAAACTTCTCAGGGCAGCATCTGAACCTCAAGAATTGGAAATCCTTGGTTCTTTGAACATGGATTTTTGTTTTACTTTCACAACTCGTGCCTGGCAAAAGGGTGATCCCCCAAAGTACAGTATTACCCCTCATTATTTTGCATATAAGAATTTGAGTTTTTGGTGTAATGTTTCGAACAGTTGAGATGTGCTTCCGGAGACGGATCAATATTCACGGCAATTGCCGAAAGGGTATTGGTTCATTTGCAGAGACAGGGCTTGGCAAGGCATTCCAGCTCACCTTGAAGGTGGCCCTTGTAGCATTGGTATGCTCACCATAATTGCCCCCACTGCCAAAGCCGTGATGAAAAAGAAACAAAGGAGAACGAGAGCTGTTCCTCATTACGATGAGAACTGTCAGAGTGATTTTATGCCTTGGAATACTGCCAGAAGGGTTTCAGCAGGTATATTTTTACCCCAATTGGCTTCAGCAGTGGCATTGACACAATTAGATAGAGTTGGATGCTGGCTGAGCAAACAACCAATGCCACATCCTCTGCAATCAGTGATATGTTAACCGATGTTGATAGGATTAGACATGCTACTCTTCAAAACAGAGCAGCCATTGATTTTCTTTTACTGGCACAAGGGCATGGTTGTGAGGAATTTGAAGGATTGTGTTGTATGAATTTGTCTGATCATTCTGAATCCATTCACAAAAGCATTCAAAAATTGAAGGATCTGACAGCTCAAATTAAAGAAGATGGAGGTTCCTGGCTGGATGATTTGTTTCAAAATTGGAGTTTTGCACCTTGGGTAAGGCAACTTTGCAAGATAGGTCTTTATGTATTAGGTGTTCTAATATTGATACTGATAGTGATGCCCTGTTTACTTTGTTGTGTACGGCAAATGATGAACAAAACAGTCCAAGAAGTTTTTGTCATACAAGCAGGAGAGTTAGGAAGTAGAAGCACAGAAAGTGTTCGAAATCTCACGAAAGCAGTAGACGAAGGTATAGAACTGGATGAAGGTTTTGAATTGAGACCCTGGAATCAACCAGAGTTTTTTGAACAATGACTTGTGACTATTGTCAAACGTGATTCATATCTCTTTTCAAGGATTGGGCCTTCACAGCATTAAGTCACTGTGCTGTAATATAGCAATGCCTCGGTTTAGTGCAAATAGGTCTCCAGCAGATAATAAGCAGCAATTTTATAACAGAGCTATGAAACACAAGTAGTAAGCGACAAGAAAATTAAATTCAGTATTGTCTTCACTTTGAAAGTAAGAGCAGTGATACTGGAGTCTTCTATAGCAGGGGACATGATATACCACATGGAACATGTGGACCATGGTAAAAGATGTTAAATAAATAAATAAATAAAATACATTAAATTAAAAAATACATTTATAAATACATAAATACAAACATTCCCAGATGTTCCAGGAGTGCCTCAGCCTCATGGTATGGGATGAAAACGTATCACCATGAGTCAGCATAGTGGCTCTCCAGATGGCTTTCCAGAATGGCTGGTATTACTGCCTAGTGTTACAGGGTTAATATTGGGGTGCAAGGAAGCAGCATTTTTGAATTTCACTAGGCTTAATATGGAATGTTTGGGGAAGAACCAAAGAAGGAAAAGGGAGGGGTCAAGGTGGTTTGGAGAGAAATAGACATAGGGAAATAGAGGAATAATACAATAAGTGGGGTCAGTCATGCTGACAGATGCTGACAAATGCTGATCAGTGGACTTGTAAGGCCCTGCCTTGCACCTGGTCCTTGCACTGTTCCACAGTACCGTTTCCTCATTATACTCAATGTGTATTTTCTGACTGCTCTGCAGAGCCAGTAGGATCTGGTGGAGTCAGATGAGAAACCTTTATGCACGCTTGTCTGTTTGTATGAACATGTCTGTATGAGGTACCTGAAAAGTTGTGTGTCCAAAGGCCAGATACAGTGTGGTCCATATGGTGTTGATAAAGGTACCCTTTATCATGGTATACCATGATAACATATCCTTTGGGGCTCAGTAACATTTTTGGAATGTCTTATGGATAGGCCTTAGTTACCCTTAATGACCCCTTTTTTCCTCTAAAAATACAAGTGATAACAGGGTAGTTATAATTTTACACATGCACTTCTTAAAACAGATGCACCATAAGGCTACAGGACAGCTTCCCAGTTGTCCTTTTCAGTTATGTTTCAAGCTTCTACAATAATAGTTGTATTGAAAAATGCATGGATTCTAACTTGGCTACTTCCTGGAGTGCTATGGTCATGAATTCCAATGCCTAACATGATTCCTAATTATCTTTACCTTTGTATTAAATATTAGACACAAAGAAGGACTCCCTTGTATTCAGAAAGGCCAGTTTTATCAGAATGAAATCACCAAAGGATAGTATAGGGACTAATTATCCTATATTTTCAGAAAAAATGGGATGAGAATTTATGTTTTGGCGTTCTGTAGCCATCCATGTGGACAACATTTCAATATGCCAAGGTATGTGTCCAAAAGGAGGGGGACCTTTTCCCCACAGCCTGCAGGGACAGAGGCGCAGGGCAGGGACACCGTGGGACAGCCTGGGCTGCACAGGGCACAGGGATGGGCAGCAGCTGCAAGACAGCCCTGACAGAGCCAACTTGGGCAGCACTTTGGCCATGGCTGCTGGGCCTGGGCCTGAGGCAGGAGCAGGAGACAAGTGACCCTTGTAGGGCTGGGGCCTCATTGCCTTCTTGTCCCTGCTCAGCAGCCTGGCAGGGGCCGCCCCATGCTCCTGCCCTTGCCATTGCACATCCCCACATGCCAATGCCCATCCCGGGAAGAGCCCTGAGCAAGGAGGGAGGGACAGGTTTTTCCTGGCCAGGGGCTGGGGCTCAGCTCTTGGACCATGGCATTACTCAAACACATCCAGGTTTGCTCAGCACCAGAGACACCTTTGCCTTGTTTGTCCCCAGCTGTCATCACTGCCTATAGTGTTCTGCTCTAACTGGAACTTGGGGACACTGTCTCATTAGTGTCACACAGTGGAACCCATTAAAACTTCAAGAAACTTCAGAGTTTCAATTTAATTTTGAGTTCTTGAGAAGTTTTTTGAAGACACTCTCAGGGACTGAGTTTGATGTAAACAACACCAAAGCCCCAAGAGGCTCATTAAGGTACTTGTTCTGTGTCTGTGCTGCTGAGCTTTAAAGGAACAGCTCTTCCCAGGACCAGCTCCTCTCCCAGCCCAGCAGGGCTGAGGGCTCTGCCTGCAGGCACTGAGGGGACAGGAGCCAGGCAGAGACAGGCTGAAGGCAATCAGGATTGGGAAGACATTGAGCTGAGACTTCTCTTGGGGAAACATCTCCACAGTCCTCTACGCGGTGAGTTCTCTGTGGCACAGGAACAGGAGGAGGATGTGCTGCAGAGCGGGGCTGCCCAGGGCACCGTCAGAGGGACAGGGCAGGACGGCTCCTGCTGTCAGGGACGGCTGCAGGGGGTGAAGCTGGGGCTGCAGCCAGGGCTGCTCAGAGCTCCAGCTCATGTCCAGCTCATTTCTGAGAGGACTTGTCATGAACTCAGTCAGGGCAGGTGTTTCCTGCTTGGGTCTCTGCTTTCCTGAATCTGTGCTCCCACTATTCCCCGGCTCAACTTGGTGGCAATGGAAACTCAGCTGGGCAGGGCAGAGCAGGGGCTGAGGCTCTTAAACCATCACCCTGAGGATTCCTGGGCACCTCAGGAAGTGCCTGCACCTGCCCAGCCTCCAGACCCATGCAGCATCACCTTTCCATGGTGCCCAGGCTGGGGGAGCTGTTCTTTAATCCCTGCAGGGCCCAGCAGCTGCAGGGCAGCTGGGCTGGGCTGGGCTCTGGCAGCTCTGGCAGGGAAGGAGCCCGGGGCCACAGGAGCAGCTGGGGCTGGGACAGCTCCAGCAGCAGAGACGTGGGCAGGGAGGGAGGGAGGCAGTGCTGAGGGAAGCCCTGCTGCAGGGCAGATGTGGCACATGCCGGGCCTGCCCTGCAGGGCACACACTGCCCTGAACAGCACAGCTCTTGTGTCCCCTCGCAGCCAGCACAACCCTCAGCCCCGGGGCTCGGGGCCCTCAGTCCCTCCTGGGTCGGCAGAGCAGCCCCAGAGATGAAGGGCATCTCTGCGGCCATGTGCCCATTCCCTGCTGACCAGGGCCTGAGGGCCACTGTCCTGCCCTGCTGCTGCCTGGCAGGGGCTGGGCAGGGCTGGCCAGGGAAAGGCTTTTCCTCAGGCCCAGCTCTCTCTCTTTCCTTTTCTTGCCCAGGTGCTGCTGGCATTGCTGAGGGGCTCTCTGGAATGGCAGTTCCAGCTGCAGGGCCAGGCCCAGCCCTTGGGCTCCTCCTGTGCAGGCTGAGCACAGCAATGAGGGGTCTCAGCTCCCTGTGCCCAGGCAGCTCTGGGCAGGGCAGCCTGGGAGGCTGGCAATGAGCTCACTCTCCTGACTCTGGGAAAGGCAGGAGCCACTTTGTGTGCCAGGGATCCAACTGCTCTCAGCCGTGTCTCCTGGCTGTCCAGGGTAACACAGGAGTGGATTTCAGAAAGGTGCAAGTGCAGGGCAGCTGGACCAGGAGAGAGAGACAGAGCAGCTCCCCTCAGTCTGCACTAAGCCTCAGACAATCCTCCTGCCTCTCTGGACTCTCTGTTCTCCACAGGTGCAGCAGAATCTCTCGTTCTGCCTCCTTCAATCCCCATCCATTCACCCAGGCAGCTCCTCTGCATTAGGGGAACAATCTCTAACCACATTGCAAAACCTGGACTGGACCCTGCCCTCACTGTTCCCCTGCACTGACTGGGAGTCTGGGCTGACTCCCTGGTGTCCTGCAGGCCAAAGTCCAGCTCCTCACACAACATTGGCAAGCAGCAATCAGGGCTCCAGCAGCAAAGGTGAAGGAAGATCTCCGAGACACAGACAAGGGAGAGATGTTCAGTGGCAGGAAATGGTTTATGAGAAAGGGCTTTGACTTTTCTGAGAGAAATCTCCCCCGAGTTGTCCCTGTCTTTCCTCCTTCTGTAGGTTGAAATGTTCAGACACAGAAAATGTCCAACAGCAGCTCCATCAGGCACTTCCTCCTGCTGGCATTGGCAGACACGCGGCAGCTGCAGCTCCTGCACTTCTGCCTCTTGCTGGGCATCTCCCTGGCTGCCCTCCTGGGCAACGGCCTCATCATCAGCGCCGTAGCCTGCGGCCACCACCTGCACACGCCCATGTTCTTCTTCCTGCTCAACCTGGCCCTCAGCGACCTGGGCTCCATCTGCACCACTGTCCCCAAAGCCATGCACAATTCCTTCTGGGACACCAGGAACATCTCCTACTCAGGATGTGCTGCTCAGCTATTTATGTATGTATTTTTCATTTCAGCAGAATTTTCCCTCCTGACCGTGATGTGCTACGACCGCTATGTGTCCATCTGCAAACCCCTGCACTACGGGACCCTCCTGGGCAGCAGAGCTTGTGCCCACATGGCAGCAGCTGCCTGGGCCAGTGCCTTTCTCTATGCTCTGCTGCAAACAGCCAATACATTTTCCCTGCCCCTGTGCAAGGGCAATGCCCTGGGCCAGTTCTTCTGTGAAATCCCCCAGATCCTCATGCTCTCCTGCTCACAGTCTACCTTCAGAAAAATTTGGATTTCATTGGATGCTGTCTGTTTAGCTTCTGGCTGCTTTGTGTTCATTGTTTTCTCCTATGTGCAGATCTTCAGGGCTGTGCTGAGGATCCCCTCTGCGCAGGGACGGCACAAAGCCTTTTCCACCTGCCTCCCTCACCTGGCCGTGCTCTCCCTGTTTCTCAGCACTGGCTTTTTAGCCTACCTGAAGCCCCCCTCCATGTCCTTCCCATCCCTGGATCTGGCCCTGTCAGTTCTGTACTCAGTGGTGCCTCCAGCCCTGAACCCCCTCATCTACAGCCTGAGGAACGAGGAGCTCAAGGCTTCCATGAGGGCACTGTTGTCTGGATGCTTTCAGAAACATTAAACTATTGGCCCGTTTTTGACAATCACTTGTAGTAAATGTAATCTTCAATACTTCTTGTTAGTTTCATTTTGGAGGTTCTTTATCTGTGTTTTAATTAAAAATATTGTCAACAAAGTGATGTCATTGTTTGCGCCATTTCTCATTTTGTTTCCCATCTCCTTTACTGGGACCCACAGCCTGTTTCTATGAGGAGCTGTGCTCTCAGTGGCTGAAAAATGAACTAAAGGATCTCCCAGCAAAGTTTTCACCAGAGATGGCCTCTTGTTGCCTTCTCTGGAGCTGTAGCAGCAATGTCTGTGTGCAGAGCTGGGGGCAGATCAGTGCTGGCCCAGCAGCAGCAGCACTTGGTGTTGCCAGTCCTGCTGCCATGGCCCTGCCCCGCTGCCCTGGTGGCCCTGGTGTTGCTGCAGGGCCTGAGTGCTCTCGGGGCTGGGCACAGCCCTGGGGTGGCAGTGCTGGGGCTGCAGCAGGGACAGGCCATGGACACTGCTGGGGCAGCGCTGACACCTCAGCCCGGGGCCTGGGGGCTCCAGGCTCCTTGCCCAGGCTCTCTCAAGAACACACCCAGGCCAATGCTCAGCACAGAAACCCCTGTGAGCAGCCCCAGGCTGGCCGTGGGCAGGTTGGGGGCAAACAGCAGGGCTGGGGCTCTGCAGGGGCCCTGGGGCAGACGGGAAGGAGCAGCAGAGCAGGGGCTGATCCATCCCCAGTGTGCTGCACAGCCCAGGGCAGCGTCCCAGAGCGTCCTCATGGAGCTGCCAACAACATCCCCCCTCTGCAGCCCTGGCCTCTCCCGCAGTTCACACAGGTGCCCCATCCTTGCAGGCACAGACACGGCAGCACTGGCTCAGCAGCCCCTGTTTGCATTGCACACAGCAGGGGGAGCACCCCCATGCTGTTGCTGTGGGGACATGAACCTGAGGGAGCACAAATGCCATCAGCCCCTGGGGCCAGCAAGGGCTGGGGGACTCCAGGGAAACCAGTCAGGTTTGTTGTGGCCTCTGCAGTCAGCCAGAAAGTTTGATCCCATCAGCTGGGAGTTTCCTGTGCCACTGCAGACGCTGTTGCAACTCCTCCAAGGGTGGTTCCAGAGAGTCACAGAATCAGCAAGGTTGGAAACGACCTTGGAGATCATCAAGTCAAACCTGTGCCCTGACACTGCCTTGTCTCCCTGAGCCTCCTCTTCTCCCGGATAAACAACCCCAGCTTCCTCAGCTGCTCTTCACAGGACTTGTGTTCCAGACCCCTCCCCAGCCTTGTTGCCCTTCTCTGGACACACTCCAGCCCCTCCATGGCCTTCCTAAACTGGGGGCCTAGAACTGGACACAGCACTCTAGGTGTGACCTCACCAGTGCTGAGTGCAGGGGAAGAATCACTGCCCTGCTCCTGCTGGCCACACAATTCCTGATCCAGGCCAGGAGCCATTGGCCTTCTTACCCACCTGGGCACACTGCTGGGCTCATGTCTGTCCTGCTGTCCATCACTCCCTGCAGGTCCCTTTCTGCCTGGCTGCTGTCCAGCCACTCTGTCCCCAGCCTGTAGTGCTGCAGGACCCGACACTTGGACTTGTTAAACCTCACCTTGTTGGATTTGGGCCCTGGATCCAGCCTGTCCAGGTCCCTCTGCAGAGACCTCCTACTCTCCAGCAGATCCACACTCACACCCAGCTTGGTGTCATCTGCAGATTTGCTGATGCTGGACTCAGTCCCCTCATGCAGATCATCAATGCAGATATTGAAATCCTGGCTGGCTCTGATCCCTCGGCCATCCTGTGGGTGCCCTGGGATGGCACTCAATGTGATCTGTTCCATAACCTTGCTGGGCACCCAGGTCAGGCTGACAGGCCTGGAGTTCCCCAGATCCTCCTTCCAGCCCTGCTTGGGGATGGGCTCACACTGTCACCTCCAGTCCTCTGGGAGCTCCCTGCTGAGCCAGCACTGATGGTAAATGATGGAGAGCAGCTTGGGGAGCTCATCCACAGCTCCCTCATCCCCCTGGGATGGATTCCATCGGATCCTATACACCTGTGAGCATCTGAGTGGCTCAGCAGGTCCCCAGCTCCTTCCTCCTGGATTACAGGGGGCTGTTCTGCTGCCTGTGCCCATCCACCAGCTCAGGAGAACACATGTCCTGAGGACAACCTGTCTTATTCTTGAAAAATGAGGCAAAGAAGGAGTTAAGTACCTCAGCCTTTCCCTCATATTTGGTAACCCCATCTCCCCTAATAATGAATGGAGATTGTCCTTGTACCTCCTTTTGCCATTAATGTATTTATAGAAACATTTTTATTGTCCTTCACACTAGTGGCCTGGTTTAGTCTTTAGCTTTCACCTCTCTAATTTTCTTTCTGCATGACCTAGCAACATCCTTTAACATTTCCTGAGTTACCTGCCTCTCTGTCCAATTGTGATGCACCTTCTTTTTTGCCCCAAGTTCCTGCAAAATGCCCATCACATACAGAATGTCACCTGTTGGCTAAAGTACACCTCAGAGGAGGAAAATACAAGAGTCTATAAATTAAAGCGGGAAAGCAAGCTAGGAAAGTAAAAGAAGAAGAAGAGGCTGGGAAGGCTAACAAAAACTGGGACCCCCTTGACCACTTACTTCCTCCTACCCTTGCAGTACCTCAAATCCTTCCTCCAATTCTTCCTGCTCTCTCAGCTGTCATTCCTTTACCACCTCCTAACCCAGTTATACCTCCACCACCTTCCCCTCAACCCTCTCCTTACTCTCTTTACCCTTTACTACCGTTCCCTTACCTCTGCCATCTCATGCACTCCTTATTCACCAGGAAGTTCCTGCTCTGCCTCCCCCACCACAAATGAGAAGCCAAACAACATCTCAGAATCTCCTGCCCAAGAGTGAAGTTTCCCATTCAGCCTCCACAGCTGATGTTGTAACACCCGGACCAAAGTGGCTAAAGTGGAAAAATTGTCCCCCCTCAGAGAAGTTCCCATGGGCTGGGTGGCCAGTGAGGTTGGATTTGTAAACGCTCCCTTGACTGTGTCCGAAGTTAGAAATTTTAAGAAAGAATTGCGTAATTTAGTGGAAGACCCAGTAGGAATAGCAAATCAAATTGATCCATTTTTAGCCCTAACATTTATACATGGGGGGAATTGAACTCCATCTTTAATATCCTATTTTCCCCAGAAGAGACTCAATAAATAAGAACTGCCGGAATGAAAATTTGGGAGTGAGAAAACCAACCCGGGCCCCCAGGTGACCAAAAAATGCCTTCAGTGGAGCCTGACTGGGACCCTAATCAAGAAGAGGGGAGAAGGAATATGAGAGATTACAGGTCCCTGATGACCAGAGGGATAAAAGAATCAGTCCCTAGAGGGAGTAATACCAGGTTAGCGTTTGATGGCACCCAGGAAAAAGACGAGACCCCAGCCACATGGCTTAATAAGCTAAAGCAAAACTTCCAGATTTACTCTAATGTTGACCCAGACAGCCCAGAAGGCCAATCTCGGGTTCCCTGTGGTCAGGGATGACCCCAAGAATCCTTTTTTTCCAGCCTGGTGTTTCAAAGAAGGAGTCTGAATTCTTTGGCTCTGGTTTCCAAGGTTGTTTATTGTTTCTTATCTATAACATTTTTTCTCTGGCCTGCCAAGATCTTTTCAGCAGGTCAGACAGAGGCACACTTCCTGCTCCTGGGCTGATGTCTGTTTTATACTATGAACTATGTGTACTTTATTTATCATTATTTTCCAATACCTAAAAGACACACAGCAGGGGTATTAATCCTTTCAGTATTACTCAAAACAAATGCACCTTTTATTGAGTGCCCACAGCAGATGCAACAGAAGAATTAGAAAGGAGATAAAGGACAGAGAGAGAGAAAGGAGGGTTGGGTAGGGGGGAATTGCTACCAACAGAGAGATGAAATCCTTGTGGTCAGGCCAATAGATCTGTCTGGTCATGTCGGGGAGAATCTCAAAGTATTTGGTTAACTCAGGGCTCTTTTGTAATCTGCCACCGGGAGGGGAGCAGGACGGCACATGGAGGGCACAGTGGAGAATAAATCCATTGGGAACAGGTACAGACTGTCCAGTTCTGAACAGCACAAACCAGTGCCAGCAGTGAGCAGGGCCCGTTGTTTCAGGACTGGTTCCTATGGGGAACATCCCACTTCCTATGGCAGACATCCCACTCCAGTCAGGCCAGCACCTCTGGGTTAGAAGTTTAAGGGTTTCATCTCAGTCCTTGGGGAGGGCATCAATCTCCATCCTTGACGGCGGCTGTGAGGCAGATGTGGGATCTTTGGACCATCTCTCAAAGACTGACATCCCAAAGCATAAAAAATGTATGCATTTTCCCATAAAAATAAAATGTAATGAATAATTAAATTATAATTATTTTTTCTAATGTATTTATAATAGTGTTATTCTATATTTGTACTACTGAGTTTTAATATTTATATTTATAATCCATACATTTTTAGCAAGCAAAAAATTTATTGGTCATTGGTTCTAAGTAACACAATTCCCTTCATTAATTCATTGACCAGTGTTGGCTATTGTTTTCTCCTTCGTTATGCTAATTAGCTGTATTTTAAGTCCTTTTCTCATAAATTTTATCATTTTCACAGACAGGGTAAAAGAGGCCACTTTGGGGTCCATGGAGACATTTCTGGGGCGCATTTGGGGCAGTTTTGGGTCTGGGGAGGGAATTCAGAGAAAACTTGAGGGTCTGGAGGACACTTCGGGGAGCTGGGTGGGCACTTGGAGGGGCACTCACGGATTCCGAGAGACAGTTCGGGGTCCGGGGCTGCACTTGGGGGTCCAGGGGGGCCCTTGGAGGTCATGGAGGGGAAATTGGGACCCTTCGGGGCCCGGGCGGGCCCTTGGGGGACGCAAACGGGGCTCTCGGTGCGCGGGGGGTGAGGCGAATTGTAGGCGCGGTATCATACGGTTTAATGGGGCTGCGGAGCATCATGGGAGTTATGGGGGTAGCTGCAATGGCTCTCGGTGGAGCGCGGGGCATGACGGGAAATGAAGTCCCGGCTGAAATAGCGCTGAACAGGCGCCGCGGACCATGAAGGGAGCTATAGTCCCAGAAGTAGCTCGAACACGCTGTTTGGGGGTTCAGGAAGGCACTTGGGAGACACTTTTGCGTCTGAGCCATGACTTGAGGCCCTCGGGGGAACGTAAACTGCTCGAGAGCCCTTGCTGGAAGCTCAGGGAGCTCCAAACGTGAAATAAACAGGGCCAGGAGACTTCTTCTCCTTTTTAATGCCTTTATTAAAAGTGATCAGCTCAGGATTGGGCGGCTCGGCAGGGCTGCAGTCCCCGTCGCGTCTCCCAGGGCGACTCAGAGGAGGAGGATGTGCGCAGCTCTGTCCACCAGGGGCCGAGCCTGGGGATCCAGTCCTCGTGGGAGCCTTTAGGACGTGGTGTCCCCGTCAGATGTTGTCCTTTGGTGATTTTGTCCAGCTTGGTCCTGGCGTCGGGACGACTCTCTGCTTAGGGTGAGAGGGACTCCGCATCTCTGCAGGCTCAGAAATCGGCTCCTCATGTCCAGACACCACTTTAGTCTCTCAATTCTTATTTGGCTCGTTGTTTTTGGGGTTTTCTCGTTGCATTTTGGAGTCGAGGTCCCAAAGCCTGCTGGTCTTGGAGTCACTTTGCATAACCCCCCCCACCCTCTCAGGTGTCTTCCCTATGTTGGAAGAGAGCACAGCCTCGGGGAAGGGCCATCACCCCACTTCAGCTAGGCCTTTTACTAATACAAAAGAGGAGATAAGCTTCAATGACCTGTGATTACAATAACAAAGCACTAAGGAACCCTGGCAGAGACAGATCTGGCTGCGTCTCTGTAACTCTTTCTCACAAAAAAATATTAACCGAATTTTTGTTCATAACAGTCCCCCCTCTTTTTCTTTGATCGAGCTTAAGTTCTTGAACTCGCATCAACTCACAATTTTTTGTTTTGAATCTACTATAAATCTCTTGTGCACTTTGGTAATCATGGTTACTTAACCTTGTTACTTTTCTTGGTTTCTTCAGGTTGGTTTATACAGCCAATACTGTTTTACTGAAACGGATAAATAAGCATAGTAAAAAGAGCAATCCTCCAAGTCTACACACAGTGAGAAAAACCATCTTTTCCCATACATTTCTTCTGAAAATCTCTAAGTTCTCCCACCCACTGGGATCAAGTGTAGGAGTTTGATCTTGATTATTTACACATGCCTATCTTTTTAGTTCGTTTGAAATGTCCCTAATAATTGAATTCTTTATTTTTAATATTGCCTGGAGCCAGATGACTTTGTTCAACACAGATTTTGGGATCCAAACTGGGCTTTTACAATTTTGGATTTTCTCAATTTCTATTTCACTTTCCCGGTTTTGTTTAATTTCTCCCAAATCATTATATATAGGAACTCCCAAACTTGATCCAGTTTCTTTGGGTAATAAGAAAATTGGTTTTATCACCCTAGCATTGCAGTTGCCAGATGAGATCAAACTTAGGGGTTTAGAGCTCCCCTGAAATGTGTTCCAAAAGGGGTTTATCTCTTTTCTAGTACACTCATATAAATACTTGTAACAAACAATTTTTCTTACTATTTTCACCATTTCTTTGCTTTTTACTAGATCTGCTGAGCTTGTTTCAGCAGCATCACATTCAAAGCACAACCAGGCTACCTCTATAGGGCACTCTCCTAGGAGTGGCTGCCTAAAAGTGGCTGTATTCTGGGCTATCCAATACACTCTTATTTTTCTCATAAAGGACCAAATGGGAAAGGTTAACACAATCAGGGTTAGAACTGATGTGGACTCTCGACAAGGAGCTCACTTCCTCTTCATAGAGGGGTTGGTAGCCTTCACTGCACAGCTCAGCTGGGCTTCCTAGAGCAACACCAGCAGTTAGAGCTATCAGTACTACCCTTCCCAAGAGTCCGGTATGGGTCATCTTGCACAGCCTGCCCACCCAGCCTTGCCTCTTGGGGAATTTTTTTCTGAGGAGAAGCTTCCAAGCTCTTTAGAGTCCCTTCTACCCGCTTCTCTGGTTAAGCCTCTCTTGGTCTGTTCCCTACAAATTTTAGTTTCCCCCCCCCAGGGGAGTGTTCTGTAGAGGATTAACCTGGAGTCTTTTAGAATTAAATTGGGGAACTTAAATCAGAATTACTTATTTACAGCCTTAAACTTTTTATCAACATAGTTTACACAGAACAGTTTTGAAGCATTTTAAGCAATGTTAGAACTCTGATACCAATTTTTCCTATACAGTTCGGTCTTTATGACTCTTCCTCCTGAGAGTCAACTTTAAATCAGAGTATACTCAGGTGAATTAACTTGTGATGTGGATGAATCCTTATCCAGTGCCCGGAGGTGAGTGGTGTGGACTCTGGCCCAATGCCAGAGGGAAAAACCTGGGAGTCTGGCCCAATGCCAGAAGGAGAAAGGGGTGGAGTCCGGTCCAATACCAGAGGGAGAATGGGGTGCAGTCCGGTCCAATGCCAGAATGCCAGAGGGAAAAAACCTGGTGTTGAATCTTGGTCCAATGCCAGGGGGAGAATGGGGTGCAGTCCGGTCCAATGCCAGAATGCGAGAGGGAAAAAACTGGTGTTGAATCCTGGTCCAATGCCAGGGGGTGAGAGTGATGTGAGTCCAACCGTCTTAGTAATGAAGAATACCTGAAATGGGCTTTCAAATACAGGCATTAATGGTCTGCTGTTAATGATTTTATCAAAACTCAGCTTCTCTGTTTAAGGTTATTGGTAATTTCTCTTTTTCCATAGCTTGTATGTTTCTCTCATCAACTTCTACATACTGTGTATTTTGCAAGGAGTTGTATTTCTCAGCTAACTTAACTCTCAAAGTACTTTTATTCTCCTATTCTTCTGTGTATTTAATTCACTGGTTTTCTGTTCTATTTTTCAATATCTTATTTATTTATCTCTTGCTTCTGTTTTTTACTTTCACTTACAGCTTAAATACTTCTTTCAACCCCTTACACTTAACTTTTAAATTTTTTTTCCTCACACCATTTTTCTACACAATACACTTCCCTCTAAGGAGATGTGGAAAACTTGTAATGCACAATCTACATTACTTCTATTCTAACTCGTCTATATTCACTCTCTCATTTCTCATTCACTTTCACACAATCCTTCACACCTTTAAGACACAAATTTATTGCTAGAAAATCACAGGTCCCTATAGCCACTCCCTCACCCTGGGGTTGGCCCACAGGTCTCAGTATCTCTGGGCCTCTTGGAAGGGCCCTGACTCTGGTTGCCTCTGGTGCACATTCACCTGTGAGGTTGCCGGCGTGTCACTCACGCTCTTACAGCTATGGCTCCCTCACCCATCTGAGGAGCACTAGTCTGGTTTGCAGGTCACACACACACACGCTTTGGTCACAGCCCCCACCCGCCCGGGGGACACAAGCCTGGTTTGCAGGTCACACACACACACACACACAAACACACACACACACACACACACGCACACACACTTCCACTGCCCCCTTCCCACCTGCTCAGGAAGTTGAGGCTGACTTTGCTTGTGACTCACTCTCACACACACAACAAGACAACAATAAGGTACCTTTTACTTTCACACCACTTATTATAAGTTAAGTCTTACTGGCTAGTTTTGGTGGTATTGGATATCTTTTCTACCTAGCTGTTTTTTTGTCTAACTTCAGATGTTACTTTGTTGAGACAGGACTTATCTGCTCCTGTATCAACCAAAAATTCTAATTCCTCATTTAGGGGTCCCACTTCAAAGTTTACCAAGGGCTCTTCTAGATGTTGCATCAGGTCCCCTAAAGTGTAAAGCCCCTGACTCTCTAATTGTCACTTTTAAGGATCTTCTCTAAATTATCTTGTTCCCTGGCTATTGCCGCATCGAGACTGAGCTTTCTACAAAACCTCCTGGTGTGTCCTGGCTCTCCACAGTAATAGCAATGTTGTTCTCTCAAAGGGACTTGAGGTGTCTCTATCCCTCTTGCGCCTGACAGTACAAGAGGCCTATCCTTGCCTTCTCCTGGTGGTGGACCCGCCCACCCTGCACTTTCTCTAGCTACAGCAACCATGATCTTAGCCTTGGCCTTTGCTTTTTCTTCCTCCCTCCTTAAATACACCTTCAATGCCTCTCTTAATAACTCATTTATGTCTTTCGCTTGCCACACTTCCATCTTTTCCAGTTTTCTCCGTATATCAGGCCAAGATTTGGTAACAAATTGGACTTTTAGTAGCATTTGACCTTCTGGGGTGTCTGGGTCTATTCTAGAGTACAACTGGAAGTTCCGCTTTAGGCGGTTAAGCCAGGCAGCAGGAGCTTCTTCTTTCTCCTGTGTACCCTCAAATGCCAATTGGGTGTTAGTTCCTTTGGGAACTGACTCTTTGATCCCTCGTATTATCAAAGACCTATATTCCATCATGGCCTTCCTCCCCTCCTCCTGGTTAGGGTTCCAGCTGGGATCCGTTAGTGGCAATTTCTGTTCACCTGATGGCACCTGGGGTCCTGGACGGTTATCTTTCTCCCAAATTCTTATGCCAGCCACCCTAATCATCTGGACCTCTTCTGGGGAAAATAATATACTCAGGATGGAATTCATCTCCCCCCAAGTGTAGATATTTGGACCTAGAAATTGATCCACTTGGTTGGCTATGCCCACTGGGTCTTCAACTAAATGCCCCAACTCTTTCTTGAATCCTCTCACCTCAGAAGCAGTTAGGGGAGCATTCACAAAGCCAACACCTCCCGCTACTCCTCCCATAGGAACTTCTCTGAGGGGAAGGAGTCTCTCTGCCTTGGAGGTCTTGGATCTGTTACAACAGTACGGCCCATCTTCAGATGCCAAACTACTTTGAGGGATATCTGGGTTACCCTGAACTTTCTGCCCATCAGCAGGTGTATTTGCTGATAGCTGTTTATCGGGCGAGGAGGCATTTGTGTCCCAACTAGGAGGAGGTAAAGGGACAGCAATAGGAGGGGGAGAAGAACCTGAGTGAATATTGAATGCAGCTGGTGAAGGGGTGGAGAATGCAGCAGGTGGAGTAGGCACTTGTGGTGGTGCAGAAGGAGCTGGAGGGGATACTGGGTTTATCATAGCGGAAGCTGAAGAGGTAGAAGGAGGAGTTTGAACAGGTGGTAGTGAGATGGCAGCTGGGGGAAGAACCCGACCTGCCATTTGAGGTGCTTGAAGAAGAGGATTATAAGGTGGAGGGGCAGAAGGAGGTAAATAATCCAGGGGATCCCATCTTTTACCAGTCTTATCATCCCCTCCTTCATTCCCCTCTTTCTTCCTCTGTACCTTACAAATTCGCACTCCTTCATCCTCAACAGCACTCTTTAACCAGCAAGCTACATACAATAATTGCTCAGGATCAGTATCCCCTTGAGCTGTCAGATAATTATTTAATTGTTGGCACATCCACTTATCCTTTGTCCCACACCAAGGCCATCCTTCTTGCAACTTTAATTCTGGCCACACTTCCATACAATAATGGATCATTTTCACTTTATCTAATCCCTCCGTGGCCTCTATAGAATCCCATTTTACTAACAGTTCTCCTAAGGGACTATTGGGAGGTATGTCCCTCAGCCTCTTGCCGGTCTTTTTACTATTACACCCTCCCATTTTACAGGTCTTAACAGTAAAAATTCCCAAAGGTGCCTTTACTGACCAGTGATTTCAAAAAGAACCTTCTTTGAGGAGCTTCAGCCTCCTCCACTGAAACTTCAAATTTCTGCCTGATGCTCAGGACTTTATACTGAAACAACTGCCCGATCTCTAGATTGCTCAACTTTCCCCACATCAGGTCTTACATCTGTCGGGACTTGAACACACGAAGCCTCGGCCTAAGAATCCGGGTCGTGCCTGACTCCCTCAGTCAGGAAAAACAACTGCCTGATTTTTAGTTTGCCTAACCCGCCAATTTTTAGGCTTCACCGTATCAGGACTTAAAAGCAAACCACAGCCTCCTTCGCTGGGGTTTGTGCCTGGCTCCTGTGCCAGGACTTACTTTTGCCTGCAGGGCTTGTGAGCTACCTGAATCCTTCTCGGTACTGACAAAATCTTACGCGAATCCTTTTCAAGACTTACAAATCCTATCCGAATCCTTCTCGGGACTGACAAATCTGCCTGACTTCCCTCTGTCAGGACTTACTTTGGGTGCGTGCCACTCATACAAATATTCCTTCCGCACGCCCGGGGGGGGGGCCCTTTATTCCCTCTTAGGAGACGTCTCAGTCACACTAATTCCACTCGTTTCCCCCTGTTTCTGGCCGGCCCCTTCGCAGGAGTCTGGAACTGCGGTACTGAGGGGTCCGCTCTCACTTCGAAGGTCCGGCTGCCGGCCTCCGTCTCATTCACACACACATGCGCACGTCTCCCGCTCCCGCCACCGGCTTTCTCACCAATCCGGTGCTCCTCTGTGTCGCTGGTCCTGAGCCGATCCCTCTGGTCCTGGTAGCCAGCTGTCCTGAAGTCCAAGATGGCCAGTCTTGAGTCTTCTTGCGGCGTGGCTATTCTGGACGAGCGCCCCCAGCTGAAATAAACAGGGCCAGGAGACTTCTTCTTCTTTATAATACCTTTATTAAAAGTGATCAGCTCAGGATTGGGCGGCTCGGCAGGGCTGCAGTCCCCGTCGCATCTCCCAGGGCGACTCAGAGGAGGAGGATGTGCGCAGCTCTGTCCACCAGGGGCAGAGCTAGGGACTCCGGTCCTTGTGGGAGCCTTTAGGGCGTGATGTCCCCGTCAGATGTTACTTTGTCAGTGCGGTCCCCCTCAGTCTCGGCGCTGGGGACGACTCCCATGGTCAGGGTGAGAGGGACTCCACATCTCTGCAGGCTCAGCACTTGGCTCCTCACGTCTGGACATCACTTAATTCTCTCAACTCTTAGGTGGCTTGTTGTTTTTAGGGTTTTCTCGTTGCATTTTGGAGTCGAGGTCCCAAAGCATGCTGGTCTTGGAGTCACTTTGCATAACCCCCCCCACCCTCTCAGGTGTCTTCCCTAGGCTGGAAGAGAGCACAGCCTCAGGGGAAGGGCCATCACCCCGCTTCAGCCAGGGCTTTTACTAATACAAAAGGGGAGATAAACTACAATGACCCGTGATTACAATAACAAAGCACGCAGAAACCTGGCAGGGACAGAGATCTGGCTGCCTTTTTGTAACTTTTTCTCACAAAAAAAATATTAACCGAATTTTTGTTCATAACACAGGGTGCGTTCCCAGTCGCTCTCAGATACTCCCAGTATTAGTCCAGTCCCTCCCAGTATGATCCAAAGATGAGCCCAGTGTGCTCCCAGTCCCTGCCAGTATGAACCAGTTGTGCTCCACATGGTTCCAGTTGCTCCCTTTCACCCTCACTTTTGTTCCAGCCACTCCCAGTATCTCCCAGTGTAGCCCAGTTCCCTCCAGCATCTTTCCAGTGACTCCCAGTTCCTTCCAGTATGATCCCATTTGCTCACAAGCACTCCCAGTCAGCATCAGTGGAGTGGCACTCACTGCCAGTATGATCCCAGTCACCTCCAGTATGATCCCAGTTGATCCCTGTATAAGCTCAGGCAGGCACCAAGGAGAAGGAGAACACCCAATCCCGGCGTGACCCCAGCAGCTGGGACAGGGGGGAACTCCTGAACACCAAAGGGGAGGGACCAGGGACAGGGAACTCCTGGGAGGCTTTTTCAGGGCTGAATCTTGGTGTTTGGGAGGTTTTTCTGGAGTGACTTGTACAGATGGATTCAGGCAGACGGACCTTCAAACTCAACGTGCTCATCCCTTGTTTTCACCAAACCAGGATTTCCCATTCCCACCCCCTGGGAGGCTGTGGGAAGAGGAAGATGCCCCGGGACACTGAGGCAGGTGAGGAGGAAGTCAGAGCCCCTTTCCCCTCTGTGCTGCTCCATCTCCCAGCCCAGTACGGCCCCAGCTGCAGCTCAGCCCTGGGGGCATCTCCTTGCCCTTGCCTGTGGCACGGAGGCAAATCCCATCCTGTCCTTGTCCTTCCTTCCCCAGAGGAGGAGCTGAGCATGGCGAGCAGGGAGGACAAATGCCCGCAGCAGAACCTGGTGGAAGAGGCCGTTTTGAGCGGCTCCACGGCGCAGGAAGCCAATGGGGGGGAAAATCCCTGGAGATGCCACACGAGGAGGGGCTGCAAACGCAACTGGCGGGGATCTGAGGGGGAAAGAGCCAGCCTGGGCTGGGAAGACGGCCAGAGATGGAGCCAGAGCTAGGAGCAGGTGCTCCATGAGCAGCTTCATGATGGGGGGAAGCCGCAGAAACGTGTGGAGTGTGGGAAGAGGTTCGGGAGGAGCTCTGACCTAATGAAGCACTAGAGGATCCGCACTGGGGAACTGCCCTACAAGTGTGACCAATGCAGGAAAAGATTTAAGACCAGCTCAAATCTCCTCCAGCACCAGCGCACCCACACAGAGGAGACGCCCTTCCACTGCCCCGACTGTGGGCAGGGCTTCAGGCACAATTCCCATCTTGTCATGCACCAACAAATCCATACTGGGGAGAGGCCCCATCAGTGTGGGGAATGTGGGAAGAGCTTCAGCCGGAGCTCCAGCCTGATCTGGCATCAGGTAATCCACACCGGGGAGAGGCCCTACAAGTGTGGGCAATGTGTGAAGCGCTTCAGCTTGAGATCCCAGCTGATGAGGCACCAGGTGGTCCACACTGGAGAGAGGCCCTACGAGTGTTAGGAGTGTGGGAAGAGCTTCAGCTGGAGCTCCACCCTGATCAGGCACCAGAGGACCCACACTGGGGAACGGCCCTACCAGTGTGAGGAGTGTGAGAAGAGCTTTAGCTTGAGATCCGAGCTGATCTGGCATCAGAGGACTCACACTGGGGAACGGCCCTACGAGTGTGATCAATGCAAGAAGAGATATAAGTCCAGCTCTGATCTGCTCCAGCACCAGCGCACGCACACAGAGGAGTATTGCAGCGTCCTTAGACGGTCACTGTGCTGAGAGAAGGACGAGAATCTTGTTTCTTGATCAGAAGGCTTGATTTATTCATATATGATATATAATACATTATAACTATACTAAAAAGAATAAGAAGAGAAGTTGCAGAGAGCTGCTAAGCTAAGAATAGAATAGAAGGAATGAATAACAAAGTTCTGTGTCCAGGGAATCTGTCCCTGAGCTGCTCCTGTGATTGGCCTTTAATGGTACACATGGAAGATGAGCCAATCACAGGGACACTTGCCACATTTCACAGCAGCTGATAACAATTGTTTATATTCTTCTTCTGGGGCTCTGCTTCCCAGAAGATGGACAAATGTGAAAGAAAGGATTTCTATGAAAAAATGTCTGCGACAGGGGATGTGGTTGGTTTTGACTCTTCAGTGGGAGGTGGTACAGGTCCTTTAATCTGGGTCATATGTGTCCACCCCTTCTCTTGGGTCATATGGCTGTATTGGTGGTGAGTAGGACCTGAAAAAGCCTTCAAACTTAGAGGTTAAAGGTGCAGAGTTCCGTGATTTAACTCACACCCAGTCCCCTGGATTGATGCTATGGGATGTTATGTCCCTTAGTGTCTAAGGGAGAGGTTTGAGATTTGATCTTTTTCCTAAGATCTTCTAACATATTTGCTATAGCCTTTAGATATTTTTGGGTGGCTGTCTCTCCTTCTGGATAAATTCCCGTGCTATATGGGGTTGTCAAGAAGAGGAGTCCAAACATCATTTCATAAGGTGAGACTCTTATACCTGATCAAGGCCTTGTTCTAATTTGTAACAGTGCCAAGGGTAGACATTTAAGCCAATTCATCTGGGTTTCTGTAACTAATGTAGTTAACATGTTTTTGATGGTTTTATTCATTCTTCTACTCTTCTGGAGCTCCAGGGATGCCAATGGGCTGTGCAACCTCCATTTCGTTCCCAGGGCTTCAACAACTTGTTGTAAGACTTGGGCAGTAAAATGTGGACCTCGGTCAGAATCGACATTATTTATCAACCCATATCAGGGAATGATGTTTTCTAGGATTGCTTTTGTGGCTGCTTGGGCTGTCTCTGTTTTGGTCGGGAATGCCTCTACCCAATGGGTGAGGTGATCCACGGTCACTAATAAGTGTCTGTGTCCCTGGACAGGGGGCATTTCTGTGATGTCTACCTGCACATTTTGGAACGGCCGCAAGGCCAACTCTCTTCCCCCAGATCAGATAGTACTCTTCTCATTACTTTCTGATTAATTTGTTGGCAAGTTAAACATCCCTTGGTAATTGCCTTTGCTATGTTACTTACTCCCATGCACTTATGATCCCTTGGAAAGTGGTCGCATAATCCTTGTATTCCCCAATGGGTCAACTCGTGTAACTCCGTCATCACCTTTTGGGCTGGAGCTTTATTTAAAATTTGCTGTCCATCAGGGGTCCACCATTCTCCATTTTCTTTTTGCTGTCCTCTCATCTTTTCTAACTCTCTTAATTCTTTCTCGTCAAAGATGGGTCTTTTCTTTCTCTACTAGGTGTTCCCTCTATCTTAAGAATTTTAACTGGACTTTCCTGTTCCAAAGCTACTTCTTTCACTACTTGATCAGCTAATCAATTTCCCTTAATTTCAAGAGTGTCCCCTTTTTTGATGTCCTTTTATGTGAACTTTGGCTATCTCTATTGGTTTCCTCAGGGAGTCTAGTACTAATTTTCTTAGCTCTTCATGTATTAAATTTTTGCCCTGAGAATTAATGTACCCCTGTTCTTCCCATATTTTTCGAATCTATGGGCAATCCCAAATGTGTACCAGGAGTCGATATAGATTGTACCTTTATCTTTTTCTAGTATATCTAGTCCTCTCTTCAGGTCATAGATTTCACACCACTGGGCAGACCAATTTGAGGGTAGCTTTCCTTTTTCCTCAACTTGCATGTTCTGCCCATCTATGGTTGCATACCCTGAGACCTGTTTACTGGCTACCATTCATAATGATCCATCTGTAAATAAAATTCTCCCATATGGGACGGGCCTATCTTCTACGTCTTCTCTCACTTTAGTCTGCATTTCAATAATATCTAAACAGTCATGTTACAGGTGTGTTAACAGCTCTCTCGTGATGAACTGGGCTGGATTTAAACATTTTGAAGTGACTAATTCGAGGCCCTTGGTACTTATTAGGATGACTTCATACTTTTGTATTTGGGAGTCGGTTAGCCACTGAGGAGCCTTGTGACTTAAAACATCTTTCACATTGTGTGGGGTATGAACCCGGATCTTCCCCTTTCAGGTTAGTTTCTGTGTGTCTTCTGTTGGGGTGGCTGTTGCGTCTCTCACTTGCACACACGCTGGCCACCCTCTGGCTACTGGATCTGGTAGCTTGGAGAGTGATGCGACTGGCTTCCTGCATCCTCCCCAGTCCTGTGTAAGGACTCCACATGCTATCCCCTCTTCCACATTTACCAATAGGTTAAAGTTCTTTTTAAGGTCTGGTAGGCTCAGTACAGGGGCAGAAGACAATTTAATTTTGAGATTCCGAAGCTGTTCCTCGTCATTTGAGGTCCAGGTTACAAGCTCTGAGTCTACCAATTTCTCATATGGAAATTTAATACTTTTATTATTCTGATCAAGCCATAATCTGCAATATCCAAATAAACCTCATACTTTTCTAACATCTCTTTTGGTGTTTGGGGCAGGTATGGACAGAATTCCTAAAATTCTCTTGGGGCTTGACCTTTTATCCCCTTGGCCGATTATATGTCCTAGATAGGTTGCTTCTTGTTCCACAAATTGCAGTTTCTTTGTGATACTTTTAGACATTTTTCCCCTAAAACATTTAGGAACCATATGCTAGAAGTTCTAACTTTATCTTGTTCTCCCCCCCCCCCAATACAAGTAAATCATCGACATATTCTAAAATATGCACACCATTCTCAGGTTTAAACTGTTCTAGGAGTTCTTTCAAAGCTTGCCAAAGAGACTGGGGATTCTCTAAACCCCTGGGGAAGATGTGTCCACCTTAGTTGCTGTTTTCTTTTCTTTTCAATGTCCTCCCATTCAAAGGCAAACCAGTTCCTGCAATCTTCAGTCAGGGGACATGCCCAGAAAGCATCCTTTACTTTAAATCCATGACAGAGAACCATTCATGCTCCTCAGATACTTGGCTTAAAAGGGTGTAAGGGTTTTGTACTACTGGGGGCCTCACAACCATTCTTTTATTAACTTCTCTTGAATCCTGTACTAATCGACACCTTCCATCAGCTTTTCTCACTGTTGGTATGGGAGTATTATGTGGAGACATGCATGGTTCTAAAATCCTTCCTTTAACAGCTGGTCAATTACTGTGGCTGGTCCTTTCTTTCCCTCTGGGGAAATTGGATACTGCCTTGCCTGAATGGGGGAGATGTCTTTCTGCATCTCTACTTCTATTGGTGGAATATTCAAACAACCAATTTTTCCCTCCCCCACCCACATGTTTGGATTGATTTCATCTATGTCTCCCTTTAAGACCATTATTTTTACTACCGTTTTTCCTTCTTTTGGGATTACTCCAGTTCCAAATTTGATTGATAAATCTTGTCCTAATAAATTGCAACCTAACTTGGGGATATAAATGAACTGAGCTCGACACTCCTTGAATTTCCTCTAATTTCTACATCTTCTATAATCTGGGCCTCAAATGGTTCTCCTTTGGCACCTCGTACTCTGCAGACCTTTTTAGTGACTGTGATTTCTGTTGGTATTTTAGTCACACATGACTTGTCTGCTCCGGTATAAACTAAAACTTCAAATTCATCATTCTGGGGACCAATCTCAAAATTTACCAAGGGCTTTTCTAGATGATTCATTAAATTCCCCAGGGCATAGAACCCTTGACAACCCTATTCCACATACTTCTCATCTCTTCTTAAAATGTTCTCTAGAGTTTCTTGCTCCCAGGCTATGGCTTCATCTAATTGGAATTTCTTATAATTTCTCTTTAGGTGTCCTTTCTCTCCACAGTAATAACAATATTTGTCACTGGGTAGAACCCTAGCCCCTTTTGGTCCAATAAAACCTTTGTCTCTTCTAAGTGGTTCTACTGGCCTGTATTTGTTGGCTCCCACACTTTCTCTGGCTATGGCTATCATAATTTTAGCTTTTAGTTTTTGTCTTTTCTTCTTATCTTTTTATATATACTCTTATGGCTTCTCCCAGCAGTTCAATAATACTTCTTTTCTGCCAGTCCTCTATTTTTCTAACTTTCATGTGATATCTGGCCACGATTTAGTTACAAATTGTACCTTGAGAAGGATTTGGCCTGTTGAAACCCAGGACACCCCTCTGGATGCCGTGGCTTACACGTGCCCCTGGCAGGGGGCTGGGAAATCCTGGCAGGGGGCTGGGGAGTCTTGGCAGAAAGCCAAAGACACCTGGGATTTTGATCTTTAACCACGGAGCAAATTACCACCCTTGTATGAAGAATTACAAGTCACAAAAGTTTATGTAGAATGATAATGAATCTCCCACAGGATGTAAAATGGTATTTTGGGGATTTTTATATAGAGGTCTAGGAGGCAAGAGGGAGGGACTTGGGTGTTGTCCTATTCTTCTTCCTTCTTCTTCTTCTTAGCCTCCACCTTCTTGGTGATGGTGGCATTTTAGGATTGGTTTAGAGTAGAAGTAGACTGTCTAACATAGGTGATAGGTAATGGAAAATAATGATAAATAAAGTAAACATAGTTCATAGGATAAAACGTAGACACCAGCCCGGGGGCAGGGAGTGTGCCTCTGTCTGACCTCTGGCAGGCCAAAGAGAAAATGTTATAGATAAGAAACAATAAACAACCTTGGAAACCAGACCCGAAGAATTCAGACTCCTTCTTGGGAACACCAGGCTGGAAAAAAAGGATTCTCGGGATCATCCCTGACCACAGGAAACCTGAGATTGGCCTTCCGGGCTGTCTGGGCCAACACCAGAGTAAATCTGGAAGTTTTGCTTTAGCCTATTAAGCCGTGTTGCTGGGGTCTCCTCTTTTTCCTGGGTGCCGTCAAACGCTAACCTGGTATTACTCCCTCTAGGGACTGATTCTTTTATCCCTCTGGTCATGAGGGACCTGTAATCTCTCATGTTCCTTCTCCCCTCTTCTTGATTAGGGTCCCAGTCAGGCTCCACTGAAGGCATTTTTTGGTCACCTGGGGGCCCGGGTTGGTTTTCTTGCTCCCAAATTTTCATTCCTGCAGTTCTTATTAATCAAGTCTCTTCTGGGAAAAATAGGATGTTAAAGATGGAGTTCAATTCTCCCCATGTATAAATATTAGGGCCTAAAGATTGATAATTTTGATTTTCTATTTCTACTGGGTATTCCACTAAATTACGCAATTCTTTCCTAAAGTTTCTAACTTCGGACACAGTCAAGGGAGCGTTTACAAATCCAATCTCACTGCCACCCTGCACATGGGAACTTCTCTGAGGGGGAACAATTTTTCCACTTTACCCACTTTGGTCCGGGTGTTACAACATCAGCTGTGGAGGCTGACTGGGTAACTTCACTCTTGGGCATGAGATTCTGAGATGTTGTTTGGCGTCTCATTTGTGCTGGGGGAGGCAGAGCAGGAACTTACTGGTGAATAAAGAGTGCATGAGATGGCAGAGGTAAGGAGGCAGAAGTGAAGGGTAAAGAGAGTAAGGAAAGGGTTGAGGGGAAGATGTTGGAGGTATAACTGGGTTAGGAGGTGGTAAAAGAATGACAGCTGGGAGAGGAGGAGGAATTGGGTCCACAGCAAGAAGAATTGGAGGAAGGATTTGAGGTACTGTAAGGGAAGGAGGAGGTAAGTGGTCAAGGAGGTCCCACTTTTTGTTAACCTTCCCAGCCTCTTCTTCTTCTTTTACTTTCCTAGCTTGCTTTCCCGCTTTAATTTATAGACTCTTGTATTTTCCTCCTCTGAGGCGTACTTTAGCCAACAGGTGATGTTCTGTATGTGATGGGCCTTTTGTAGGAACTTGGGGCCACAGAGAAGGTGCATCACCTTTGGACAGAGAGGCAGGTAACTCAGGAAATGTTTAAGGATGTTGTAAGGTGATGCAGAAAGAAGAGAGGTAAACGCTTAAGGTTTAACCAGACCACCTCTGGGAAGGATAATAAAAATGTTTCTATAAATACATTAATGGCAAAAGGAGGGACAAGGACAATCTCCATTCATTATTAGGGGAGATATGGTTACCAAATATGAGGGAAAGGCTGAGGTACTTAACTCCTTCTTTGCCTCAGTTTTCAAGAATAAGACAGGTTGTCCTCAGGACAAGTGTTCTCCTGAGCTGGTAGTTCAGCACAGAGAGCAGAACAGCCCCCTGTAATCCAGGAGGAAGCAGCTGGGGACCTGCTGAGCCACTCAGATGCTCACAAGCATGTCTGGGAGCAGATGGAATCCATCCCAGGGGAATGAGGGAGCTGTGGATGAGCTCCCCAAGCTGCTCTCCATCATTTACCATCAGTGCTGGCTCAGCAGGGAATTCCCAGAGCACTGGAGGTGCCAATGTGAGCCCATCCCCAAGAAGGGCTGGAAGGAGGAGCTGGGCAACTCCAGGCCTGTCAGCCTGACCTGGGTACCCGGCAAGGTTATGGAACAGATCACCCTGAGTGCCATCCCAGGGCACCCACAGGATGGCTGAGGGATCAGAGCCAGCCAGCGTGGATTTCAATGTCTGCACTGATGATCTGCATGAGAGAACTGAGTCCAGCATCAGCAAATCTGCAGATGACACCAAGCTGGGTGTGAGTGTGGATCTGCTGGAGGGTAGGAGGTCTCTGCAGAGGGACCTGGACAGGCTGGATCCAGGGCCCAAATCCAACAAGGTGAGGTTGAACAAGACCAAGTGCTGGGTCCTGCACTTTGGCCACAACAACCCCTGCAGTGCTACAGGCTGGAGACAGAGTGACCCGACAGCAGCCAGGCAGAAAGGGACCTGAGGGAACTGATGGACAGCAGGCTGGACATGAGCCAGCAGTGTTCCCAGGTGGCCAAGAAGGCCAATGGCTCCTGGCCTGGATCAGGAATGGTGTGGCCAGCAGGAGCAGGGCAGGGATTCTTCCCCTGCACTCTGCACTGGTGAGGCCACACCTTGAGTGCTGTTTCCAGTTCTGGGCCCCCAATTTAGGAAGGATATGGAGAGGCTGGAGCGTGTCCAGAGAAAGGCAGCAAGGCTGGTGAGGGGTCTGGAACAGAAGTCTGGTTGAAGTGACATGAGGGAGCTGCGGTTGTACAATCTGGAGGAGGATCAGGGGAGACAAGATGGTGTTAGGGCGCAGGTTAGAATTGCTGAACTCAAAGGGTTGTCACAATAAACCTGAGAGGTTTCGCTGGTGTCCCCCAGCCCTTGCTGGCCCCAGGGGCTGATGGCATTTCTGCTCCCTCAGGTTCATGTCCCCACACCAACAGCATGGGGGTGCTCCCCCTGCTCTGTGCAATGCAAACAGGGGATGCTGAGCCAGTGCTGCCGTGTCTGTGCCTGCAAGGATGGGGCACCTGTGTGAGCTGGGGAGAGGCCAGGGCTGCAGAGGGGGGGATGTTGTTGGCAGCTCCATGAGGATGCTCTGGGACGCTGCCCTGGGCTGTGCAGTGCACTGGGGATGGATCAGCCCCTGCTCTGCTGCTCCTTCCCGTCTGCCCCAGGGCCCTTGCAGAGCCCCAGCCATGCTGTTTGCCCCCAGCCTGCCCACGGCCAGCCTGGGGCAGCTCATGGGGCTTTTCTGTGATGAGCATTGGCCTGGGCGTGTTCTTGAGAGAGCCTGGGCAAGGAGCCTGGAGCCCCCAGGCCCTGGGCTGAGGCGTCAGCGCTGCCCCAGCCGTGCCCATGGCCTGTCCCTGCTGCAGCCCCGGCACTGCCACCCCCAGGGCTGTGCCCGGCCCCGAGAGCACTCAGGCCCTGCAGCAACACCAGGGCCACCAGGGCAGTGGGGCAGGGCCATGGCAGCAGCACTGGCAACACCAAGTGCTGCTGCTGCTGGGCACAGCTGCTGGGCCAGCACTTATCTGCCCTAGCTCTGCACACAGACAGTGCTGCTGCAGCTCCAGAGAAAGCAACCAAAGGGAGATCTCCTGTAAAAACTCTGCTCAGAGATCTTTCATTTCATTTGAAGCCATCATGAGCACAGCTCCTCCTTGACACAGTCTGTGGGTCACAGTGGAAGTGGAGAGAAACAAAATGATAAATTGCAGAGAAAATGCCCTTGCTTTGTGGACAATATTAAAAAGTAACAGTGAAAAAGAACCTCCAAAATTAAAGCAACAAAACCTAGCAACTTTATTTCTATTACAAGTGATTTGCAGAAACTGGCCAACACTTTAATACTTCTGAAACCATCTATTCATCTGTGTCTGCACTGCATCCTTGAGCTCCTGGTTCCTCAGGCTGTAGATGAGGGGGTTCAGGGCCGGCGGCACCACTGAGTACAGAACTGACAGGGCCAGATCCAGCGATGGGGAGGAGATGGAGGGGGGCTTCAGGTATGAAAATATGCCAGTGCTGATAAACAGGGAGACCACGGCCAGGTGAGGGAGGCAGGTGGAAAAGACTTTGTGCCGTCCCTGCTCAGAGGGGATCCTCAGCACAGCCCTGAAGATCTGCACATAGGAGAAAACAATGAACAGAAAACAACCAAAACTTAAACAGACACCGAGCAGTGAAATCCAAATTTTTCTGAAGGTGGAATGTGAGCAGGCGAGCTTGAGGATCTGGGGCACGTCACAGAAGAACTGGCCCAGGGCATTGCCATGGCACAGGGACAGGGAAAATGTATTGGCAGTGTGCATGAGAGCATAGAGAAAGCCGCTGGCCCAGGCAGCTGCTGCCATGTGGGCACAAGCTCTGCTGCCCAGGAGGGTCCTGTAGTGCAGGGGTTTGCAGATGGACACGTAGCGGTCATAGCACATGACAGTCAGGACGAAAAACTCTGCTGATATAAAGAAGAGAAAGAAGAACACCTGTGCAGCACATCCTGCATAGGAGATGTTCCTGGTGTCCCAGAGGGAATTGTGCATGGCTTTGGGGACAGTGGTACAGATGGAGCCCAGGTCGCTGAGGGCCAGGTTGAGCAGGAAGAAGAACATGGGCGTGTGCAGGTGGTGGCCACAGGCTACGGCGCTGATGATGAGGCCGTTGCCCAGGAGGGCAGCCAGGGAGATGCCCAGCAAGAGGCAGAAGTGCAGGAGCTGCAGCTGCCGTGTGTCTGCCAATGCCAGCAGGAGGAAGTGCCTGATGGAGCTGCTGTTGGACATTTGCTGCCTCTGGACATTGGAATCTTTTGAAGAAGGAATTACAGTGATGATTGAGCAAAGATTTTTCACAGAAAATGAAAGCCCTTTCTAATAGACTCCTTCCTGCCACTACACACCTACCCCTGTCCATGTCTAAGAGATCTTCTTTCACATTTCTTGCTGGAGCTCTGATTACTGCTGGCCAATGTTGTGTGAGGAGCTGAACCTTGGCCTGCAGGACACCTGGGAGTCAGCCTTGACCCCCAGTCAGTGCAGGGGAACAATGAGGGCAGGGGCCAGTCCTGGTGCTTGAATTTGGATGAAGAATGTTCAGCTAAGGCAGAGGAGCTGCCTGGGGGAATGGATGGGGATATCAGGAGGCAGAAGGGGAGATTCTGCTGCACTGTGGAAGAACAGAGACTCCAGAGAGGCAGGAGGATTGTCTGAGGCTTAGTGCAGACTGAGGGGAGCTGCTCTATCCCTCTCCTGTTCCAGCTGCCCTGGACTTGCACCTTTCTGAGACCACTGCCGTGTTACCCTGGGCAGCCAGGAGACACTGCTGAGAGCAGAGGGATCCCTGGCACACAAAGTGGCTGCTGCCTTTCCCAGAACCAGGAGAGTGGGCTCATTGCCAGCCTCCCAGGCTGCCCTGCCCAGAGCTGCCCGGGCACAGGGAGCTGGGACACCCCATTGCTGTGCTCAGCCTGCACAGGAGGAGCCCAAGGGCTGAGCCTGGCCCTGCAGCTGGAACTGGCATTCCAGAGAGCCCCTCAGCAATGCCAGTAGCGCCTGGGCAAGGCAAGGAGAGAGAGAGAGCCGGGCCTGAGGAAAAGCCTTTCCCTGGCCAGCCCTGCCCAGCCCCTGCCAGGCAGCAGCAGGGCAGGACAGTGGCCCTCAGGCCCTGGTCAGCAGGGAATGGGCACATGGCTGCAGAGATGCCCTTCATCTCTGGGGCTGCTCTGCTGGCCCAGGAGGGACTGAGGGCCCCGAGCCCCCAGGCTGAGGGCTGTGCTGGCTGCGAGAGAACACAAGAGCTGTGCTGCTCAGGGCAGTGTCTGCCCTGCAGGGCAGGCCCAGCAGGTGCCACATCTGCCCTGCAGCAGGGCTTCCCTCAGCACTGCCTCCCTCCCTCCCTGCCCACGTCTCTGCTGCTGGAGCTGTCCCAGCCCCAGCTGCTCCTGTGGCCCCGGGCTCCTTCCCTGCCAGAGCTGCCAGAGCCCAGCCCAGCCCAGCTGCCCTGCAGCTGCTGGGCCCTGCAGGGATTAAAGAACAGCTCCCCCAGCCTGGGCACCATGGAAAGGTGATGCTGCATGGGTCTGGAGGCTGGGCAGGTGCAGGCACTTCCTGAGGTGCCCAGGAATCCTCAGGGTGATGGTTTAAGAGTCCCAGCCCCTGCTGTGCCCTGCACAGCTGAGTTTCCATTGCCACCAAGCTGAGCCAGGGAAAAGTGGGAGCACAGACTCCGGAAATCTGAGACCCAAGCAGGAAACTCCTGTCCTGAATGAGCTCATGGCAAGTCCCCTCAGAAATGCGCTGGCCATGATCTGGAGCTCTGAGCAGCCCTGGCTGCCACCCCAGCTTCAGCCCCTGCACCCGTCCCTGGCAGCAGGAGCCATCCTGCCCTGTCCCTCTGATGGTGCCCAGGGCAGCCCCACTCTGCAGCGCATCCTCCTCCTCCTCCTCCTCTGCCACAGAGAACTCACCACGTAGAGGGCTGTGAAGATCTTTCCCCAAGTGAAGTCTCAGCTCAATGTCTTCCCAATCCTGATTGCCTTCAGCCTGTCTCTGCCTGGCTCCTGTCCCCTCAGTGCCTGCAGGCAGAGCCCTCAGCCCTGCTGGGCTGGGAGAGGAGCTGGTCCTGGGAAGAGCTGTTCCTTTAAAGCTCAGCAGCACAGACACAGCACAAGGACTTTAATGAGCCTCTTGGGGATTTGGTGTTGTTTACATCAGACTCAGTCCCTCAGAGAGTGTTTCAAAAACTTCTCAAGAACTGAAAATTAAATTTAAACTCCAAAGTTTCTTGAAGTTTTAACGGGTCCCATTGAGGGACACGACTGGGAAAAGTGTCCCCAGATTCCAGTTAGAGCAGAATACTGGAGGCAGTGTTGACAGCTGGGGACAAAGAAGGCAAAGGTGTCTCTGGTACTGAGCAAAGCTGGATGTGTTTCAGGAATGCCAAGGGACAAGGCCTGAGCCCCAGCCCCTGGCCAGGCAGATCCTGTCCCTCCCTCCTTGCTCAGGGCTCTTCCCAGGATGGGCACTGGCATGTGGGGATGTGCAATGGCAAGGGCAGGAGCATGGGGCAGCCCCTGCCAGGCTGCTGAGCAGGGAAAAGGAGGCAATGAGGCCCCAGGCCTGCAAGAGTCACTTGTCCCCTCGTGGCCTCAGGCCCAGGACCAGCAGCCATGGCCAAAGTGCTGCCCAAGTTGGCTCTGGCAGGGCTGTCTTGCAGCTGCTGCCCATCCCTGTACCCTGTGCAGCTCAAGCTGTCCCACGGTGTCCCTGCCCTGCGCCTCTGTCCCTGCAGGCACTGGGAACAGGTCCCCCCGTAGCTTTTGGACACATGCCTTGGCATATTGGAATCTTGTCCACATGGATGGCTACAGAGCACCAAAGCATAAATTATCATCCCTTTTTTCTGAAAATATAGGATCATAAGTCCCTATACTATCCTTTGGTGGTTTTCATTATAATGAAACTGACCTTTCTGAACAGAAGAGTGTCCTTCTTTGTGTGTAATATCTAATACAAAGGTAAAAATAATTAGGAATCATTTTAGGCATTGGCATTCATGACCATAGCACTCCAGGAGGGGACCAAGTTACAATCCATGTGTTTTTCATGGATTATACATATTATGTATTATACAACTGTTGTACCAGAAGCTTGAAACACAGCTGAGGAGGACAACTGGGAAATGACTTTGTCCTGCAGCCTTCTGGTGCTTCTTTTTTAAGAAATTCATGCATGAAATTGTAACTAACATGATGTCATTTGTATTTTTAGAGGAAAAATGGGTCATTAAGAGTAACTAAGGCCTATCCATAAGACATTCTATAAATCTTTAGATTACTGAGCACCAAAGGATAAGTTATCATGGTATACCATGATAAAGGGTACCTTTATCAACACCATATGGATCACCCCTTATCTGGCCTTTGGACACTCAACTTTTCAGGTACCTCATACAGACATGTTCATACAAGCAGACAAGTGTGCAAAAAGGTTTTTCATCTGACTCCACCAGATCCCACTGGCTCTGCAGAGCAGTCAGAAATTACACATTGAGTCAAATGAGGAAACAGGGTACTGTGGAACAGTACAGGGACCAGGTGCAAGGTAGGGCCTTACAAGCACACTGATCAGTATTTGTTAGCCTCTGTCAGTATGTCTGACCCCACTTATTGTATTATTCCTTTATTTTCCTCTGTCTATTTCTCTCCAAACCACCTTGACCCCTCCCTTTTCCTTCTTTGGTTCTTCCCCTAACATTCCATAATTAAGTCTAGTGAAATTCAAAAATGCTGTTTCCTTGCACCCCAATATTAACCCTGTACCACTAGGCAGTAATACCAGCCATTCTGCAAAGCTATCTGGAAACCCACTCTGCTGACTCATGGTGATAAGTTTTCATCCCAGACCATGAGGCTGAGGCACTCCTGGAACATCTGGGAATGTTTTATTTATTTATTTATAAATGTATTTTTTAATTTAATATATTTTATTTATTTATTTAACATCTTTTACCGTGGTCCACATGTTCCATATGGTATACCATGTCCCCTGCTACAGAAGACTCCAGTATCACTGCTCTTACTTTCAAAATGAAAACAATACTGAATAAACTTCTGCCCTTTAGTGGAACCAAACTACTGAGAGAGGTCTTATGTGAATCTCTTCTGGTCACCTTATGTTACAGTGATTGACAGGGGTGTTGGCCAACTAAATATCCCCAAGGCTGCAGCCATCTTTTGACAATGTGGAACAGGTCTTGGACCACATAAGCCATGTTGTAAAACTCATCCCCCAGCTGCCCCACCTAGCTGGCCCCTCCCTTTGCTGACAGCTCTGCCTCCTGCCTGCCTATGCCTGCCCACACAAAGCCTTGGACTGACCCAGACTCCTTCTGGTATTGGACAAGACCCCTGCCCTGGGAGGGAAATTTCTTTCTCCTGCTGTCCAGTCTGGACCTCCCCAGCTGCCATTTTTATTAATTCTTTCTTTTTCTATATTTTTTCTATTATGTCAAAAGGATCCACCGTCTCTGAAACCACCCTCTCAGGGCTCTTCTCTGCTGTCCTCACTCCCCACCCCACTGAGCACAGAGCTCCTCTGTCCCTGTACAGTGCTCATGTGCTTGAGGCCATGGGTGCCTGGACAAGAAGGACAGTTCTTTTCTACAGGAAGGAAACCACAGAGCCCCAGGGTTTTGAAGGCAGTTCAGAGGGAGTCACCAGAGGCCAAGGCAAGCCAGACCTCTCTGTCCTTGCAGCTTTTGTCTGAAAGCAACCCTTGGATATTTGGGGAGTTTTGGAGGTGGAATTCCATTTCAGCCATGAGTGCCTGCACCGGGATGACAGTTCTCCACAGGAAGGAAAGAGCAGAGCCCCAGTGTTTCAAAGGCTGATTAGAGCCAGCCCCAAGGAGGCTAAGGCCAGCCAGACCCGTTTCCCTTAGAAATATTTGTCTGGGAGCAATCCTTGGGTAGACAGAGTTTGGGAGGCCAAATCCCAGTTTTGTCAATGGGCATCCGGGCAAAAGGAGGACAATTCTTTTCCATTGGAAGGGAAGTACAGAGCCCCAGTGTTTCAAAGGCAGATGAGAGCTGGCCCTCAGGAAGCCAAGGGAACCTAGACAGTCCTGGCATCTTTTGTCTGGGAGCTGTCCTTGGATATAAAGAATTTTGGAGGCGTATTCCCAATTTTGGCTATGGACATCTGGACTTGAAAGATGTTTTTTGCATGGAAAGAAGAGCTTGGCTGCTCAATGTTTTGAAGGCAGATGAGAGGTGGCCCCCAAGATGTCAAGGCCATCCAGAGCTCTCTGTTCTGGCAGGTTTCATATGGGACAATCTTTGGATATTATCAAATATGGAGGTAGAATCCCAATTTCAGTCATGAACCTCGGGAGGAGGAGAGTTCTTTCCCACAGGAAGGAAAGCACAGAACTCCAGGGCTAGATGAAAAGCAACTCTCAACATTCCAAGGTCAGCTGGACCAGTCAGGCCAAACCAATCAGAACTTTTCCATGTTCTTGGATCCCTGGAGCCCTGCAGCATCACAATTGCCCCTCGGAGGCCCCATAGTATCAAAAGAGTTCTTTGTTTCCATAAGGCCCAGCAATACCACAATGGTCACCTTGGCTCTGCAGTGGCACCATGGCCCCTTGCTTCCAGGAGGCCTTGCAGTGTCAAAAAATGGTTTATTTCCTTCCATGGAATAGCACAATAGCACAATGGTTCCTTGGTTCTATTTGGCTCCCCAGGATCACAATGGACCCTTGGTTCCTCAGGGCATGACTGTGGCACACAGGCCCCTTGGTGCCATGGGGACTCAGAGTGCCAGAATGGTCTCATTGCTTCCATGAGGCCCTGCAGTATCATAAAGAGCTCCTTGGTTCCACAAGGCCCTGCAGAGCCCATACACTCAACAAGGCCTCAAAGTGCCATAATGGTCTCCAGGCTTCCAAGAGGCCCCTCAGTGTCACAAGGGCACCTCAGTTCCATGAAGCCCTGAAGATTGGAATGGCCTCTTGATTCCACTGGGCTATTCACTGTTACATGAGTTCCACTGAGTTCTGCAGTGTCACAATGATCTCCTTGGTTCCAGAGTCAGAATGTCCCCATGGTCTCATGGAGCCCCAGTGCGATCCCCTTGATTCCATGAAGCCCTGCCGTGCTACAATAAGCCCTTGGTTAAAATGAGGCCCTTCAGTGTCACAATGGCCCCTTGGTTGCAGTGGGTCCTGAAGTGCCATAATGGTCTCCATGGTTCCATGAGGCCCCAGAAAGTCACGATGGACTTTTGATTCCATCAGGTTCCATACTGCAAACAACAGTCTCCTTGTGTCCACAGTGTCGTAATGAATCCTTTGTTCCATGAGCTGCCTGGCCTCCCACAGCCTCTCAGACACCTTCTCCCTCTCAAGGTCCCCAACAGCCTTTCATGGCCCCTCAGAGAACCTCATGGCCCCTCAAATTTCTGCATAGTCCCTTAAAACCCCTCAAAGTTCCATCATGGCCCCTCACAGCCCCAGGCCTGGGGCAGCTCCCAAAGGAGAAGGGATCAGGCCCGGCTTGTTCTCCTTTCATTTCAGTCCTTTCACAGCCACGAGTGCAGAAAGGCTGAAATGGAGCCTTTCCCCAGCGGTTCCCTCGGTTAACTGCGGACTGAAGCTCTGTGCTGGCGCTGGCCCGAGTGCCACCATCCCTGCAGCCGCCAGGCCTTTGCTGTCCCCTCGTGCCCGTTCCCTGTCCCCGAGTCCCGCCCGGCTCTGGCAGCAGCAGCAGCCGCAGCGCAGGGGGCGCCGGCCCGGCCCAGCCGGGGCTCCCAGCCAGGAGCAGCAGCAGCGCCGGCCCCTTCCTGCCTGCTCCTGCCTCGGCTCCCAAGGGCTTTTTCCAGCTCAATTCTGGACTAGACAGCAATCACCCTCACTCAGCCCTGACTACTCAGGGCCCGCCTGTGCTGCCCTGAGCCAGCCCTCAGAGAAAGCAAGGATCGGGTTCCAGTGCTGTTTTCAGCACTGTTTTACTCACCCTGAGGTGACAGCAGGATGCTGCTGCTGCCTTTGCCTTGGGAATTGGTGATCCTGGCTGCTCTTTCCACTCTTCTGCTTGCCACTTAAAGATTATCTGTAAAACTGCAATTGCCTTTTTTGATCAGCGCTACCCAGAGTGCTTTTGTGATAGTGAATTTAGGAATCCTTAGAATCAGAGAGTTTTGGGAAAGGTTCAAAAGGCAGGCCTCAGAGACAGCAGAACTGTGATTAGAGCTAAGCGGTAGCCATAAGATTTGTCAGCAGAAAAGTTATATTAGAAGTAGAAAGTAAGGACAAATAGAACATTGGTTTTGTATTAATGCTTGGTAGAATAACTCCCTAAGCTGCAGAAAAGTATATTAGGAAATTCTAAGCCTGAGCTTTGTGCATTGTGTTTTAAGGCTCACAAGCAGGTATTGTATTTTAAATAAGCAAGCACTGGTTTAACCAAAGGTCCATGTGCTTATAGTGGTTGGATGGAACTACTGTCAATATGCTTTTGCTTTGTGGGATTGATCAAAAAACTTTTAAAGGAAGTTGTAACATTGAGTTCTTTGTCTTCTGCCAAGGACACGAGCTGCTGGCATCATCCCATTCTCATAACCGTGTAATGAGACTGATGCTGGAAAATAAACAGCTCGAGACACGTTCCTCAGCAGTCCCGTCCTGTTGATGATTTGTACGTGGCCCCCAGCCAGCAATAGGTGAGTCATGGGCATCATGATTAGCAGATCTTGAAATGTTCACAAGTCCCTGAACACTAAGTCAAGAAGAATTAAAGCCACACAGGCAGAATTTACAGTGCCCAACACAGCCCTGTTGCTGCTGCTGCTGAAATAGAATCAACTGACAGAGGCCATCACAGAAATTGCCTCTGGAACATCTAATCAAATGAAGAAATCCGGAGAAAGGGAAACAAGAATTTATTGACTTACTCCATTGTTTCTCCTGAGATGCAGCAGCAAATGGAGATGCTCAGAGGTATTTCCAGCTGCTGCTGATCCCAGCTGGAGCCCAGCCTGCTGCCCAGGCCCAGCGGGAAGCTGAGCCCAGCCCAGGGAGCTCCTGCAGTGTCGGGAGCTCAGCGCATGCAGGCCCAGGCCCAGAGCCCCGGGCACGGCCGCCCACTGCGGGGCAGCGGCGCAGACGGAATGTCCTGCGGCCCAAACCTCCTGCTCCTGCCACACAGCACCAGCCTTCTCCCCCTCCTCCTCCTCTCCCAGCATGGCACAAATTCCAGCTCAGAAGAGGCTTCCCCAGAGAGGGCTCAGGCTCCTGCTTCAGCCTCAGTATCCCTGCAGAGAAACAGGGCATCTTTCAGCCACTTCCACAAGCTCAGGCTTCCCATTTCATGAGGAATCTGGGATGAAAATGGCCTTGTTAGTAAGGATAAAAGCAGATGGAATGGATTGGAAATTATCAGGAAAAATAATCCTTCGTATAGGCAAAGCTCACTAAGTCATTCCCTGCATTTCTCCTTTTCAGATTTTTTCAGTCATCTCCTGAGAGGTCCAGCTTGTTCTGATGCCCCTCATGAACTGATTGTACTCTTGATTTATATCAATGCATGAGATGTAGAAGCATCTGAACTAACCACTGAAACAAACTCCCTCTGTCAACCCATTTTCATGTTCTACATCGCTTTCAAGTTGTCCATGGGGGTGTTGGAATTATTATCCCACAGCTCTCCATTTCTGGCTGCGGGCTCTGGAGATTCTTTCTGCATTCAGTCAGGCTTACATTCCCTAACAATTCCTGGTAGTCCGTTGTCGAAGGAAGGGGACCAGGACACCAGTTGATTCATCACAGGCCCTTCAGGTCCGTTCCGGTCCCGGTCCCTCAGGTCCTTCTGGTCCAGTTTATTAAAGAAAGTATCAAACACTTATACAGCAAATAATAAGCTTATGAATATTCTGTAAGCCAAGCAATCTATTGGTTAAACTATAGCATTAACTTATCCTTATTCCTTAGGGGTTACATTTCTCTTTTCTCATGTCTCTTTCACTGTTTGTTATTATACTACAGCTCAGCTTCAAGGATATGCTATCAACACAGGTGCAGGACTTGAAATTAGCCATGGTTTTGTACTTTTCCATTTTCTAGCAGCTAAATTCCCAACAGTCCGTCATGTTTTCTTAGGGTAGAACAGTAACAATGAAAACCTCACCAATGGCAAAAGTGCCCAGCCCACAAAGTAAAGAAAGAACAAGCTGTAATGTTCTTCAAACATTTCTCCTGCTTTGCTGCAAGAGTCGTGCTGCACACATGGTGTGGAAAGCCAAGAGAAGCTGTAGTTGGTGGCACATCTTGTGACAGAAGCTGCACCTCGTTCTCCAGGAAAGGTTCTTGGAAAGAGCAAACAGGACTGTGGACAAGATTCTGGAAAATCTGACAGAGCTTTTAGGAAATGAAAACAGAAAGAAACAAACCAAGATGTTTTACTCTGTTTATTTTTATGCTCCCCTTTGCACTGTTTCTCCATCCCATTAATTCCAAATGGATCTCACCTCTAAGATCCATGACTTTGCATGTTTTAGACACTGTAAAATACCATGAGCTATACAGTTTGCCTTTCCCTGCTTTTTTTTTTTTTTTGAAAGCAATGCTGGAGATGCAAATGCAGTTGTAATATATGATAGGGATAACTCATGCTCTTAATGTATGGTATAAAATATTGTAAAATCCCAAATCTATGTGTCTGACCACCCCGGCCAGGAGCAGCTGTCTATTTAGATTCAACAAGTTCCCTGACACAAGTTAAGATAATGATTGATGCCTTAACGTAAGAATAGAAGCTTCCAGGGCAGTGATCACTGCTATCCCAAGTTGTCGGGAGCCACCCAAGGGCAGTTATCGCCTTGCCTATCGCATCTGTCAAGATAGTCAGCAGTGCCAAACTGATACATCTGAATACATGGCTTCTCCGGATTCTATCATTGCTGACTACACACCTGGACCCAGTGTTTGTCCAGTTCAACACATGGAAAGAAACAGCGATGCATGTGAAGACATACAAAGGAAATTTGGTCATCTCTGCCTCAGGCATAATAAGCTGTACAAAACCTCACTGCAAGAAACAGTATTTGTGAACAGGTGAGACTCTGACACTTGGGAGGTCAGATCCAGGTTCACCCAGGGCCAATCCTGGGCTCAATGCTGTCTCTTTGGCTGTGGTGGCTTTGAAGACCGAAATTCGGTCGGGCAGACAAATAATAAATCTTAGTGTGGAGAGCTTGGTTCAAACATGGCTTAAAGAAGAGACCATGAAAATGTACAGCTGATGGAAAAGTAAAAGGCAGCTGTAAGCAGCAATTCCCAAGCCTGCTTCTGTAAATAACTAAGTTCTCAGGCACATTTTTATAAACAGCAGGGTTCTCAGGCAGTTTTTTCATAACAGGTGAACATTCTATCTTTGTCTGTTTTGGGAAAGTAAAAGTAAGTTTTGAGAACCACTCATATCAGGGTGAGAACACAAATCTTGGTTTCAATAAACAAACGACAGGTATTGAAAGCAAAAGGACGGGTTAGTGTTTGATCTGTAACCTATGATGAGCTCAGATTTTGCAATATGAATGAGCTTAATTAACACTGTTATAAAAAGTGAATGATTGTATCAATAAACCAGAGTTCGATGCTCATCAATCAGATGGTCGTCTCCCTTCACTTCATCAAATGGTGAACCAACCAACGTGATACTGCGAAGCACCACGGAGGAGTGAAAACTGGGTCGGGTTCCGTAGCAGCCGGGACAGCAGAAGCACGAAAAAGAAAAGCGGAGAAAAAAGATGCCAAGACGCGCCGTGCTCTAGGTGATTGTAAAGGCGAGCCTGGCCAAAACGTGCGGCCATGACCTTGAGGAACTGCAAAAGCGCTTACGATTTATAGGTATGGAGAGGCAAGCCGCGTATGATCTTTTTATTGCTTTTTTGCAGAAAAGGCACATTAAAGGGATAGATTTACAGAAAGAATTACCGGGACTTTTGGCTTATGGTTATGATAGAGGAGTTTTTATTAACCCCCATACGGTTCACGAGTTATCGGAGTGGCGTAAATTCGGTGATATATTATGGCAGGCTACTTTAAAAGACGATAAAACTGCCAAAAAGTGGGGTAAATTATGGTGGGTCGTTAACAATGAATTGCTGCAGTTTCAGGCTGAAAAGAAGGCTACTCATCAGGCTACTGCTGCTTATGACCGTAATAAAGATTTCGACCAAGATAGGGAATTTGATAAGGAGAGGGGAATTCCGTTAGCCCCTGCAATGAGGACGGTTTCACTACATGCCTCACCGCCCCCCTCGGCAAGCCAGGCTACACAGAGCGCTTTATTACCCGCTCCGCCGTTTCCTTCGGCGAGCCTGGCTTTATTACCTGCTCTGCCGCTCTCTTCAGCAAACCAGGCTACACAGACCGCTTCTGAAACTCCCGTACTCTCTCAGCAACAACAGCCATGGCCGAAACCGCCCAGTCAATTCCCGAAAAGCAATCAGCCTATCCCTGGGGTGGAAAACGACATAGCGGCATGTCCTGGGGTGACGTTATGATGCTTGTATATCCCCATTCATCTGTTCTGTGCCTTTAAGACCGGCACTGAAGAGTGGAAGTTTTGTTTGGGTTTCTCTTATCAGGAACACAGAGGAAAGCGGTACATAAGACTGTTTTTTCACTTCCAGCTTCAGTTTGCTGCTATTGCTTGCTCTCTTTTTCTGCTCTTGCTTCTGCTCTGCTTTCTGCCTCTGCTTATTAGCTAGTTCTAGCTAAACAGTCCACATTGCTTCCTGGACTGTTTCGCCTCTCCTGTTCCTGTGACCATCTCGAACCTGCTCCGGACTGGGACCCGGGAACACCGAAGGTTCGGCGGCAGCGGCTGGCCCAGCGCCGGAGGGACTGAGAACCCCCCCGAAAGAGACTTTCTGATTTTGCCATCTTTCTCAAAGCGGTGTCATCGGGTATTGTTCATTTTGTGTGCTGGGGTGTGCGGGGCCAGTCAAATAAACAGGTTCTTTCCACCTCTCTCCAAGGAATTTTTTTCCCGAACCGGTTGGGGGGAGGGGCCGTGTGGGTTTTGCTTTCTGGAGGAGCCCTGCTTTGCAGATTCTTTAACAAATTTGCCCTAAACCAGCACAAATTTTTGGCACCCAAACGTGAGGCGAGAGAGAGAGTGGAAAAACCCTGTTTTGACTGCATTTTCACTGCTATTACTCTGTGTTCATTTAAATCAGCTAATAGCCATGCTTTTTGGATTCATAATGTCTGTTGGGGTGAAGGTTTGCATGCATTTCTGGTCCCTAGGGTTTTTTGAGATTTTAATACCTCTCTGGTCCCTAGGTTTATTTTCGTATCCAGAAATAGCTTTAGTATTGCCCCTAATACGTAGTTTTTACATCAGAGGGGCTGTGACCAGAATAGCTATCCTGCTGGGTTTGGTGGCAATAATGTGCAAGAAGTTTATAAACATGCTGGGGTCTGCTCCAGGTATGAATGGTTCATGGCTACGGTTATGCATCCAGTTTGTCGCAGGAGGAGCAGGAGGGAATGAGGTTTTTCAGCCTCTGCTTTCCTCCTTCTCCTATGAATCAGTTGCATCACTAGTGAAGGATGTTCAGTTTCCCCTCAATGTTAAAGAAACCATCTTCCTGGTATTCAATCTGGTAACCTTCCTCTATACAGCCTGCTGCTTCTCTAGAATGAGGGCTGAGATTTCTAGACGGGCTGATGAGACCCCTGACTCAGGAGTAAACCCTGGTGTGGAAAATCCTAAGTGGTGTGGGAAATGGGAGGATATGGGCCAAATCCTGAAGGAATTCTCTGACCCTATAGTGTGGGATTTTCCCCATGAACAAATTCAGAACCCAGCTGAGGTGGGGAAATATCTGAAAGAGAAGTACCAGGATGAGCCTAAGGAGAGGAAGGTCATTGCAGTGAGCTGGGCCCTGGCATATGCTTATCGCACACTGCTAGATACTCTAGGGCAGCAGACAGAGGCAGGGGGGCAGGGAGATAAATCAGCAACTGTCCCGGTGACTCAGGCTGCAGCTAACACTCCAGGCTCGAAGCCAGCATCTAAACCCATGGCTGTTGCTACCAGCACTAGAAGTGGGAAATGCACAGCCAAGATCAATCGACCAGTGGATGATGATGATGATGATGATGATGATGAAGGAGAAGGAACCTCAGTGCCTCCTGACGTAAAGTCAGGAGTCAAAGCAGCAGATGCAAGATCAGATGCCAATATTGAGTCCTTCTCCCTGAAGGACCTTTGTGGCCTACGGAAGGATTACACTCGAAGGTCTGATGAATCCATAATTAGTTGGCTGGTCCGTCTCTGGGATGCTGCAGGCGAGGGTACAATTTTGGATGGCACTGAAGCCTGGCATTTGGGATCCCTGTCACAGGATTCTGTCATAGACCAAGGAATGATGAGGGGGGCTAACTCTCACAGCCTCTGGGAACGGGTCCTAAGAAGTGTAGCAGAAAGATACCTGTGTGCAGATGATCTCTATATGCAGCAGACTCAGTGGAAGACAATAGAGCAAGGGATCCAATGCCTGATGAGAGGGGTGAGACTGTGCTTGACAAGGCAAGGAAGCTCTGAGCATATGCAGATGCTGTACATGGCCCAACACATGCCAGAATCGCAGCAGTAGAAGCACATCTGCAGAACTTAGAGAATAAGATAGAGGAGAACCATAAGAAGCTTAGAGAGGAGATTAAAGATGACCTTCTCCAAATTTCAGCAGTACAGATCCGAGGTTCCGGTATCCAAGGCAGACGTTTTCAAGATGGTGAGAGAAGATACACCCCACGAGCTGAGCTGTGGTTCTACCTGCATGATTGTGGGGAAAACATGAGAAGGTGGGATAGGAAACCTACCGCTGTTCTGGCTCAACAGGTGCGTGAACTGAAGGAAGCCACTAGAAGGAAAGCAGCTCCAGTTGCCCGTAGCCGAACGGCCAGGTATGATGATGATGACATGTCTGATCCCCTCGAAGGAACATCCAAAACATACACCCAGGGAAAGAATGATAACCAGGCTTAGAGGGGCCCTGCCTCTAGCCAGGTAGAGGCCAGGGAAAATCGTGTCTTCTGGTCTGTGTGGATTCGTTGGCCTGGCACATCGGAACCACAAGAGTATAAAGCTTTGGTCGATACTGGTGCGCAGTGCACGTTAATCCCATCAAGACATGTGGGGACAGAGTCTGTCTCTATTGCTGGTGTGACAGGGGGATCCCAGGATTTCACTTTGATGGAAGCTGATGTGAGCCTAACGGGAAATGAGTGGAAGAAGCATCCTATTGTGACTGGCCCAGAGGCCCCATGTATTTTGGGCATAGACGACCTTCGAAGTGGGTACTTCAAAGACCCAAAAGGACTCAGATGGGCATTTGGAATAGCTGCTGTAGAGACAGAGGGCATCCAGCAATTGAACACCTTGCCTGGGTTGTCTGAGAATCCATCTGCAGTAGGATGCCTGACGGGAGAAGAGCAACGAGTGCCAATTGCCACTTCCATAGTGCATCGACGGCAGTATAGGACCACTCGAGATGCTGTGATCCCCATCCATAAGATGATCCGAGAGCTGGAGAGCCAAGGGGTGGTCAGCAAGACCCACTCACCCTTCAACAGCCCCATTTGGCCTGTGCGAAAATCTGAAGGAGAATGGAGATTGACTGTGGACTATCGTGCATTGAATGAAGTGACTCCACCACTGAGTGCTGCCGTGCCAGACATATTAGAGCTCCAGTATGAGCTTGAGTCCAAGGTAGCAAGGTGGTATGCTACTGTAGACATTGCCAATGCATTTTTCTCCATTCCTCTGGCAGCAGAATGCAGGCCTCAGTTTGCTTTCACATGGAGGGGAGTGCAGTACACCTGGAACCGATTGCCCCAGGGGTGGAAGCACAGCCCCACCATCTGCCATGGACTGATCCAGACTGCACTGGAAAAGGGTGAGGCTCCAGAACATCTGCAGTATATTGATGACATCATTGTGTGGGGGAACACAGCTGCGGAAGTGCTCGAGAAAGGGAAGGAAATCATCCACATCCTCCTGGGAGCTGGTTTCGCCATTAAAAAGAGCAAAGTAAAGGGACCAGCTCGTGAGATTCAATTCCTGGGAGTGAAGTGGCAAGATGGACGGCGTCAGATTCCTACAGATGTCATCAACAAGATCACAGCAATGTCTCCACCCACCAATAAGAAAGAGACACAAGCTTTCTTGGGTGCAATAGGTTTTTGGAGGATGCATATTCCTGAGTACAGTCAGATCGTGAACCCTCTCTACCTGGTAACCCGCAAGAAGAACAATTTCCAGTGGGGCCCTGAGCAGCAACAGGCCTTTGTCCAGATCAAGCAGGAGATTGCTCATGCAGTAGCCCTTGGCCCAGTCAGGACAGGACCAGAGGTGAAGAATGTGCTCTACTCTGCAGCCGGGAACCATGGCTTGTCCTGGAGCCTTTGGCAGAAGGTGCCTCAGGAGACTCGGGGTCGACCACTGGGATTTTGGAGTCGAAGCTACAGAGGGTCTGAAGCCAACTATACTCCAACAGAGAAAGACATCCTGGCTGCCTATGAAGGAGTCCAGGCTGCTTCGGAGGTAATAGGCACTGAAGCACAACTCCTCCTGGCACCCGGACTACCCGTGCTGGGGTGGATGTTCAAAGGCAAGGTTCCTTCCACTCACCATGCCACCAGTGCTACATGGAGCAAGTGGATTGCTCTCATCACTCAGCGCACCCGTATAGGTAAACTGAATCGCCCTGGGATTTTGGAGGTCATTACAAATTGGCCCGAAGGTGAGAATTTTGGTGTCACAGATGAAGAGGAACAAGAACCAGTGACACGTGCTTAAGAGGCTCCTCCCTATAACCAACTGCCCCCAGAGGAAACATGCTACGCTCTTTTCACTGACGGTTCCTGTCGCATCGTAGGGATGAACCGGAAGTGGAAAGCAGCCGTATGGAGCCCCACACAACAGGTTGCACAAGCTACCGAAGGAGAAGGTGGATCAAGCCAATTTGCTGAACTCAAGGCTGTTCAACTGGCCCTAGACATTGCTGAGAGAGAGAAGTGGCCAAAGCTTTACCTCTACACTGATTCATGGATGGTAGCCAATGCTCTGTGGGGATGGCTGGAGAGGTGGAAAAAGGCTAACTGGCAGCGTAGAGGGAAACCAATTTGGGCTGCTGGTGAGTGGAAAACCATTGCTACCAGGGTAGGGAGGCTACCTGTGAAAGTCCGCCATGTAGATGCCCATGTACCCAAGAGTAGGGCCAATGAGGAGCACCAAAACAATGAGCAGGTAGACCAAGCTGCAAAGATAGGGGTGTCCAAAATAGACCTAGATTGGGAACATAAGGGAGAGTTATTCCTAGCTCGATGGGCCCATGATGCCTCAGGCCACCAGGGCAGAGATGCCACCTATAAGTGGGCACGAGACCGAGGGGTGGATCTAACCATGGACAGTATTTCTCAGGTTATCCATGACTGTGAGACGTGTGCTGCCATCAAGCAGGCCAAGCGAGTGAAGCCCCTCTGGTACGGTGGGCGGTGGTCCAAGTACAAGTATGGGGAGGCCTGGCAGATTGACTACATCACACTGCCCCAGACACGCCAGGGCAAGCGCTACGTGCTGACCATGGTGGAGGCCACCACTGGATGGTTGGAAACCTACCCTGTGTCTCATGCTACAGCCCGGAACACCATCCTGGGCCTGGAAAAGCAAGTTCTGTGGAGACATGGCACCCGGCCATGTCCTCCATCAAAGGTCATGGCCTTTGATCCCTGAGAGGATCGAGTCAGACAATGGGACTCATTTCAAGAACAACCTTATCAACACCTGGGCTAGGGAACATGGCATTGAGTGGGTGTACCATATTCCCTACCATGCACCAGCTGCAGGAAAAGTGGAGAGGTACAATGGACTACTAAAAACCCAGTTGAAAGCTTTGGGTGGGGGATCTTTCAAGAATTGGGAGCAGCATCTGGCAAAAGCCACCTGGTTAGTTAACACCCGAGGTTCCACCAACCGAGCAGGTCCTGCCCAGTCTGAGTCCCTGAATGTAATAGAAGGGGACAAAGTCCCAGTGGTACATATCAGAGGTTTATTAGGGAAGTCTGTGTGGATCAATTCTGCCTCGAGTACAGACAAACCCATTCGTGGGGTTGTCTTTGCTCAGGGACCAGGTTGCACGTGGTGGATAATGCAAAGAGATGGAACAACACGATGTGTACCTCAGGGAGATCTGATTGTGGGGTAAGAATGATATGGGGATAAGGGGTGGAATGTCCTGGGGTGACGTTATGATGCTTGTATATCCCCATTCATCTGTTCTGTGCCTTTAAGACCGGCACTGAAGAGTGGAAGTTTTGTTTGGGTTTCTCTTATCAAGGACACAGAGACAAGCGGTACATTAAGACTGTTTTTTCACTTCTAGCTTCAGCTTGCTGCTTTTGCTTGCTCTCTTTTTCTGCTCTTGCTTCTGCTCTGCTTTCTGCCTCTGCTTATTAGCTAGTTCTAGCTAAACAGTCCACATTGCTTCCTGGACTGTTTCTCCTCTCCTGTTCCTGTGACCATCTCGAACCTGCTCCGGACTGGGACCTGGGAACACCGAAGGTTCGGCTGCAGCGGCTGGCCCAGCACCGGAGGGACTGTGAACAGAGCAACCACCCCCCCCGAAAGAGACTTTCTTATTTTGCCATCTTTCTCAAAGCGGTGTCATCGGGTATTGTTCATTTTGTGTGCTGGGGTGTGCGGGGCCAGTCAAATAAACAGGTTCTTTCCACCTCTCTCCGAGGAATTTTTTCCCGAACCGGTTGGGGGGAGGGGCCGTGTGGGTTTTGCTTTCTGGAGGGGCACTCCTTTGCAGATTCTTTAACAAATTTGCCCTAAACCAGCACAATGCCCAAGAGCATCTGTAGTTGTACCACATGGCTGGGTTGAGGTACAGAAAACACCCAAGAGCATCTGGGGTTGGACAACACAGCTGGGTTGAGGGAAAAATTGCCCAAGAGCATCTGGGGTTGGATAACACAGCTGGGTTGAGGGATATCCAATAGCACTGGGACTGGCCAGTAACACCTAAACTTGTAATAGGTGATGTGAAAGTAAAAGGTACCTTATTGTTGTTTTGTGGTGTGTGAGAGTGAGACACATACAGAGTCAGCCTCAGTTTCCCGGGCAGGTGGGAAGGGGGAGGCAGTGGAAAGAGGAGTGAGTGACCTGCACACCAGGCTGCAGCTCCCGGGTAGGTGGGGGCTTCTGGGCCAAAGAGGAGTGAGTGACCTGCGAACCAAGCTAGCGTTCCCTGGGCATGTGAAGGGCCGTAGCTGAAGAGGGTGAAAGACACGCAGACAGCCTCACAGGGGAACGGACGCCAGAGGCAGCAGAGTCGGGGCCCTTTTAGGGGGCCTGGTGACACTGAGACCTGGAGGTCAACCCCAAAGCGGAAGAGGGGGCCACAAGGTGCCGTGATTTTCTAGCAATAAAGATCCACTTTGTGTCTTGAGAGTGTGAAGGAATGTGTGAAAGTGAATGAGAAATAGAAGTGCGTGAATGTAGATGAATGATAGTATAGGTAATGTGGATTGTGCATTTTAAGCCTTACCATATCTCCATGGAGGGAGGTGGATTGTATTGAAAAGCAGTGTGAGAAAAAGGTGGGTTTTTTTGAGTGTAAGTAGTTGAAAGAAAAGTAATATTAAAGTTGTTAGTAAAAAATGAAAAACAGAAGCAGGGGACAAATAGAATATTGAAAAATGAGACAGAAATCCAATAAGGTGGATACAGGAAAGAAAAGCGGGAGCAAAAATTATCAACAGAAATATCCCAAGATAGCCCTTTGGGAGTTATGTTAACAAACAGAAATACAACTTCTTGCAAAATACAGGGTATGCAGAAATAGATGAAAAACAAAAAGAAAAAAACCAAAAACCCCACATGCAAACTTGTGAATTATATACTTTAAAAAGAGCATTAGAATATTTACAAAAAAGAAAGCAGTTATATATTGACTGAAGGAATGCCTTTAGAGTAGTACATACCCTAAGAAAAATTTAAAAAGGGAATTACTTAATTCAAGAGGAAAAGGATTAGTACATGAGAAAACATATTTTAGAGGTTTTAGAGGCATTAAAATTACCTATGAGAGATAGCTATAGTACATATTAAGGGACGCCAAAAGGTAAAGACCCAGAAATAAGAGGAAATAATCTGGCAGATCAGGAAGCTAAAGATGCAGCAGAAAACAGAGCTGAAAGATTAAATATTGACTCCAAATGAAGAAAAATTGGAAATTCCAAAGTTTAGGGAAGCAGAGAAAAAAGGAATTAAAACAAGATAAGTGGTGAACAAGATAAATCGGGGAAATAGAAACATCTTGATGGAACACAATTAGATAATAAAATGCTTACTAGGGAATCATGGAAGACACATATCCAAAAGCCCAGTGGGATACTCAGGCTTTGTTCGATCATTTTTTAAGGAACTATGAGTGCACTGAGATTTTTTGAAGTAGAGAAAACAAGTACCTGAAAGATGTATAATTTGCTAAAAGATAAATAAAAAAGTGATGAGAAAAGCAACATGAAAAAGTTGTGAGTTAGCTCGTCGACTATTTCAAAGTATCCAAGCAGAAGTTTAGATTTGTTAAGCTCTAGATTTATTTGTAAAAACCGTTTAATCCAGAAGAAAAAGAGTATACCATATGCTGGGAGGGGGGAAGTTGCAAGAAAACAACATATTTGAAAGGCAATAAAAGAAATACGGTGAAAGTATAAGGCTGGAAACAAAATATTGCCTCATCCATTCCTGTCTGTTCCCCCACTCGTTCGCACCACCCTCCCAGCCCCTGTGCCGGCTCTGGCACAGTCCGTGTGCCCCAGTCCGTGTGCCCCAGTCCGTCTGTCCCGGTCCGTCTGTCCCGGTCCTTCTGCCCCGGTCCGTCTGTCCCAGTCTGTCTGTCCCGGTCCGTCTGTCCCGGTCCGTCTGTCCCAGTCCGGCCGCCTGGCCCGCGGCCGCTCCGCAGTTCGTGCGGGGGCTGGGGGTCTGTCCTGCCGTGTGCACCGTGGTTACCGCGCTGACCGCACCGAGGGGGTCCCGTCTGTCCCGTCTGTCCCATCTCCGGCTGCCCTGACTCTGTCGGCTCCCGCCGCTGCAGCCGGGGTCAGTCCCAGCTTTGTCTCTGCCGGATCAGCCACCGTGAGCCGCGTGGGGGCGATCCCCGCTCCAGCTCGGCCTGTACCGGAACAGCCCCTCGGGCGATCCCGCCTGCAGACCCCGCCTTTGGAGCCCCCAGACCCAGAGCTGTGCCGATCCCCTCGGGCGATATCGCCTGCAGACCCCGCCTTTGGAGCACGCAGACCCTGAGCTGGGCCGAGTGTCCCCGTCCTGCCCTGAGATCCGTTCCCTCGGTAACCACAGCTCCGGCCGACTAGGGGAACTCTCTAAAGGAATCACCTTATCGAAACACTAAAAGTTCAGTTAGAAGAAAGGCCTCTCCTGATTCTTCCTAAAAATACAGCAGAAAGGCTATAAAAGATAAAAATCCAAAAAGAATGGGATAAAGGGATTGGTCTGTTTCCATTAAGAGAGGTTCCCATAGGAGGGGACGGATCAGAGTTTGTAAACGCTCCTTTGACTTTGTCTGAGGTCTGAAATTTAAAGAAATAAATAAAAGGGATATTTGGAGGATCCCATAGGCATAGCTGAACAATTAGACCAACTTCTAGGCCCAAACATTTATACTTGAGAAGAGATGCGGTTGGTAATGAAAATAATATTTTTCTCAGTAAGAAAAGCAATTAATCAGAGCAACTGAAATAAAAGATGAAGAAAAAGATAATCTGCAGAGACCCCCAGAGAAGACAAAATGCCAACTGGACCTCCAGAGTGGGGTTAAAATAATGAGGAGGGGAGTAAACACATGAATTGTTATTGTAATTGCATAACCAAGAGAATATATGAGACAGCATATCAAAGGCAAAATGCCAAAACAACAGGTTTTTGAAGGACAGCTTTTACAGGGGAAAGAAGAAACTCCAACTAAATAGATAAGCAAACCTGAGAGAAAAAGGAAAATGGTCCTAAGTAAGCGGAAGATCTGAAAATCTTTAAAGAAATGGGCACATAAAAAAAAAAAATAAGTCATAGGCTCTAATTTTTTTTGGGGGGGACAAATACCATTTGGAGCCTGTGATAACTTTAAAAGTGGGAGAACTGGAATTTATAATAGACACAGGGGCAGAGAGAACCTGCCTATTAAATGTTCCAAAAAGTTATAGTGTGAGCAAACATATAGGGAAAGTAACAGGGGCAAAAAGAGAAAGTTTTACATTTCTAGTCATTAAAGATGTGGTAATTGAAAGAAGAAACTAAAATTTAGATGGGAGATGTGTATTGGTCCCAGGGGCAGGTAGCAATTTATTGGGAAGAGTCTTACAAGTGCAATTAAGAATAGGAGTTATATCAGAAAAGAGGAAAATGACCGCTAGAGTTTTGAAATTAGGCCAAGAGGATGGAAAAAAAAAAAAAAACAACAGAGAAATTTGGGCGGGAGAAAGAAATAGGGGAAGATTAAATATCGACCCCATAAGAGTTACAATTGAGAGAGAAAAAAGAGAAAAGTTGAAGTAGGGAGGTAGTTAGGAAACTCTGAGATGTTCGAATGTGAACTGATGACATATTGGTGCTAGAAGAGAGCAGAAGTGTGAATGAAGGCTTTTTTACATGCAAGGCAGAGAAGACTCTTAACACATGGTTGTTAGGAGGCTATTCAATGCCACACTGGGGTCCAGAAAGGCCTTAGAGGAATGGGCCCTCCTTGAAGAGAGAAGAGGATAAGTTGACTAGAGAAAGAAAAAGAATGTCAGGAGCGCCTGGGGACGCCAAGTTTGGGGTTGTCAAGGCTGGGAGGTGTCTGAGCGCTCCCTACGAGCGGCGAGGTCTCGGGGGCTGCGGCAGGGACCGATCCATGGAGGTGACCCGCGGCGGGGCTGGCAGCAGAGGACACAGGTTTGCCGGCCAGGAGCGGGCTGGCTCCATGGCGGAACTGCCGGGGGCTCCCAGACTGTCGGGGTGCCGAGTCCAGGATGGCAATGTCAGCCCGGTAAGTGGGCCGAGAGAGAGAGAAGGGGAGAGAGGGAGAGGAGAAGAGAGAGAGAGAGAGGGAGCAAAAGAGACCCAAGGCAGATCCCCAGGGTCCCCATGCCCGTGGCTGCTCCCCCTGCTCCGGCCCTGCAGCCAAGGGGCAGCACCGGGGGAAGGGCGAAGAACAGCACTGACAGCAAGGGTGTGAAAAGAGGGGGAGGGGGCCAGCACTAAAAGATAAACTCAAAGCAGAGATTGATGACTCTCCAAACCTCCAAACCTCACAAAGCGGTTTATTTTTCTTAAGTAAGAAGTTTTTTGGTATTTTTTTCTTTTGTGTGTTTTGTTTGCCGTTAACGAGAAGGTTTTTTTTTTTTTCTGAAGAAGAGGCTGCTGTAGAGAAAGCTTTTAGCTAAATGCAGAAAGTTTAGAAGGAAAATAAATAGTAAAAGTCAATGCAGTAATATCTTTCTTTTATTACTATGCTGTTAAGAAGTCCTTTCCAGGTACTACTGAAGCAACAATCAGAATCAAGGAAAGAGGGTGGATTCATGCCAGCAGAATCAAAGGACTTGTGAAGGAACCTGAAAAATGGACTATCACATTTAAAGCGGGTGATACCAAACTGACTTCCCAATGGGGACTGAGTGGTAAGAGTTTGGGAAAACCCCAATGATCCAAGAAATGTACAAAGAATTATACTGAATTAAGAAATAAGTTAAGACTTATATCACTGGTTTTGAGCACTGTCTGAATAGAACATCTCCTTAAGAGAAGAATACTTCAGATAGAAGGTTTAAGACTGTTTTTGCATTTTGACCTTAGCCTGAGAGTTGTACAGGGGAGAAGGTGAATTGGCATTTCCATTAGTAAACTTTATTTGAATAATTTCAGTACTGGATGAAATAAACAGGGCCAGGAGACTTCTTCTCCTTTTTAATGCCTTTATTAAAAGTGATCAGCTCAGGATTGGGCGGCTCGGCAGGGCTGCAGTCCCCGTCGCGTCTCCCGGGGCGACTCAGAGGAGGAGGATGTGCGCAGCTCTGTCCACTAGGGGCAGAGCCAGGGGATCCAGTCCTCGTGGGAGCTTTTTAGGGCTTGATGTCCCCGTCAAATGTTGATCCTTTGAGCTTTTCAGATGGCTGGTCCCGGCGTTGGGACGACTCTCTGCTCAGGGCAAGAGGGGCTCCGCATCTCTGCAGGCTCCGCACTTGGCTCCTCATGTCCAGACACCACTTTAGTCTCTCAATTCCTATTTGGCTCGTTGTTTTTGGGGTTTTCCCTGTGGGTTTCGAGTCCTGGTCTCACAGAGCATTCTGGTCTTTGGAGTCACTTTGCATAACCCCCCCACACCCTCTCAGGTGTCTTCCCTATATTGGAAGAGCGCACTGCCTCGGGGAAGGGCCATTACTCCACCCAGCCAGGCTTTTTACTAATACAAAGGAGGAGATAAGCTCCAACGACCCGTGATTACCATGACAAAACACTAAGAACTCTGGCAGAGACAGAGACCTGGCTGCTTCCCTGTAACTCCCTCTCACAAAAAAAAAAATTAACCGAATTTTTGTTCATAACAGTCCCCCCTCTTTTTCTTTGATCGAGCTTAAATTCTTAAGCTCGCATCAACTCACAATTTTTTGTTTTGAATCTACTATAAATCTCTTGTGCACTTTGGTAATCATGGTTACTTAACCTTGTTACTTTTCTTGGTTTCTCCAGGTTGGTTTGTACAGCTAATACTGTTTTACTAAAACAGATAAATAAGCATAGTAAAAAGAGCAATCCTCCAAGTCTACACATAGTGAGAAAAACCACCTTTTCCCATACATATTTTCTGAAAATCTCTAAGTTCTCCCACCCACTGGGATCAAGTGTAGGAGTTTGATCTTGATTATTTACACATGCCTATCTTTTTATTTCGTTTGAAATGTCCCTAATAATTGAATTCTTTATTTTTAATACTGCCTGGAGCCGGATGACTTTGTTCAACACAGATTTTGGGATCCGAACTTGGCTTTTACAATTTTGGATTTTCTCAATTTCTATTTCACTTTCCTGGTTTTGTTTAATTTCTCCCAAATCATTATATATAGGAACTCCCAAACTTGATCCAGTTTCTCTGGGTAATAAGAAAATTGGTTTTATCACCCTAGCAATGCAGTTGCCAGATGAGATCAAACTTAGGGGTTTAGAGCTCCCCTGAAATGTGTTCCAAAAGGGGTTTATCTCTTTTCCAGTACACTCATATAAATACTTGTAACAAACAATATTTCTTACTATTTTCACCATTTCTTTGCTTTTTACTAGATCTGCTGAGCTTGTTTCAGTAGCATCACATTCAAAGCACAACCTCTATAGGGCACTCTCCTAGGAGTGGCTGCCTAAAAGTGGCAGTATTCTGGGCTATCCAATACACTCTCTTATTTTTCTGATAAAGGACCAATTGGGAGAGGTTAACACAATCAGGGTTAGAACTGATGTGGACTCTCAACAAGGAGCTCTCTTCCTCCTCATAGCAGGGTTGGTAGCATTCACTGCACGGCTCAGCTGGGCTCCCCAGAGCACCACCAGCAATCAGAGCCATCAGTACTACCCTTCCCAAGAGTCCGGTATGGGTCATCTTGCACAGCCTGCCCACCCGGCCTTGCCTCTTGGGGAATTTTTTTCTGAGGAGAAGCTTCCAAGCTCTTTAGAGTCCCTTCTACCCGCTTCTCTGGTTAAGCCTCTCTTGGTCTGTTCCCTACAAATTTTAGTTTCCCCCCCCAGGGGAGTGTTCTGTAGAGGATTAACGTGGAGTCTTTAGAAATATACTGGGGAACTTAAACTAGAATTACTTATTTACAGCCTTAAACTTTTTACCAACATAATTTACACAAAACAGTTTTGAAACATTTTAAGCAATATTAGAACTCTGATACCAATTTTTTCTATACAGTTCAGTCTTTTTGACTCTTCCTCCTGAGAGTCAACTTTAAATCTCAGTATACTCAGGTGAATTAACTTGTGATGTGGATGAATCCTTATCCAGTGCCCGGAGGTGAGTGGTGTGGACTCTGGCCCAATGCCAGAGGGAAAAACTGGGAGTCTGGCCCAATGCCAGAATGCCAGAGGGAAAAAAAACTGATGTTGAATCTTGGTCTATTGCCAGGGGGTGAGAGTGACTAACATAGTTTACACAAAACAGTCTTGAAACATTTTACTAATGTCTTCCCATACAGTTCAGTCTTTTTGACTCTTCCTTTTAAGAGTCAACTTTAAATCCTTTGGTCCTTTTATCACAGTATACTCAGGTGATTTAGTTAGTGTAGCAGATGAATCTTGTCCAGCGCTGGGGAGTGAGAGTGGTGTGGACTCTGGCTCAATGCCAGAGGGAAAGGCTGATGTTGTTTCTGGTCCCGTACCTCGGGGAGAGACTGGCCCTTTTATTCTTGTAATATGAGTCCAACCTTTTTCTTTGGTCCGCACAGCTGAATTAGTGATCAGGAGCACCTGGAAGGAGCCTTCAAATTTAGGCATTAGTGTTCCCGTATTCCATGATTTTATCAAAACCCAATCTCCTGGGCTAATGTTGTGAACTTTTGTGTCAAGAGGGGAAGTTTGAGGAAGGTATCCTTTCTTTCTAAGTCCTTCCAGAGTTCTTCCAATTATTTCTAAATACTTTCTGGTAGCTTCTTCCCCTTCCAGATAGTCTCCTGTGCTATAAGGTGTTAGCAAGAATGGCAGCCCAAACATCATTTCATAAGGTGAAATTCTTATGCCCGACCAAGGTCTTGTTCTGATGCGCAATAGCGCTAGGGGCAAACATTTCAGCCAATTCATTTTTGTTTCTTCAATCAATTTAGTTAACACATTTTTGAGGGTTTTGTTCATTCGCTCCACCCTCCCAGAACTCTGGGGATGCCACGGAGTATGCAACCTCCATTTCATTCCTAAAGCCCCAACTATATTTTGTAATGTTTGGGACACAAAATGTGGACCTTGGTCTGAGTCTATGGTGTTCACCATTCCATATCTGGGGATAATGTTCTCTAGGATTGCTTTTGCTACAACTTGAGCTGTTTCCCTTCTGGTCGGGAAGGCTTCTACCCAGTGTGTGAGATGATCAACCATAACCAGTAAATATCTTTACCCTTGCACTGGGGGCATCTCAGTGAAATATATCTGTATGCTTTGGAAGGGTCTCAAGGCTAATTCCCTTCCTCCGGGTGCTACTTTTCTCATAACTTTCTGGTTCACTTTTTGACAAATGACACACCCTCTCGTAACAGCTTTAGCCAGGCTATATACACCAATGCATAGGTTATTCCTTAAGAAATGATCACATAGTCCTTGGACTCCCCAGTGAGTTAATTTGTGTAATTCTGTTAGCACTGTCCGAGCCAGTGCTTTATTCAAAAACACCCGTCCGTCTGAGGTTAACCACTCTCCCTGTTGTCCTTGATGTAACTTTAAATCCTTTATAGCTTCTAATTCTTCTTCACTGAATACAGATGCTTCCCTTTTTTCCCCTTCTTCGGGTGTCATTTTTGCCTTTAAAATTTTTACTGGATCCCCTGGTTCTAAAGCTGCTTCTTTGGCTATCTGATCAGCCAGTCGGTTTCCTCTAACTTCAAAACTGTCTCCTCTCTGGTGCCCCTTTATATGGACCACTGCTATTTCTGTAGGTTTCTGTAGAGCTTCTAATACTGATCTAACTAGGTTCTCATGGGCTAAACTTTTTCCCTTCGAACTTAAATATCCACGTTCTTCCCATATTTTCCCAAATGTGTGAACCGTCCCATACGCATATTGGGAGTCCGTATAAATGGTTCCCCAGTCCCCCTCCAGTAAATCCAGTCCCCTTTTCAGGGCATAGATTTCGCAACTTTGGGCTGACCAGTTTGGTGATAGTTTCCCTTTTTCTGCAATTTGTAATGTTTCTCCATCTATAATGGCATAACCTGAAGCTTTTTTTCCATTTACTACCCTTGAAGAGCCATCTATGAATAAGCTTTTTCCAGTTGGTAGAGGCTGATCTTCCAAATCTTCTCTTACTTTTGTTTGGAGATAAACCAGTTCAAGACAATCATGTTCTAAATTCTCTATAGGCTCTCCCATTAGGAATTGTGCTGGATTGAGGGCATTTGATGTGATAAATTCTAAGTCCTCTGTGTTCATTAGTATTATCTCATATTTTAATATTCTAGCATCGGTTAACCACTGCTGAGCCCTCTGTCTCAGTACTGCCTTAAGATCATGAGGAGTATGCACTTTAATTTTTCCTTGTAAGGTCAATTTTTGAGTCTCCTCTATCAGGATTGCGGTTGCTACTACTGCTTGTATACAAACTGGCCAGCCTCTAGCCACTGAATCTAACAATTTGGATATGTATGCCACAGGTTTCCTGCACCCTCCCCACTCTTGAGTTAATACTCCATAGGCTATACCTCCTTCGGCACTCACAAACAGGTCAAAGCCCTTCCTGAGGTCTGGTAAGCTTAGGACAGGGGCAGAAGACAATTTGTTTTTTAAGTTTTCCAATTGTTGATCATCCTCAGCTGTCCAAATTAGGGGTTCTGGATCCACTAGTTTATTGTACAGAAATTTCACACTCTGTGTGTATTGATCTAACCATAACTTACAATACCTGAACAAGCCCAGGAGTTTTCTCACATCTCTTTTCATTTTCGGGGCCGGGAGAGCTAAAATACCTGAAATTCTGAAATTTCTCCATGAGGCAGAAAGTGCAATTGCATTTCCAGCCCAAAGCCCATGAGGAGTGGGGCGTGCAGAGCTGTGCCAGACCCAGGCCAGCAGCTGCACCGCCAGAGGGTTTTGGTTCCTGCCCAGGGCAGCTGGTGCATCTCTGCCGTGAGTGCCTCCCCTTCCAGGTGCCCATGGACAGCAGGTGCAGGGTTCTGCACGGGGCATGGAACAGGCTGGGAATGTCTGCTGGCAACAGAGTGCAGCGGAGAGCAAACAGTCCAGAATGGTCCTGCAGTGTGTGACAGAGAACTCCTGACACAGCTGTGACTGAGCCAGTGAGGGAAGGCACTGCTGGGCCTGCTGTTTGTGAGGAGAGAAGGGCTGCTGGGTGACAGGAGGGCTGGAGGCGGCCTTGGGCTCAGTGATCACAAAATGCTTGTGTTTGATTCCCAGAGAAGGAACGAGAGATGTTGGGGAAGTGTTGACCTGCAGCACATTGTGAATTTGTTAAGCTTTACCAGGCAGCGCTTAGTTGTACCTTCCCTCACACCAGTGGTTGATGTGTGCAAGTGGATGTCTTAGCCTTGAGAATAAAGACAGTGGGCCTACTGAGGAGGTAGCTGCAATGCATTGAAGGAAAAGAAGAATTCTCCTCTTAACCATAGGAGAATTTGAGGAACGGGATGTTCACCACATGACCACCAGAGACCCTCAAGAGACCCCTACTCTAAATTTCAGTAATTTTGGGGAAGTGATTTAAACATGTCAAATACTTTGTGAGATGTTGGTAATTTAGCTGCTAGAGAATGGAAAATTACAAAGCTGTGGCTAATTCCAAGTCCGGCACCTGCAAGATAGTGTGTCCTTGGGGCCTAGCTGTAGTAGGATAACAGTGAAAGAGACATGAGAAAAGAGAGATGTAACCCCTAAGGAATGAGGAAGAGTTCATGGCATAGTTTAACCAATAGATTGCTTGGCTTACAGAATATTCATAAGCTTATTGCTCGCTGTATAAGTGTCTGATGCTCTCTTCAATAAACGGAACTTGCTTATCACTCATATTGAGTGTCCGAGTCTACCCTCACCGACAAATGACTCATCCCCGACAAAGGCCTCATTCTGCAACAGTGAGAATGTTTAGCCTGTGAGTTTGAGCAAAGTAATGAATAAAAGTAATGAAAGTAATGTCTTAGGTCTATGGATGCTAACACGTGGGTGTGCATGTTTCAGGGCACTGATTCCTCACACACCCAGCACTGAAATAAAGTAATGCCTCTTTTCTCACACTGAGCTGGCAGTGTGGATCGTGCCCTGCTGGGTAGCTTTCATTTTGGTAATTCCTATTGAAGCATAAAGAATGGTCGAACTGAAATCTTTTCCAGTTGTTTCCCTTTGGTTTACCTGTTTGAGGGTTGAAATTCTGTGCTGCAGGTGTCCTGGGTGTGTGCAGAGCAGTGCAGCCCCAGAAACCCCTTGGCTTGCCCACAAGTTGTCATGCCTTGCTGCCAGGTGTGCCCAGCTGTGGCAGGAGAAGGAGCCCGCAGCGCAGTGGGCACCGTGCCCTGCCCAGCCGGGGCTCTCTGGCACAGAGCGCCAGCACCGTTCAACCCGCTCCTGCCTTGGCTTCCCCTGGCACACAGAAGCCTCTGGAAATCAGCACCGCCAGTGGCGTTCCCAGCTTGGAGCGGCTGCTGCTGGCGGGCAGATGCTGCCAGTTCGACTGCTGCCAAAGGGAAAGAAAGGCAGAGCACAGGAAGAGATGTACATACACAGCAGCCCTGGGAACATCCAATAAACATGCAGATATATGGGGTGATTTGTTAGGAATTACTTCAGCTGCTATGCCAATAGTGCTTTCTCTCCTGGTTCTGTACAATGCTTTGAGCCATTTTCTTGGTCTGGTTTCCTTTGCTTGTGTCCCATCTGAGTGCTCAGCTGGGGTACAGGCTGTAGGTGCTTGGGGCACTCTTGGAGTTCCTCCTGGATCCCCTGAACAACAGGGTTTGGCCCATGAGGGGAATTTGTGCTGCTTTGTTACAGAGAAGAACTTCCCAGGCCATTTTGTGTTTGCTGTAGAGAAGGTTGGTAATTGCTTTGCATAAATTCACAGACTAACATGCTTTGTGATGCTTTTCTTTGTCATACTTTGCTTTGTGATATCACGGCATGGTTGCCACATGGTCGCGGTGACATCAGAAGGTTGCCTTGGTGCACGGAAGGCCTCAGTGTCAGAGCAGCCCTAGGCCTTGCTCACATCAGGAGAACCCTCCTGGTTGGAGCATTGGTCAGTGGGCAGTTCCACTCTGACTGACCATTTGTTTTTCTAGTGTTGGAGAAGACTGGCACAGCGCTTGGACAATGATCCACCATCTGGCCACGGCAGCTTTTGCTGCTTATGGTGTTTGTTTTTCTGCCTATTATGTTACACACTTTGCACGTAAGTAGAGTTTTCCCTTCTGCTTAGGTTAGGGTGTATCCTAAGCTGGCTTTTGTATGTCTTCCTGCTGGTCACTGAGTTTCTGATGTTGAAAGAGAAAGAGCATTAGGATGCCACTGCTTAAGTAAAGCTCATGTCATGACGTTCAGCTAAAAAGGGGGTGTCTGTAGCCACAGGGACAGCAATTGCAGGGGAACCTTCAGGGCTTCTGTTCCCTCCAAGGGAGAGTCTGTGGCAGCAGAGTCTGTCATTTCCTCAGTTTGCTGGAGCAAGCAAGACACCTGTGAAAATGTAGACTGGCAGACCTTCTTGGAAGGCCTTCTAAAAACTCTGCAGTTGTTCCCAGAATTCAGAAAAAGCTTATTTCTTTTAAAATTTTGTCATGAAAAGATTTGACTGTCTAACTTGACCTTTTCAAAGGACCTCAAGGAGAGGATTTCAGAAGCTATTTCATGTCTTTGGTAGAACAGGAGCACTGAGTGTTAAAGAACAATTTGCATTTTCTTGGTCATGTTTGTATTCATTTACTGGCAAAACAGGCCAAATTGTAGGCACAAGCAAGAATATTGTCCTGATCTCTTGCTGACTGTGTGAATGAAATGTGTCTGCTGGAGGGATGTTGTGAAACAGGAAATCCTCTCTTTTTGGGTCAACTTGTTCTGTGGGATTCAGCAGCCCAGGCACTATTCTGTCAGCATCTGGTTCATTTTCCCTTCCCACTACAGGACACCTGAAGCATGTATTCTGCAGTGCTGAAGATCCTGAGGTGAGTGATAAAGGAACATCTCATGTTCCTGGTGTTTAAGAATTATAGAGCAAGCTGAGAGCTTGGCCAGTAGCAATAGAGTGTAGAGGGCCAGCTAGGAAGGCTGAAAGAAAATCTATTTTCATGCCTGAAGAAAAATAACAAAGTCCAAAATGGATATTTTAAATTTCTATATCAGAGCTTTGAAGAATTACAAACTTAATTTTGAAGAGAGAACCTTGCTTCCTGAAGGCAGATAGGGTGGAATATTTATGTAGGAGCAATTTCCTGTACAGTTGAATTAGACAATTTTAATTTAGTCAGAGTCCCTTAGAATTCTATTCCTATCAAACTTTATGATATCTACTTAGAAGATGTGGTTATAGAACAGGAAGGCCATCTTGCAATGGTGCCTGCTGGATCTGAAGTGCAATGGGCACCTTTGTGTCTGGGGAGCTGCATGGGCCCAAAGGACGCAGGGCTGGCGCCCGTGAGCAGCTGAAGATGAGGCAGCGTGGGGCCAGGGGGCCAAGCAGGCCAAGGGCACGGTGGCTGTGCCAGCAGCAGTGGGGCAGCAGGTGCAGGCAGTGAGTGTGGCCTGTGCTGGGCAGCGCTGCGGCCACAGCTGGAGTGCTGTGTGCAGCTGTGGGCCCTGGGAAGCAGAAAGTCATGGAGGGGCTGCAGCGTGTGCACAGAAGGACAGGGGAGCTGGGCAAGGGGTGCAGCACAAGGCCAGGGAGGAGGGGCTGCGGGAGCTTTAGCCTGGACAATGGGGGCTCATGAGGGACCTTCAGGCAGACTTCCATAGATCCCTGCCATAGATCCATAGAGCCAATGCTCAGCACAAGGGCTGTTTCCCTGCCAAACATCCCTTCACTGCATCCAAGTGCTTTAGACACTGGAGTGGGTAACACTTTCATATTTTGTTTGCTTATTTGTTTGTTTGCTAGACAGAGAAGCCTTGTGTGATTTCTCCTTCTCCAGGGAGCAAGGGAGCTTTTTCTCAGTCTTTCCTGCCCTTTTCCAGCACTGGCAGAAACACATCACTTTCAGGTTAACGGCTCCCGGGTCTTTTGGCAGCCCAGGGAATCAGTGTGTGTTGTGTTTGGGAATTCAGCAGGAAATCAATGCCCTGGCATTCCAGCTGTTGCTCAGAGATTAGAGGAGTTGGAGGGGCTGGGCTGCATTTCTGACTCCAGCCACTTTAGCACCATCATTGTGGTTGAGTCCAAGAGAACTTGCCCAAGCACAGATGCACAAAGAGTGCAGTTCCCAGTGCATTGCTCTGGGTCTGATTGCATTCCATAAGGACCCACACGCTCCAGACTCCCCAAGAGTGTGGATTACTGAAGCAACAGGAGAGCAAGTTCAGGATGGCTGCTGATCGGGGCACTGCTACCGAGTGCTGATGTGTGTAGTGACAGAAAGGACAGTATTGATTCAGGGTGACCCCCCGTGGCGAAAAATGAGCTTTGACTCTATGATTTAGAAGGTTAAACAAATGCTTTCTTAGGCTATGTTATATTACACTTAGTACTATATTAAAACTGTACTAAAGAGATACTATACTAAAAAGCTACTAAAGAAAAACTCGTGACTGTTTCCAGACAGTCACAACACAGCTTTTATCTAATTAGCTAATCAAGCTAAACAACTATCACTAAAATCCAATTAACAAATCACTTTCAGTAAACAATCACTATAACACATTCTACATGAACTAAACAAAAAGAACAGCCAGTAGAAATAATAATTGTTTTCTTTTCTTCTCTAAGTTTCTCACTGCCTTCCCTTAAAAAAGACCTAAGAGAGAGAATTATATCTCTCTCTGTTCAAAGAATGTAAATACCACAGCACAGTAAAGAGAGATTATAAAAGTGAGATCTGTCTATCTGTCTATTTGAATCTTCCTGGCTCTGCTCCAAAGCAGTGGAAGATGCAAAGCTCACTTAAAGGCATCCCTTCAGGAGAGGAGTAGAGACAAGTTCCACTGACTGATCATGAGCAGGCAGAGATGTTTCCCCCTCCAGAGATGGTTGTTTCTGCCCCTCCTGTTTTCCTCCTCTAGCCTCTTGTGCCCTGAAGCCTTCTTTTTATCCTTTAAATTTTTGCATGTCCTGAGGGAGTGGAACTATGCCATGCTGTAGCTGGGGTCTGGTGACTTTGCTCATACACGCATTACATGACACATGGTTTCCTTCACTGGCATCCCCAGGGCTGTGTGAGTGCATTCGTTAATGGGGCCTTATGAGAAACTCTGTTACTGCTGGTCGGAGTTCTCAGTTGACAGAAGAGGGAGAAGAAACACCTTGGTCCTCCTCCATATACTGAGGTGGCCACAGAGGTTCTCTGACTTCCATCAGAGATCTTTGCATGCATCCTCATCTCCTGAATGACCCGGTTTTCTAACAAGAGTGTGGATGTCAGGAAGGAGGAATGCTGGTGCAGGCCTGAAGAGAAGGTGAACCCCAGAAGTGTCTCTTACAAGGAGTGAGCTCACCCAGGAAGCCCCTGCAGAGCCAGGATGGAGCTGTGGGACAGGGCGGGGTGTCAGTCACTACTGAAAGACAAACAGGACATGGCAGAAGCAGAGGGAGGCTCTCACCAGCCTTTCATTTCACCTTGAGAAATGCCACCCCTTCCCTGTCAGCTGCCTGAGAGGCTGTTGGAGCTTCAGTCCCAGTGGCCCCTGATTGTAGGGCCAGGGTCACTTTGGAATCTGTGCCTTCCCTCGGGCAGAGAACGACCCAGGAGAGCAGCAGCACAGTGCTTTGGGAACGTGTGAGCCCAGCAGCCTTTGAGTCTTGGCCCACAAAAGGGCATGTAGGAAGTTGAAACCCATCTTCTCTTGCTTTCTGTGCAGGTGCTTCTAGAGAAAGAGCAGGAGCACACTGCCTCATCTGAGATGCCATGCCAAACTCACGGAGAGCTGTTCCCTGCCCGAGGGCAGGAAGAGCAGCTCAGGCAGCAGGTGGAAGAGCCACAGGAGAATGGCCAGGTAAGCCTGACTGGCCAGGGCACAGAGGGAAGGGCAGGAAGAGGGGCATAAACCAGAGCTCTTAAGACTGAGGAGGCCAGGAGTCCCACAGTCACTGAAAGGACAGAGCCTTGCAATCTGCAGAGATCAGCCCGGGGACAGGATGGTTACAGTGGAAGCAGAGCTGGGAAGGGAAGCAGTAAGAAGGGGCTGAATAAATGTGATTTGGAGGCTAAAATAGGGAAAAGCTGAGCTTGATGGCAGCTCTCAGTCACTTGCTCTGCTTTTGTGTGTACAGAACATCAAGGCAGAGCCACAAGCAGAGCTTTCTGAAGCTCAGAGTGCCATCATGGCAGCGAAGAGGAGGAATGAAGACATCCAAGAGGAGAAGAATCTCCCTATGCAGAGGGGCAATCAACAAAAACAGGTGAATGAAGTAATGTCAGCCACTCCACTCATGAAACTGAGTCCTTTCTGTTGTTCTTTACAGAAAATTGATGAACAGATGCAGACAGAGCTGCAGGAAATTGAGGCTAGGACCAAGGCAAGGAAGAAGAGGCTAGAAGAAAAAATTAAAATCATCAAAGAGAAAATGAATTGCCTCCTTCAGGAGCAAAAGACTCCAGAAAAGCAAGTGAGTGAAATAGCAATAGGCACTGCAGTCACCCAAGGGGTGGTTTCTGCCTGCCCTGCCTTTCCAGTGCAGAGCAGCAGGGGGGTGGGTGATGCCTCTGAGTGCCATCCTGATGAGGCCTCTGTCAGAGCTGTTCTCAAAGACACTTCCTGCTCTGCTGCATCTCAGCTGATGCTCTAGACAGTGGCATTACTCCTTTGGCCATTTAGCCAGCAGTCACCTGAACGAACTCCTGCTGGCTTCTTCCAGGTGGCCTTGTTTCTTGAGGTGTTTTTGCAGGTGAACATGGTCACTCACATAGAAATGGAATACGAGCTACAAGCTGTCTGTATCCCTTGTGAATCTGCTCCTGTCCTTTCCTTTACTTTCTTCCCAGTCAATGACTCCTGGCTGACGGGGACAAGCTGTAGTCTCTGACTGCTTTGTTCTGTTTGACTTGAGGTGGAAGTGTCGCCATCCTACCTGGCAGCCTGCAGAGAGTTCCAGCAAATGACGGGCAACCAAGAGGCCGGAGGCTGGCATGAGGCCCAGGAACTGAACCATCCAGAGATGCTGCAGGATAAGCTCATCCCGAGGAAGGTGCAGAAAAAGAGAATTTCATGGCAGGAGGTAGAACATAAGAATGAGAAGCTGCAAATGTATCTGCAGGCCTAGGAGGGGGAAAGGAGTCTTTGAGAGAAGTGGAGCAGTCGTTGCTGCGGTCATCCTTTAGAACAACAAACTGGCTATGAACTCGAGTAAAACCAGCCTTTGCTTTTGACCATTTGGTTTCACAAGTGGACATCGAAAGCAATCCAATTAAAGAGCTCTGCATGTGGCTGACAGCAGCTTCCTAAGGGCTTGCATTTCAAATGGCAATCTCTCTTGTATTTCAGGGCAATCTCTGCCACACCTTCCTGACATCAACTCATCTCTTGTCTCAGACCTACACCGACTCTGACACTGAAGCTGCTGCAGCAGCAGCAGTGCCATCCCAAGGAGCCTTTGCTCCCCAGCTGAAGAAGTGGAGCCTGAGCCCTTGGTTCACCTCCCGTGCTGACCCAGCTGCTGCTCAGCAACAGGAGATGGCGAGTGACTCCCTGGAGCAGCAGAGTACGTCTGGTATCTTTCTTATCTGAGGGACAGTGTGTTGTGTGCGCGTGTCAGCATAGCTGTACCAAAGGGTTCTGCTCAGTGTCGTGTCGCAGAAGTGCTGGCAGTACTCCGAGGCAGCAAGAGAGAGCTCTGGGTGTTCCTGCTGCCTCTGAGGGCAGCTTAGACTAGCTGCAGTTTGCATGGGCTTCCCTCTCTGCCGAAGGCAGAAGCAGGGATTGTTCCTGGATCAGCAGAAGGCTGTGACTGCTTGAGTCCTAGCCACTGGCAGAACCCTTCTGAGATCAGTCTCTAGGAGAACACATCAAGCCCTTTGTGATTCTGCAGCACAACCCAATGGATCTGCTTCTTGCCTGTAACAGCTGCCAGTGCAGTGCTCTCAGATAAGATCTGGTAGGGTTGAGAAGAGAGCCCAGTGGATTCTGTGTCTACCATCACCTGTTGGGACAAAAAGGGCACTGACCTTCACCTCGGTGTGGCTGATCTCAAAGCCCATCCTGTTGTGTCCTGAATGGGGGCAACAGCTTGTCCGAGACTGAGGCTGACTCTGGGTTCTTCCCATCAGTGCCTGTCAGTGCTCATGCTTGGGCTTTGCCAGCCTTGTTGTGGTCGCTGCCCTGCCCCTGAGGGCTGTTGGGAATGCAGAGGCTGGAGCCTTCCTTAGCTGGGAGGGTCCCGCTGCTGCCCGGCTGCTGCAGCGCGGAGCTGCCTGAGGCAGCAGCCCCTGCTCTGGGCCGGCTTCTGCCTCGCACGGCCTGGGCTCACAAGAGGGTCAGCATCTCCTCTGGGCAGCTCTCTGTGTCACAGGGGTGCCTGAGGAGCACTGCTGTCCTCTGTGCCCGTGCCCGCCGTGCCGAGTTGGGAAGATGGGGACGTGTGTGGTGCCAAGAGGGCGAGTGCAATGGGAGCGACTGATCCGCGCTGTCAGGGTGAAGAGAAGCGGCGCGGTTCTTCACGCGGGGCACGGGCAAGGGCATCTTTGGGGTCAGCCTGCTCATAAAGGGTTAGGGTCCTGATGCTGAAAGCCCCGTGGGGATTGGTTCTAGCATGAGCTGCTCTGGTTTACAAACGCAGAGGCATTCTTCTGGTAAACTGCTGCAAGGTGGAAAAGATGGGAACACTTGGCAATATTCCTCCTGTTCTGAACATCACATCTATTCAGAGGAATTGATTCTAGATGTCCAGGTGCATTTAATCTTAGCAAGTAGAAAACCTTTTCTAAATCTCACAGTGTTTATTCCCAAGAAAACAAAGGCACTGTTAGTTCCAGCTCTCCTTAATGTTTCTAGATGACAAACTTACTTGCCTTGCTAGGTATTCTCTTCTGGTCTCAGTCTCCTCTGAATGTATCTCCCTATGCTTCCCTGTGTGCCTGCTGTCAAGAGGTCTCCCACTTCAAAGGATGCTAGAAATCAGTTTCTGTGCTAGCCACTTGTGCTGTGGGCCTGCTGTTCTTTTCTTGTTGTTCCAGTTGCTGTTCCTGTTGATGTTAGCCAGCTGTCCACCAAGAGAGGGCTCAGAGCCCCAGACAGTGGGGCTGCCTTTTGTATCTCCTAGAAGGTGGGATCTCTGCTTTAAAGTGAACATCTTGCATTTTGTTTCCCGCAGGGGGAATGGTGAAGATGGAAAATCCTATTCTAAAATACATTGAACTGGAAAATATTGGCAGTGGGTGAGTCCAAGCAATGTTAATTGTATAAAACTATGCATCAGGTGTTTTGCTGGTGGAATAGGTATCAAGTGTAAAGTCAGGCAAGCTGCAAATGTGTTCAGGCACTGGGCTGAGATTGCCAGTGCTGATCAGAATTTCTAAGTGTACTCAGAAGGCCTTGTCAAAGACATCTCCATGCTTGCAGTATCCTGCAGGTCTGCAGCACTGGCAGCACAGATCTCCTGTGTGGGCTGGCTTTCACTGCAAGATCTAAATGGCTTCTCCTTTCTCTGTTTCTGTTTTGTTTCTAGGACTTTTGGAGATGTTTTCAAAGCACTCAACAGTGCCACAGGAGTAGAGGTAAATGTCAACAGCCCCTGCAGACTCTGCTGCACTCGAGGGCTTTCCCCTCTGGTGTGAGCTGTGACTGGAGCTTTGGGCAGAGCTGTGCTGAAAAGGCACAAGAAGCACAGACTGGTGCCAGCCCACAAAACACATTTGAGACTTTGTCCTCCTCAGCTGCCGGAAGGAAGGCATGGAGGGCAGCGGTTCCTTTCAGAGAAGGACGCGCTCGCTCGCTCTCCATTGCTAAAACAAAGGTGGTGCCTTTGTGCACCTCACTGCTCTTTGAGGCTACAGCTTCAGTCCTGGATTTTCATTTCTGGCTGTCAGCAAATGCATCTGAAAGTTACTGGTAGTTCCTTAGCCACTTGCAGTGCTGCACTTGGGAACTGCACATAGGGAGAGACGTGCAAGGCGTCCCTGAAAGCCCTAAGCCCTGCCCATAGCCCAAGATATATCCACAGAGCATTAAGGCATGGATTACTTCTTCTGAGTCCCAAACAAAGCAGCAGAGAGTGTGGTCAGAGGTTTGTGGGTGATAGCTGAGACACTGCTGTTACCAAGTGGTCAAGGCAAAATGTCAGTGGCCCCACGTGTCCTGTAACTGGCTCCCAAGGGAGCAGAGAAATGAGCTGTTGGAATGTCAGTTCCTAATTACTGCAGTGCCTAATCACAAGGCAGTTTGGCACAGCTCAGCTGTATCATTGCAAAATCACTCCCTCCACGTGCCTTGTGGTCTCATGCCACCAGCTTCTCGAGTTACTGATTTTCAATGTCATTTTAGGTGGCCATCAAGAAAATACAGCTTCAAGGACTGAGGAAGAAGGAACTAAAAGTCAGTGAACTCATGGTCATGAAGGTGAACAGGAATGCCAACCTGGTCAACTGTTTAGACAGGTGAGTTGTGCTTTTGTCCTATGAATGTTTGTTCACATATTGCAAACATGCAAGGTAAAATCCCACTTTGGTCACTGGCAGAAAATAGAGGTGAAATTATTGGCTAATTATTATTGCTCTTTTCATCTCCAGTGGATGGGGAGAGATTGCATTTTTTCTGCACGAGTCTTTGCTGGCACATGGTATTTGAAAATTGTTTAAAAACCCGGATGAGTCATGTCTTACAAAATCAATGATCTCTATATTCACCGCCACCACTTTGTTTTGGAGCTTGATTTTTTTTAAGTGTCTTCCTACGTCCAGGTATACTAACAAGGATTTCCCTTGGATTGTTGCCACTGTTTTCCATTGCTATGCATGCCAGGAAGACTAGGTGCTTTTTTCCAGAAACACCATGTGTGACAGGTTTTATATCTGGGTTATTACTAAACTGCACATTTTGCTTCCTGCCCATCTAAGACATCTCCTTTTTTGCAGCTGTGCCTTTCTCCTTGAGACTGCACAGATGGCAAACAATGCACAGCCAAGAGGGAGTGTCTCTTCCTTTATTTTGTCTTTGTCTCAAAGGGACCTGTAAAGAAGAATCAACCCATCTTTTCCAAACAGCAACCTAGCCATGTACATTTATCTCCACGCCCTTGTTTCCTCCTTTCAGCTACCTTGTGGGTGAGGAGCTGTCCCTGGTTATGGAGTACATGGATGGAGGCACTCTGAGCGATGTCATCAGCCAGACCTACTTGTCAGAAGATGAGATGGCAGCCATCAGTCGGGAGGTCAGCAATCCCATCTGTGTTTCCAAGGCCTTGGGCAGCATTGTCTGGGAAACAGGGGCTCAGAGCTGGAGTGATTTCCTGTGCCAAGCTTTGTTTCTGTGTTGCTGCTATTCTATGGGCAAGTAAAGGCATCTCAAGTGAAAGGCCTGCCAGTGCCCCTGCACTCCCTGTACTCAGTGCCAGTACTCTTATCTCCTGCTGTTGTATTCTCGCTCTGTCTCTTGTATTTGTATTTGCTGTTCTCCACCTTGCCTCTCTAAATGTTTGCCTGGAGTTTGTCTTCACTGCATTCCTTGCCTGTAAAAGCAAAGGTGCTGGTGGCAGGATTTGAAATGATCAGCAAAGAAAAAAGACTCATTTCTCACAGTCCTCAGCTGAAAAGGATAGAAGTGAAGCCAAAATGCTCTTTGCTTATGGAAAATGACTGGTGGGATACTTCCAAGTCTGTGCTGAGGCCAGCAAGAAAATCTTTGTTGTGCAGCCTCCCACCCAAAAGTGATCCACTTCACAATAAAGGGAGGGATTTCTGATTTCTCCTTTCAGAACCCCTCCTTTGTCCTCTGCATGGAAAAAGCAGGTCCACTGCAGCAGGAGTCATCCTGGCTGGTTGGCAGGGAACAGCCTACAACAGCAGGTGCTGTTGCTCTTTCAAAAGCTGACATGCCTTTCTGCAGAAAGGTCCTGCTCTGCAGGTGTTGGAGCAGCAAGCTCTTCCTCTCAGTGGCCATTACTGTTCTGCCATTACTCCCCATTCCCGCAGAGAGGGAATCTTTTCGATTCTTTGCTTCCTTTCTTGTGTGATGAAATCACATCACTCATTTTTGACCTCCTGTTTCTGTTTTCTCTCTCAGTGCCTGCAAGGACT